>NC_138305.1:98152500-98627500 GCF_965601325.2 Salmo salar | reverse complement strand
CTCTCTCTAGTCCCTACCCCTCTCTCTCTCTCTCTCTCTCTCTCTCTCTCTCTCCCTAGTCCCTACCTCTCTCTCTCTCTCTCTCCCTTAGTCCCTACCTCTCTCTCTCTCTCCCCTAATCCCATCTCTCTCTCTCTCCTTCTCTCTCTCTCTCTCTCTCTCTCTCCTAGTCCCTACCCCTCTCTCTCCCTAGTCCCTACCTCTCTCTCTCCCTAGTCCCTACCTCTCTCTCTCTCTCTCCCTAGTCCCTACCTCTCTCTCTTTCTCTCCCTAGTCCCTACCTCTCTCTCTTTCTCTCCCTAGTCCCTACTTCTCTCTCCCTAGTCCCCACCTCTCTCTCCCTAGTCCCTACCTCTCTCTCCCTAGTCCCTACCTCTCTCTCTATCTCTCTCTCCCTAGTCCCTACCTCTCTCTCTCTCTCGCTCTCCCTAGTCCCTACCTCTCTCTCTCTCTCTCTCTCTCTCCCTCCCTAGGCCCTAACTCTCTCTCTCCCTTGTCCCTACCTCTCTCTCTCCCTAGTCCCTACTTCCCTAGTCCCTACCTCTCTCTCTCCCTAGTCCCCCTCTCTCTCTCTCTCTCTCTCTCTCTCGCTCTAGTCCCTACCTCTCTATCTCCCTAGTCCCTAGTCCCTACCTCTCTATCTCCCTAGTCCCTAGTCCCTCCTCTCTCTCTCTCTAGTCCCCACCTCTCTCTCTCTCTCTCTCTCCCTAGCCTCTAACTCTCTCTCTCTCTCTCTCCCTAGTCCCTACCTCTCTCTCTCCCTAGTCCCTACCTCTCTCTCTCCCCTAGTCCCTACCTCTCTCTCTCTCTCCCTAGTCCCTACCTCTCTCTCTTTCTCTCCCTAGTCCCTACCTCTCTCTCTTTCTCTCCCTAGTCCCTACTTCTCTCTCCCTAGCTCTCCCACCTCTCTCTCCCTACGTCCCTACTCTCTCTCTCCCTAGTCCCCTATCTCTCTCTCTCTCCTAGTCCCTACCTCTCTCTCTCCCTAGTCCCTACCTCTCTCTCTATCTCTCTCTCCCTAGTCCCTACCTCTCTCTCTCTCTCGCTCTCCCTAGTCCCTACCTCTCTCTCTCTCTCTCTCTCTCTCTCTCTCTCCCTAGGCCCTAACTCTCTCTCTCTCTCTCTCTCTCTCTCTCTCTCTCTAGTCCCTACCTCTCTCTCTCTCTCTCCTCTCTCTCTCTCTCTCTCCTAGTCCCTACCTCTCTCTCTCTCTCTCTCCTTAGTCCCTACCTCTCTCTCTCTCTCCCTAATCCCTCTCTCTCTCTCTCTCTCTCTCTCTCTCTCTCTCTCTCTCCCTAGTCCCTACCCCTCTCTCTCCCCTAGTCCCTACCTCTCTCTCTCCCTAGTCCCTACCTCTCTCTCTCTCTCCCTAGTCCCTACCTCTCTCTCTCTCTCCCTAGTCCCTACCTCTCTCTCTCTCTCTCCCTAGTCCCTACTTCTCTCTCCCTAGTCCCCACCTCTCTCTCCCTAGTCCCTACCTCTCTCTCCCTAGTCCCTACCTCTCTCTCTATCTCTCTCTCCTAGTCCCTACCTCTCTCTCTCTCTCGCTCTCCCTAGTCCCTATCTCTCTCTCTCTCTCTCTCTCTCTCTCTCTCCCTAGGCCCTAACTCTCTCTCTCCCTTGTCCCTACCTCTCTCTCTCCCTAGTCCCTACTTCCCTAGTCCCTACCTCTCTCTCTCCCTAGTCCCCCTCTCTCTCTCTCTCTCTCTCTCGCTCTAGTCCCTACCTCTCTATCTCCCTAGTCCCTAGTCCCTACCTCTCTATCTCCCTAGTCCCTAGTCCCTGCCTCTCTCTCTCTCTCTCTCTCTCTCTCTCTCTCTCGCTCTCCCTATCTCTCTCTCTCTCTCCCTCTCTCTCCCTAGTCCCTACCTCTCTCTCTCCCTAGTCCCTACCTCTCTCTCCCTAGTCCCTACCTCGCTCTCTCCCTAGTCCCAACCTTTCTCTCTCCCTAGTCCCTCTCTCTCTCTCTCTCTCACTAGTCCCTACGTCTCTCTCTCTTTCCCCTAGTCCCCCTCTCTCTCTCTCTCTCCCTAGTCCTTACCTTTTTCTCTCCCTAGTCCCTACTTCTCTCTCCCTAGTCCCCACCTCTCTCTCCCTAGTCCCTACCTCTCTCTCCCTAGTCTCCCTAGTCCCTACCTCTCTCTCTCTCTCTCTCCTCCCTAGTCCCTACGTCTCTCTCTCTTTCCCCTAGTCCCCTCTCTCTCTCTCTCTCTCTCCCTAGTCCCCACCTCTCTCCCTCGCTCTCTCTCCCTAGCCCCTAACTCTCTCCTCTCTCTCTCTCTCTCTCTCTCTCTCTCTCTCTCTCCCTAGTCCCTACCTCTCTCTCTCCCTAGTCCCTACCTCTCTCTCTCCCTAGTCCCTACCTCTCTCTCCCTAGTCCCTACCTCTCTCTCCCTAGTCCCCTACCTCTCTCTCTCTCTCCCTAGTCCCTACCTCTCTCTCTTTCTCTCCCTAGTCCCTACTTCTCTCTCCCTAGTCACCACCTCTCTCTCCCCTAGGTCCCTACTTCTCTCTCCCTAGTCCCTACCTCGCTCTCCCTAGTCCCCTACCTCTCTCTCTCTCTCTCTCTCTCTCTCTCTCTCTCTCTCCCTAGGCCCTAACTCTCTCTCTCCCTTGTCCCTACCCCTCTCTCTCCCTAGTCCCTACTTCCCTAGTCCCTACCTCTCTCTCTCCCTAGTCCCCCCTCTCTCTCTCTCTCTCTCTCTCGCTCTAGTCCCTACCTCTCTATCTCCCTAGTCCCTAGTCCCTACCTCTCTATTCTCCCTAGTCCCTGCCTCTCTCTCCCTCTCTCTCTCTCTCTCTCTCTCTCGCTCTCCCTACCTCTCTCTCTCTCCCTCTCTCTCCCTAGTCCCTACCTCTCTCTCTCCCTAGTCCCTACCTCTCTCTCCCTAGTCCCTACCTCGCTCTCTCCCTAGTCCCAACCTTTCTCTCTCCCTAGTCCCTCTCTCTCTCTCTCTCTCTCTCTCCTCTCTCTCTCTCTCTCTCTCTCTCTCTCTCTCCTCACTAGTCCCTACGTCTCGCTCTCTTTCCCCTAGTCCCCCTCTCTCTCTCTCTCTCTCCCTAGTCCTTACCTTTTTCTCTCCCTAGTCCCTACTTCTCTCTCCCTAGTCCCCACCTCTCTCTCCCTAGTCCCTACCTCTCTCTCCCTAGTCTCCCTAGTCCCTACCTCTCTCTCTCTCTCTCTCTCTCCCTAGTCCCTACGTCTCTCTCTCTTTCCCCTAGTCCCTCTCTCTCTCTCTCTCTCTCTCTCTCCTAGTCCCTACCTCTCTCTCTCCTTAGTCCCTACCTCTCTCTCTCCCTAGTCCCCCCTCTCTCTCTCCCTAGTCCCCACCTCTCTCCCTCGCTCTCTCTCCCTAGCCCCTAACTCTCTCTCTCTCTCTCTCTCTCTCTCTCTCTCTCCCTAGTCCCTACCTCTCTCTCTCCCTAGTCCCTACCTCTCTCTCTCCCTAGTCCCTACCTCTCTCTCCCTAGTCCCTACCTCTCTCTCCCTAGTCCCTACCTCTCTCTCCCTAGTCCCTACCTCTCTCTCTTTCTCTCCCTAGTCCCTACTTCTCTCTCCCTAGTCACCACCTCTCTCTCCCTAGTCCCTACTTCTCTCTCCCTAGTCCCTACCTCGCTCTCCCTAGTCCCTACCTCTCTCTCTCTCTCTCTCTCTCTCTCTCTCTCTCTCTCCCTAGGCCCTAACTCTCTCTCTCCCTTGTCCCTACCCCTCTCTCTCCCTAGTCCCTACTTCCCTAGTCCCTACCTCTCTCTCTCCCTAGTCCCCCCCTCTCTCTCTCTCTCTCTCTCTCGCTCTAGTCCCTACCTCTCTATCTCCCTAGTCCCTAGTCCCTACCTCTCTATCTCCCTAGTCCCTGCCTCTCTCTCCCTCTCTCTCTCTCTCTCTCGCTCTCCCTACCTCTCTCTCTCTCCCTCTCTCTCCCTAGTCCCTACCTCTCTCTCTCCCTAGTCCCTACCTCTCTCTCCCTAGTCCCTACCTCGCTCTCTCCCTAGTCCCAACCTTTCTCTCTCCCTAGTCCCTTCCTCTCTCTCTCTCTCTCTCTCTCTCTCTCTCTATCCCTAGTCCCTACGTCTCTCTCTCTCTCTCTCTCCCTAGTCCCTACCTCTCTCTCTCCTTAGTCCCTACGTCTCTCTCTCTCTCTCTCTCTCACTAGTCCCTACGTCTCTCTCTCTTTCCCCTAGTCCCCCTCTCTCTCTCTCTCTCTCTCCCTAGTCCTTACCTTTTTCTCTCCCTAGTCCCTACTTCTCTCTCCCTAGTCCCTACCTCTCTCTCTCTCTCTCTCTCTCTATCCCTAGTCCCTACGTCTCTCTCTCTCTCTCTCTCTCCCTAGTCCCTACCTCTCTCTCTCCTTAGTCCCTACCTCTCTCTCTCCCTAGTCCCCCCTCTCTCTCTCCCTAGTCCCCACCTCTCTCCCTCGCTCTCTCTCCCTAGCCCCTAACTCTCTCTCTCTCTCTCTCTCTCTCTCTCTCTCTCTCTCTCTCTCTCTCTCTCTCTCTCTCCATCGTCCCCCCTCTCTCTGTCTGGTTTTAAATCCAGTGGACAGCAGCATTAGATTAGGGGAGTAGTGAACCCTGCTCTATGCCTGTCATATGCCCCAAGGTTATTTCTTAAGCTACACAGCTAGCTGGGGCTGAGCTAGGGCTGGGATTGAGGCTGGAGCTGGGGCTGTGGCTGAGCTGGGGCTGTGGCTGAGTTGGGGCTGTGGCTGAGCTGGGCAGCAAAACTAAGACAAATGGGTTCTGGGCTGTAGCCCACTTAGCAAACATAATTAGTTCTCCAACAAGGCCCATATGTACTCCCCCCGTACTCCCTGCCAAACATACCCTTGTAAAACTGACTATCCTACCGATCCTTGACATCGGCGATGTCATTTACAAAATAGCCTCCAACACTCTACTCAGCAAACTGGATGTAGTCTATCACAGTGCCATCCGTTTTGTCACCAAAGCCCCATATACTACCCACCACTGCGACCTGTATGCTCTCGTTGGCTGGCCCTCACTACATATCCGTCGCCAAACCCACTGGCTCCACGTCATCTATAAGTCTTTGCAAGGTAAAGCCCCGTCTTATCTCAGCTCACTGGTCACCATAGCAACACCCACCCGTAGCACGCACTCCAGCAGTTATATTTCACTGGTCATTCCCAAATCCAATTCCTACTTTGGCCGCGTTTCCTTCCAGTTCTCTGCTGCCAATCACTGGAACGAACTGCAAAAATCACTGAAGCTGGAGACTCATATCTACCTCTCTAACTTTAAGCACCAGCACAGATCACTGCACCTGTACATAGCCCATCTGAACATAGCCCATCCAACTAACTCATCCCCATACTGTTATTTTTTTTTTTCCTTTACACCCCAGTATCCCTACTTGTACATTCATCTTCTGCACATCTATCACTAAATTGCTAAATTGTAATTATTTCGCCACTATGGCCTATTTATTGCCTTACCTCCCTTACCTCATTTGCACACACTGTATATAGACTTTTCTATTGTATTATTGACTGTATGTTTGTTTATTCCATGTGAAACTCTGTGTTGTTGTCTGTGTCGCACTGCTTTGCTTTATCTTGGCCAGGTCGCAGTGGTAAATGAGTACTTGTTCTCGACTGGCCACCTGGTTAAATAAAGGTGAAATAAATAAAAAATAAATAAATAAAGAAGCTGACAGAAGTGGTCAACAACATTACTGTATTTGTGGACTTCCTGACCTGACGGGCCGCCCCCAGGTGGTAAGGGTAGATAACAACACATCCGCCACGCTGATCCTCAACACAGGGGTCCCTCAGGGGTGCGTGGTTAGTCCCCTCCTGTACTCCCTGTTCATCATGACTGCACGGCCAGGCACGACTCCAACACCATCATTAAATTTGCCAGTAGTAGACCTGATCACAGACAACGACGAGGCAACCTATAGGGAGGAGGTCAGAGAGCTGGCCGTGTGGTGCCAGGACAACAACCTCTCCCTCAACGTGATCAAGACAAATGAGATGATTGTGGACTACAGGAAAAAGAGGACTGAGCATGCCCACATTCTCATCGATGGGGCTGCAGTGGAACAGGTTGAGAGCTTCAAGTTCCTTGTGGTCCACATCACCAAAAAACTAACATGGTCCAAGCACACCAAGACAGTCGTGAAGAGGGCACGACAAAACCTATTCCCCCTCAGGAGACTGAAAAGATTTGGCATGGGTCCTCAGATCCTGAAAAGGCTCTACAGCTGCACCATCGAGAGCATCCTGACTGGTTGCATCACTGCCTGGTATGGCAACTGCTCGGCCTCTGACCGCAAGGCACTACAGAGGGCAGTGCAAACGGCCCAGTACATCACCAAGCTTCCTGCCATCCAGGACCTCTACACCAGGCGGTGTCAGAGGAAGGCCCTAACAATTGTCAAAGACTCTAGCCACCCTAGTCATAGTCTGTTCTCTCTGCTACCGCACGGCAAGTGGTACCGGAGCGCCAAGTCTAGGTCCAAGAGGCTTCTAAACAGCTTCTACCCCCAAGCCATAAGACTCCTGAACATCTTGTCAAATGGCCACCAGACTATTTGCATTGCCCCACCCCCCACCCCTCTTTACACCACTGCCACTCTCTGTTGCCATCTATGCATAGTCACTTTAATAACTCTACCTACATGAACATATTACCTCAACTAACCGATGCCCCCTGGTGCCCCCTGGTGCCCCCATTGACTCTGTATCTGTAACCCACTGTATATAGTCTCACTATTGTTATTTCACTGCTGCTCTTTAATTACATGTTACTTTTATCTCTTATTCTTCTTTTTTTGAAACTGCACTATTGGTTAGAGCCTGTAAGTAAGCATTCCACTGTAAGGTCTACACCTGTTGTATTCGGCGCATGTGACTAACAACATTTGATTTGATTTGATAACCCACAAGTGTCATCAGCTTTGTTTGTTTTGTCTGAGAGTCAGACATATTTCAATAGTGTTGAATATGAAACTTTGTGGTCAGTTTCCCACTGTGTTTCTGACATTTGGAATAAATGAGAGGCAGCTCACACATGAACAGTCGTCCAGTGTGTGACCTTCTGAAGTGGAGAGAGAGAGAGAGAGAGAGAGAGAGAGAGAGAGAGAGAGAGAGAGAGAGAGAGAGAGACTGTGTTGTAGATAACATTATCCCCCAAGCGGGGGAGGAAAGAGAGACTGTGAGAGAGAGAATTTATAGCAAATTTGTAACCATTATAAACAGGAAGTATTCCCTGTGTAGCCTAATTCTGGACATCTGGAATGCTCGGCTGGGTTTTTTCTGGGTTTGGGAAGGCAGAGGCTGGAATGCTCGGCTGGGTTTTTTGGGGTTTGGGAAGGCAGAGGCTGGAATGCTCGACTGGGTTTTTTCTGGGTTTGGAAGGCAGAGGCTGGAATGCTCGGCTGGGTTTTTTCTGGGTTTGGGAAGGCAGAGGCTGGAATACTCGGCTGGGTTTTTTCTGGGTTTGGGAAGGCAGAGGCTGGAATGCTCGGCTGGGTTTTTTCTGGGTTTGGGAAGGCAGAGGCTGGAATGCTCGACTGGGTTTTTTCTGGGTTTGGAAGGCAGAGGCTGGAATGCTCGGCTGGGTTTTTTCTGGGTTTGGCAGGCAGAGGCTGGAATGCTCGGCTGGGTTTTTTCTGGGTTTGGGAAGGCAGAGGCTGGAATGCTCGGCTGGGTTTTTTCTGGGTTTGGGAAGGAGGAGGCTGGAATGCTCGGCTGGGTTTTTTCTGGGTTTGGGAAGGCAGAGGCTGGAATGCTCGGCTGGGTTTTTTCTGGGTTTGGGAAGGAGGAGGCTGGAATGCTCGGCTGGGTTTTTTCTGGGTTTGGGAAGGCAGAGGCCGGGAATGCTCGGCTGGGTTTTTTCTGGGTTTGGGAAGGCAGAGGCTGGAATGCTCGGCTGGCGGGTTTGGGGCGGGCTGGTGCTCGGCTGGGTTTCGGGGGGAAGGCAGAGGCTGGAATGCTCGGCTGTGTTTTTTCTGGGTTTGGGAAGGCAGAGGCTGGAATGCTCGGCTGGGTTTTTTCTAGGCTTTGGAAGGCAGAGGCTGGAATGCTCAGCGTCTGTGTTTTTTCTGGCTGCGTCTAAAATGGCACTCTATCCCCTATATAGTGCAATGCTTTTGCCCTATGAGCCCTTCACTAGTGAATAGGGTGTCATTTGGAAGGCAATATCTTGTCAAAAAGCCCTAATGTAACACATTGTGACTGATCTCGCCTCTACAGTCAGTCAGGCCCAGGGACACATTGTGACTGATCTCTCCTCTACAGTCAGTCAGGCCCAGGGACACATTGTGACTGATCTCTCCTCTACAGTCAGTCAGGCCCAGGGACACATTGTGACTGATCTCTCCTCTACAGTCAGTCAGGCCCAGGGACACATTGTGACTGATCTCTCCTCTACAGTCAGTCAGGCCCAGGGACACATTGTGACTGATCTCTCCTCTACAGTCAGTCAGGCCCAGGGACACATTGTGACTGATCTCTCCTCTACAGTCAGTCAGGCCCAGGGACACATTGTGACTGATCTCTCCTCTACAGTCAGTCAGGCCCAGGGACACATTGTGACTGATCTCTCCTCTACAGTCAGTCAGGCCCAGGGACACATTGTGACTGATCTCTCCTCTACAGTCAGTCAGGCCCAGGGACACATTGTGACTGATCTCTCCTCTACAGTCAGTCAGGCCCAGGGACACATTGTGACTGATCTCTCCTCTACAGTCAGTCAGGCCCAGGGACACATTGTGACTGATCTCTCCTCTACAGTCAGTCAGGCCCAGGGACACATTGTGACTGATCTCTCCTCTACAGTCAGTCAGGCCCAGGGACACATTGTGACTGATCTCTCCTCTACAGTCAGTCAGGCCCAGGGACACATTGTGACTGATCTCTCCTCTACAGTCAGTCAGGCCCAGGGACACATTGTGACTGATCTCTCCTCTACAGTCAGTCAGGCCCAGGGACACATTGTGACTGATCTCTCCTCTACAGTCAGTCAGGCCCAGGGACACATTGTGACTGATCTCTCCTCTACAGTCAGTCAGGCCCAGGGACACATTGTGACTGATCTCTCCTCTACAGTCAGTCAGGCCCAGGGACACATTGTGACTGATCTCTCCTCTACAGTCAGTCAGGCCCAGGGACACATTGTGACTGATCTCTCCTCTACAGTCAGTCAGGCCCAGGGACACATTGTGACTGATCTCTCCTCTACAGTCAGTCAGGCCCAGGGACACATTGTGACTGATCTCTCCTCTACAGTCAGGCAGGCCCAGGGACACATTGTGACTGATCTCTCCTCTACAGTCAGTCAGGCCCAGGGACACATTGTGACTGATCTCTCCTCTACAGTCAGTCAGGCCCAGGGACACATTGTGACTGATCTCTCCTCTACAGTCAGTCAGGCCCAGGGACACATTGTGACTGATCTCTCCTCTACAGTCAGTCAGGCCCAGGGACACATTGTGACTGATCTCTCCTCTACAGTCAGGCAGGCCCAGGGACACATTGTGACTGATCTCTCCTCTACAGTCAGTCAGGCCCAGGGACACATTGTGACTGATCTCTCCTCTACAGTCAGTCAGGCCCAGGGACACATTGTGACTGATCTCTCCTCTACAGTCAGTCAGGCCCAGGGACACATTGTGACTGATCTCTCCTCTACAGTCAGTCAGGCCCAGGGACACATTGTGACTGATCTCTCCTCTACAGTCAGTCAGGCCCAGGGACACATTGTGACTGATCTCTCCTCTACAGTCAGCCAGGCCCAGGGACACATTGTGACTGATCTCTCCTCTACAGTCAGTCAGGCCCAGGGACACATTGTGACTGATCTCTCCTCTACAGTCAGCCAGGCCCAGGGACACATTGTGACTGATCTCTCCTCTACAGTCAGTCAGGCCCAGGGACACATTGTGACTGATCTCTCCTCTACAGTCAGCCAGGCCCAGGGACACATTGTGACTGATCTCTCCTCTACAGTCAGTCAGGCCCAGGGACACATTGTGACTGATCTCTCCTCTACAGTCAGCCAGGCCCAGGGACACATTGTGACTGATCTCTCCTCTACAGTCAGTCAGGCCCAGGGACACATTGTGACTGATCTCTCCTCTACAGTCAGTCAGGCCCAGGGACACATTGTGACTGATCTCTCCTCTACAGTCAGTCAGGCCCAGGGACACATTGTGACTGATCTCTCCTCTACAGTCAGTCAGGCCCAGGGACACATTGTGACTGATCTCTCCTCTACAGTCAGTCAGGCCCAGGGACACATTGTGACTGATCTCTCCTCTACAGTCAGTCAGGCCCAGGGACACATTGTGACTGATCTCTCCTCTACAGTCAGTCAGGCCCAGGGACACATTGTGACTGATCTCTCCTCTACAGTCAGTCAGGCCCAGGGACACATTGTGACTGATCTCTCCTCTACAGTCAGTCAGGCCCAGGGACACATTGTGACTGATCTCTCCTCTACAGTCAGTCAGGCCCAGGGACACATTGTGACTGATCTCTCCTCTACAGTCAGTCAGGCCCAGGGACACATTGTGACTGATCTCTCCTCTACAGTCAGTCAGGCCCAGGGACACATTGTGACTGATCTCTCCTCTACAGTCAGTCAGGCCCAGGGACACATTGTGACTGATCTCTCCTCTACAGTCAGTCAGGCCCAGGGACACATTGTGACTGATCTCTCCTCTACAGTCAGTCAGGCCCAGGGACACATTGTGACTGATCTCTCCTCTACAGTCAGTCAGGCCCAGGGACACATTGTTGTTGTTGGTTGAATGATTTTTCTTAATTTTTAGAGTTTCAGTTTCAATCTTGTATTATTTTTCTTCTTTTAAAAAAGAAAGAAAATGTTACTAGTTCTTTGTAAACGTTCAAAGGATCAATTATTATAGTTGCTATGTTATGTAAGTCTGAGTGAATGGCACTCCAGACTGTATTTACCTCGGTTTCATGTTTGTTTCACTACTGTAGTGTGATTACGTCAGGGTTTCCAGGCTACCTCAGCAGTACTCCACAGCACAGAAGCAATGTGCCCCAGTCCTCATTCATCACCTCAGACAGTCAGTCCAACATGAATCATGCTGCTGATGGAAAGATCCAATCACCCCACCGCATTGTGGAAAATAAATAAAAATATACTTTACATGTGATATTCCACTGCTATGAATCATTGTAGGGATAGGAATAGCAATGCATAGGAAAGTCCATGCGGCGTGATAATACATGATAATACATGATAATACATGGTGATGCTGGTGCTACTAATAGAATGGTGTATTGGTTCGTTGGTACATTTCATCTTGTACACATTCCCAGCTAAAAGGTGAATTTCAGTACAGGTGCTACTGCTGGTTAAAGGCTCCAGAGGATCATGACTAGACTGGGTCGTCATCTGTTAAAGCTCAGGTAGTGTGTCTCTATCGCCTCACCTCCTAGCCTCCTATCTCCTCGCCTCCTATCTCCTCGCCTCCTCAACCACACTGGAGGTCTCTCACCTCATCTCCTCCAGTGTGTTTTGAGAAGGAGGCGAGGAGAGAAAATGGAAGAAGGAAAGATGAATGAGGAAAGAGGATTTGAGAACTAGCCTGTGTGTGTCAGCAGGAGAGGCAGGGTGAGGCCAGGAGTCAGGCCAGGGGTGAGGCCAGGAGTCAGGCCAGGGGTGAGGCCAGGAGTCAGGCCTGGGGTGAGGCCAGGAGTCAGGCCAGGGGTGAGGCCAGGAGTCAGGCCAGGGGTGAGGCCAGGGGTGAGGCCAGGAGTCAGGCCAGGGGTGAGGCCAGCAGTCAGGCCAGGGGTGAGGGGCCCAGGAGTCAGGCCAGGGGTGAAGCCAGGAGTCAGGCCAGGGGTGAGGCCAGGGGGTCAGGCCAGGAGTCAGGCCAGGAGTCAGGCCAGGAGTCAGGCCAGGGGTGAGGCCAGGAGTCAGGCCAGGGGTCAGGCCAGGGGTGAGGCCAGGAGTGAGGACAGGAGTCAGGCCAGGGGTGAGGCCAGGAGTGAGGTCAGGGGTGAGGCCAGGGGTGAGGGCCAGGAGTCAGGCCAGGGGTGAGGCCAGGAGTCAGGCCAGGGGTGAGGCCAGGGGTGAGTTATACAGCGATCAAGCTGTTTGTGGTGTGTGTGTCTTTGTGTGTGTTGGTACGTGTGTGTTTGTACGCGCATGCTTGTTTGCGTGCGTTACTGCATGTGTGTGTCGTGGCTGCGGGGGCTCTGTATGTGGGATGTAAAATGGGGGGGTCCCGAGTCTGAGGCTGACTGAGAAAACAGAGCAAAGTCTTCATGGTCTATTCACAGAGAAACACTGAGGCAATCAGATTCACATGACTAGGTGGCAAGGAGCTAGCTGTTTATGGGATCATGGTAGGAAGTCTTTACCCAGAGGCAGAGGGCCATGTCATATAGTCTGTGTTCTGGAACACACACACACACACACACACACCACACACACACACACCACACACACACACACACACACACACACACACACACACACACACACACACACACACACACACACACACAAAATGAGACTAGAGCAATCGTATTGAATGACCTCATTTGAGCCATAGTAGTTCAACTGTGATGTAGAGGCTGTAGTCCGTAAAGCATGTGGTTAAAATGTGCAGTGTAGTCGGACTGAAAGTTCTAGAAGCTTGTTGCAACCAACCGCAGAGGAGGGATGCAACCGAAAGTCTACCCTATTCCCTGTATAGTGCACTACTTTCGACCAGGGTCCATAGGGCACTGGTGTAAAGCAGTGCACTATATAGAGAATAGGATGCCATTTGGGACACATTTGAGGGTTTTGGATGAGCTCAAGTCAACAGGAAGTGAGATCATATGCCTGTGTCACTGCCCAGGATTTGGGACAGGACGTGTTGACCCGTCCAAGGTCCTAAAAGACACTAAACTGGCCTCAAACAACACACTTTTCTGAGGCAGGGTCATCAGCTCTGGAACGGTCATGAAATGATGAATTATGATGAAATGATCAATGAATGGTTGAACAAAGCTCTCTGCACGGATATTGCATTGGGGTGTGATTGATGAAATATTGTCTTGTCTTTTCAGAATTCCATGAACCTTCCTCCTGACAAAGCCAGACTCCTCAGACAGTATGATAATGACAAGAAATGGGACCTCATCTGTGACCAGGTAAACTCCTTTAAATACAACAACACATGTAGGTTACTATAAGTGAACAAGCCCACAACTACACCTCTACAAACCCACAACTACACCTCTACAAGCCCACAACTACACCTCTACAAACCCACAACTACACCTCTACAAGCCCACAACTACACCTCTACAAACCCACAACTACACCTCTACAAGCCCACAACTACACCTCTACAAACCCACAACTACACCTCTACAATCCCACACCTACACCTCTACAAGCCCACAACTACACCTCTACAAACCCACAACTACACCTCTACAAGCCCACAACTACACCTCTACAAACCCACAACTACACCTCTACAATCCCACACCTACACCTCTACAAGCCCACAACTACACCTCTACAAACCCACAACTACACCTCTACAAACCCACAACTACACCTCTACAAGTCCACAACTACACCTCTACAAGCCCACAACTACACCTCTACAAGTCCACAACTACACCTCTACAAACCCACACCTACACCTCTACAAACCCACAACTACACCTCTACAAGCCCACAACTACACCTCTACAAACCCACAACTACACCTCTACAATCCCACACCTACACCTCTACAAGCCCACAACTACACCTCTACAAACCCACAACTACACCTCTACAAGTCCACAACTACACCTCTACAAGCCCACAACTACACCTCTACAAGTCCACAACTACACCTCTACAAGCCCACAACTACAAGTCCACAACTACACCTCTACAAACCCACACCTACAACTCTACAAACCCACACCTACAACTCTACAAACCCACAACTACACCTCTACAAACCCACACCTACAACTCTACAAACCCACACCTACAACTCTACAAACCCACAACTACACCTCTACAAACCCACAACTACACCTCTACAAACCCACACCTACAACTCTACAAACCCACACCTACACCTCTACAAGCCCACAACTACACCTCTACAAACCCACAACTACACCTCTACAATCCCACACCTACACCTCTACAAGCCCACAACTACACCTCTACAAACCCACAACTACACCTCTACAAGCCCACAACTACAAGTCCACAACTACACCTCTACAAGCCCACAACTACACCTCTACAAACCCACACCTACAACTCTACAAACCCACACCTACAACTCTACAAACCCACACCTACACCTCTACAAACCCACACCTACAACTCTACAAACCCACAACTACACCTCTACAAGCCCACACCTACAACTCTACAAACCCACAACTACACCTCTACAAGCCCACAACTACACCTCTACAAACCCACAACTACACCTCTACAAACCCACAACTACACCTCTACAAACCCACACCTACACCTCTACAAGCCCACAACTACACCTCTACAAACCCACAACTACACCTCTACAAGCCCACAACTACACCTCTACAAACCCACAACTACACCTCTACAAACCCACAACTACACCTCTACAAACCCACACCTACACCTCTACAAGCCCACAACTACACCTCTACAAGCCCACAACTACACCTCTACAAACCCACACCTACACCTCTACAAGCCCACAACTACACCTCTACAAACCCACAACTACACCTCTACAAGCCCACAACTACACCTCTACAAACCCACAACTACACCTCTACAAACCCACAACTACACCTCTACAAACCCACACCTACACCTCTACAAGCCCACAACTACACCTCTACAAGCCCACAACTACACCTCTACAAACCCACACTTACACCTCTACAAACCCACACCTACACCTCTACAAACCCACACGTCTAGTCTATTCAGAATTCAAAAGCTATGAAGCAATGTTGATAGGTTTGATAGAAACATGTATTTCTCCAGTGTAGGTTTAGTCTTCACTTCATGATGATTAGAAACCTTTTACATTGCACTGCTCACTCTGTCCTCCCTCTTCCCGGTGTGTTATATTAGGAACGGTTTCAGGTGAAGAATCCTCCTCATACCTACATCTCCAAGCTACGGGGCTACTTAGACCCAGGAGTCACACGCAAGAAGTTCCGAAGGCGGGTCCAGGAATCCACTAAGGTTCTGAGGGAACTGGAGATATCACTGAGGACCAATCACATAGGGTGATGATCTATTCTCCATCCTCTCCTCTCCTCTCCTCTCAGAGTCAGACTACATTAGCTCACCAACACTACAGTCCCTTTTTACATGATATTCACCAAAGATTGATGTGACTTGTCCTAATTCCTCAATGTAGTGCTATAATGTTACTCCTGGGGCGGGGGACAGCTAGAAGAATACTGGCTACTACGGAAGTGAAGGCTGATGGGAAATTATCTATTATTATTTTCCCCTTTAAGAAACAATTCCATGATCTCCCCTTTCAGAATGACCGTTATATTCCCCTTTAAGAAATAAAGGGCCTTTCTGTGCTCTTCCTCTTCCTGTCCAAGGTTCCTACAGCTTGTTTTCCTGCTGCCCTGATCGACATAAGCCCTGGTACACAGATCACTTTTAACTCCTATTGTTTTGTCCTGCCAGTCTCCCCAGCCTCCCCCAGCCTCCCCCATCCTCCCCAGCCTCCCCCATCCTCCCCAATCTCCCCAGTCTCCCCCAGCCTCCTCAGTCTCCCCAGCCTCCCCCAGCCTCCTCCAGTCTCCCCAGTCTCCCCCAGTCTCCTCATTCTCCCCAACTCCCCCAGTCTCCTCAGTCTCCCCCAGTCTCCCCAGTCTCCCCAGACTCCCCCAGCCTCCCCAGTCTCCCCAGACTCCCCCAGCCTCCTCAGTCTCCCCAGCCTCCCCCAGCCTCCTCAGTCTCCCCAGTCTCCCCCAGTCTCCCCAGTCTCCCCCAGCCTCCTCAGTCTCCCCCAGCCTCCCCAGCCTCCCCAGTCTCCCCCAGTCTCCCCCAGCCTCCCCAGCCTCCCCCAGCCTCCCCAGTCTCCCCAGTCACCCCAGCCTCCCCAGTCACCCCAGTCTCCCCCAGTCTCCCCAGTCACCCCAGCCTCCCCAGTCTCCCCCAGTCTCCCCAGCCTCCCCAGTCTCCCCAGTCTCCCCAGTCACCCCAGTCTCCTCAGTCTCCCCAGTCTCCCCAGTCTCCCCCAGCCTCTCCAGCCTCCTCAGTCTCCCAAGTCTTCCTCTTCACAATGCTCAGATGGTAGTCATTGTACTGTACTGCTAGGAAAGGAATGGTCCACTCCCCCATAACATAGTAGAGGAGGAAGCTTAGTTGTTTACACCAGAGGGACAGGAAGCATGGCCGACCAACGGTGAACCCTGTGAAAAACACACACACGTGCAAGCACGCACGGACATGCAGCACGGACACACACACACATGCACACAGGCACGCGTACATACAGTGGGGGGAAAAAGTATTTGATCCCCTGCTGATTTTGTACGTTTGCCCACTGATAAAGAAAGGATCAGTCTATAATCTTAATGGTAGGTTTATTTGAACAGTGAGAGACAGAATAACAACAAAAATATCCAGAAAAACGCATGTAAAAAATTTTATAAATTGATTTGCATTTTAATGAGGGAAATAAGTATTTGACCCCCTCTCAATCAGAAAGATTTCTGTCTCCCAGGTGTCTTTTATACAGGTAACGAGCTGAGATTAGGAGCACACTCTTAAAGGGAGTGCTCCTAATCTCAGCTTGTTACCTGTATAAAAGACACCTGTCCACAGAAGCAATCAATCAATCAGATTCCAAACTCTCCACCATGGCCAAGACCAAAGAGCGCTCCAAGGATGTCAGGGACAAGATTGTAGACCTACACAAGGCTGGAATGAGCTACAAGACCATCGCCAAGCAGCTTGGTGAGAAGGTGACAACATTTGGTGCGATTATTTGCAAATGGAAGAAACACAAAAGAACTTTCAATATCCCTCGGCCTGGGGCTCCATGCAAGATCTCACCTCGTGGGGTTGCAATGATCATGAGAACGGTGAGGAATCAGCCCAGAACTACACGGGAGGATCTTGTCAATGATCTCAAGGTAGCTGGGACCAAGAAAACAATTGGTAACACACTACGCCATGAAGGACTGAAATCCTGCAGCGCCCGCAAGGTCCCCCTGCTCAAGAAAGCACATATACATGCCCGTCTGAAGTTTGCCAATGAACATCAAGGCGGTGACCCGATCCTGTAGGTTCATGCTCTACAACATTCGCAGAGTACGACCCTGCCTCACACAGGAAGCGGCGCAGGTCCTAATCCAGGCACTTGTCATCTCCCGTCTGGATTACTGCAACTCGCTGTTGGCTGGGCTCCCTGCCTGTGCCATTAAACCCCTACAACTCATCCAGAACGCCGCAGCCCGTCTGTGTTCAACCTTCCCAAGTTCTCTCACGTCACCCCGCTCCTCCGCTCTCTCCACTGGCTTCCAGTTGAAGCTCGCATCCGCTACAAGACCATGGTGATTGCCTACGGAGCTGTGAAGGGAACGGCACCTCCATACCTTCAGGCTCTGATCAGGCCCTACACCCAAACAAGGGCACTGCGTTCATCCACCACTGGCCTGCTGGCCCCCCTACCTCTGAGGAAGCACAGTTCCCGCTCAGCCCAGTCAAAACTGTTCGCTGCTCTGGCACCCCAATGGTGGAACAAGCTCCCTCACGACGCCAGGACAGCGGAGTCAATCACCACCTTCCGGAGACACCTGAAACCCCACCTCTTTAAGGAATACCTAGGATAGGATAAAGTAATCCTTCTAACCCCCCCCCCCCCCCATTAAAAGATTTAGATGCACTATTGTAAAGTGGTTGTTCCACTGGATATCATAAGGTGAATGCACCATTTTGTAAGTCGCTCTGGATAAGAGCGTCTGCTAAATGACTTAAATGTAATGTAATGTAACATCTGAATGATTCAGAGGACAACTGGTGAAAGTGTTGTGGTCAGATGAGACCAAAATGGAGCTCTTTGACATCAACTCAACTCGCCGTGTTTGGAGGAGGAGGAATTCTGCCTATGACCCCAAGAACACCATCTCCACTGTCAAACATAGAGGTGGAAACATTATGCTTTGGGGGTGTTTTTCTGCTAAGGGGACAGGACAACTTCACCGCATCAAAGGGACGATGGACGGGGTCATGTACCGTCAAATCTTGGGTGAGAACATCCTTCCCTCAGCCAGGGCATTGAAAATGGGTCGTGGATGGGTATTCCAGCATGACAATGACCCAAAACACACGGCCAAGGCAACAAAGGAGTGGCTCAAGAAGAAGCACATTAAGGTCCTGGAGTGGCCTAGCCAGTCTCCAGACCTTAATCCCATAGAAAATCTGTTGAGGGAGCTGAAGGTTCGAGTTGCCAAACGTCAGCCTCGAAACCTTAATGACTTGGAGAAGATCTGCAAAGAGGAGTGGGACAAAATCCCTCCTGAGATGTGTGCAAACCTGGTGGCCAACTACAAGAAACGTCTGACCTCTGTGATTGCCAACAAGGGTTTTGCCACCAAGTACTAAGTCATGTTTTGCAGAGGGGTCAAATACTTATTTCCCTCATTAAAATGCAAATCAATTTATAACATTTTTGACATGCGTTTTTCTGGATTTTTTTGTTGTTATTCTGTCTCTCACTGTTCAAATAAACCTACAATTAAAATTATAGACTGATCATTTCTTTGTAAGTGGGCAAACGTACAAAATCAGCAGGCGATCAAATACTTTTTCCCCCCACTGTACGCACACATACACAAATTCATACATAGGAAAATACTTGGTTTGGAGAAACCACCTCTCAGCCCCTCCCACCTCTCTGTCATCCTAACACCCTGTTTAACTGATGTCCTAATCAGCCATCAGACAGATACTTACTGTACCTCTGATGGGTGTGAGTTAGAGATGTCCTTTAAATCCAACTAAAAGATTATTTCTGATCTGCCATTGTGTTCAGGGCATGGCTCCAAGAGTAAGACCTATTACATTTTTACCTCATCAATACAAGTCTTGTGTTCTAAAGTTTTTCCCAGAAAGAATAGGGATGCTATTTTCAGACAAAGGCTGTGTTTAGTGGGCAGAATAGAGTCAGTGGAACAGAGCCCTGTTTGTTGCGTGTCTCTGAATCCTGGCCCCTGTACGACGTGTTATTCCTCAGATTGCCAAAACAATCTGAAAAAGCATCTGGTTGGACAGGAAAAGAAGGGGGGAGGGAGGGCAAGAGATGGGAGAAAGGGGAAGAGAGGTAGAGAGGGGAAGGGAGGAAGAGAGAGAGAGAGAGAGAGAGAGAGAGAGAGAGAGGGAGGGAGGGGAAGCAAGGGGAGAGAGGGAGGGAGGGGAGAGAGGGAGGGAGGGGAAGCGAGGGGAGAGAGGGAGGGAGGGGAGAGATGGAGGGAGGGGAGAGAGGGAGGGAGGGGAAGCGAGGGGAGAGAGAGGGAGGGGGCTGGTAGACAGGAAACTGATCAAGCGTGCCTCTTCCTCCTCCTCCTCCTCCTCCCCTTTACTCCTCCCCCTCCTCCTCTTTACTCCTCCCCCTTCTCCCCTTTACTCCTCCCTACACCCAATCTCACTGCTTCTCTCTCTTCCTCTGTTTCTCACCTCTCTGTTGCTCACCTCTCTCAATTCAGTTTCAATTTAAAGGGCTTTATTGGTACGGGAAACATATGTTTACATTTCCAAAGCAAGTGAAGTAGATAAACAAAAGTTAAATAAACAATAAAAAGTGAACAGTAAATATTACACTCATACAAGTGTTGCAACAATGTCCAAATGGTTAAAGTACAAAAGAGAAAATAAATAAACATAAATATGGGTAGTATTGACAATGGTGTTTGTTCTTCACTGGTTGACCTTTTCTTGTGGCAACAGGTCACAAGAAAAGTTTATCAAAATTGGATTTGTTTTTGAATTCTTTGTGTATCTGTGTAATCTGAGGGAAATATGCGTCTCTAATATGGTCATACATTTGGCAGGAGGTTAGGAAGTGCAGCTCAGTTTCCACCTCATTTTGTGGGCAGTGTGCACATAGCCTGTCTTCTCTTGAGAGCCAGGTCTTCCTACGGCGGCCTTTCTCAATAGCAAGGCTATGCTCAAACAGTCTGTACATAGTCAAAGCTTTCCTTAAGTTTGGGTCAGTCACAGTGGTCAGGTATTCTGCCACTGTGTACTTTCTGTTTAGGGCCAAATAGCATTCTAGTTTGCTCTGTTTTTATGTTAATTCTTTCCAATGTGTCAAGAAATGATCTTGTTTTGTCATGATTTGGTTGGGTCTAATTGTGTTGCTGTTCTGGGGCTCTGTGGGGTGTGTTTGTGTTTGTGAACAGAGCCCCAGGACCAGCTTGCTTAGGGGACTCTTCTCCAGGTTCATCTCTCTGTAGGTGATGGCTTTGTTATGGAAGGTTTGGGAATCGCTTCCTTTTAGGTGGATGTAGAATTTAATGGCTCTTTTCTGGATTTTGATAATTAGCAGGTATCAGTCTAATTCTGCTCTGCATGCATTATTTGGTGTTCTACGTTGTACACTGAGGATATTTTTTTGCAGAAATCTGCATGCAGAGTCTCAATTTGGTGTTTGTCCCATTTTGTGAATTCTTGGTTGGTGAGCGGACCCCAGACCTCACAACCATAAAGGGCAATGGGTTCTATATCTGATTCAAGTATTTTTTGCCAGATCCTAAATGGTATGTCAAATTTTATGTTCCTTTTGATGGCATAGAATGCCCTTCCTGCCTTGTCTCTCAGATCGTTCACAGCTTTGTGGAAGTTACCTGTGGTGCTGATGTTTAGGCCAAGGTATGTATAGTTTTTTGTGTGCTCTAGTGCAATGGTGTCTAAATGGAATTTGTATTTGTGGTCCTGGCAACTGGACCTTTTTTGGAACACCATTATTTTTTCTTACTGAGATTTACTGTCAGGGCCCAGGTCTGACAGAATCTGTGCAGAAGATCTAGGTGCTGCTGTAGGCCCTCCATGGCTGGGGACAGAAGCACCAGATCATCAGCAAACAGTAGACATTTGACTTCAGATTCTAGTAGGGTGAGGCCGGGTGCTGTAGACCGTTCTAGTGCCCTCACCAATTTGTTGATATATATGTTGAAGAGGGTGGGGATTAAGCTGCATCACTCTCTCACCCCTCTCTCTCCCTCCCTTCTCTCTCTCTCCCTCACAGGGGCAATGGGCCTTCCTTTCTGCCTCACCATTGGCTCCAGGTTATTTTGTAACCAAACAGTCCCCTGTCCCAGTTACATTCCTAACCAAAATATTGTGGCTATTTTTGGAACCTTTTACCCCAATTCTACTCCCCTGTCGTTTCCTAAAGAGGAGAGCAGGGGTGTTGAGCCTAACGCTTCAAACACACAGACAGCGTCATCGCATTTTGATGCACAAGAATTACATTAATTTCCAATGAAAGCCTGCGTTTGCCTTTCAGAATTGCATTGCAGAGGCAGTCTTTTTCACCCGTCCAGAAAGCTGGAGTAAAATGAAGAGCCTTGCCAAGTCCTTTCTCTCTCCGTCAGGGGTGTAGTGGGGGGGACCCCATTTTGTGCAGGCTTTTACAGCTTTCAGGAATGTGAGAAGCTAGTGTGTTCAGTCTCTGCCTGTCCTTGTACTTCTCCCCTTCCTCTCGGTTCCTCTTTCCATCCTCTCTGTTCCTCTCTCCTCCCTCTCCTCCCTCTCTCTGTCCCGCTCTGTCCCTCTGTTGTCCCTCTCTGTCCCTCTCTGATCCTCTCTCCTTCTTCTCTGTTCTTCTCTCCTGCCTGTGTCCCTCTCTGTCCCTCTCTTTTCCTCTCTGTTCCTCTCTCCTTCCTCTGTTCCTCTCTCCTTTCTTCCTGTTCCTCCCTATTCCTCTCCTTCCTGTTCCTCTCTCCTTCCTCTCTGTTCCTATCTGTTCCTCTCTCCTTGCTCTCTGTTCCTCTCCCCTTCCTCTATGTTCCTTTCTCCTTCCTCTCTGTTCCTCTCTCCTTCCTCTCTGTTCCTCTCTCCTTCCTCATCGTTCCTCTCTCCTTCCTCTCTGTTCCTCTCTGTTCCTCTCTCCTTGCTCTCCTTCCTCTCTGTTCTCCTCTCTTTCCTCTCTGTACCTCTGTTCTTTTATCCTTCCTCTCTGTACCTCTGTTCTTCTCTCCTTCCTCTCTGTTCCTCTCTGTTCTTCTCTCCTTCCTCTCTGTTCCTCTCTGTTCTTTTATCCTTCCTCTCTGTACCTCTGTTCTTCTCTCCTTCCTCTCTGTTCCTCTCTGTTCTTCTCTCCTTCCTCTCTGTTCCTCTCTGTTCTTCTCTCCTTCCTCTCTGTACCTCTCTGTTCCGCTCCTTCCTTTCTGTTCCTCTCTCCTGCTTCTCTGTTCCTCTCTCCTGCTTCTCTGTTCCTCTCTCCTTCCACTCAGTTCCTCTTTCCTTCCTCTCTGTTCCTCTCTCCTCCATCTCTCCTCCATCTCTGTCCCTCTCCTTCCTCTCTGTTCCTCTCCTTCCACTCGGTTCCTCTTTCCTTCCTCTCTGTTCCTCTGTCCTCCTTCTCTGTCCCTCTCTGTTCCTCTCTGTTCCTAAGGGTGTGCTGGCTCCTGAATATTCTGCCCTGCTAACCTCACTCTCCATGTCACCCAGGTGGGTCCGGGAGTTCCTCAACGATGAGAACAGGGGTCTGGATATCCTGGTGGAGTACCTGTCCTTTGCTCAGTGTGCTGTCATGTGAGTACACACAACCTAAGCTAAGCTTAGCATATCTTCAGAAGAGACTGGAAGTAGTTAGCTACCTAAGCAGATTGACACTGGATCCAAGAAGTGTTGATACACACAGATAGGCGCTACAGACACACTCTTGTGCCTGTAAGAATGGGCAGTAGCACACTGGATGGATTCCTTATTGCATTGTGTATCTTTGAATGTGCCTGGGTGTGCTTGTATGCCTCATATGCTGCATACTGAATGAGTGGTTCAAATCAAATGTTATTTGTCACATGCTTCGTAAACAACAGGTGTAGACTAAAGCTGTGTGCATGCTTCCCAATTCAAAAGTTTGTGCAGTCTATCATGACGACGTTTAGTGATTTCTTTCTTATTTTCCTTTTGGTCTTCGGCAGTGTTTAATCAGCTATTCGTGCGCACAACATTTTTTCCTGAGGCATACTGAAGTTCGGTAGCCGAAGTCTACGCCCCTTCATCGGTGATTCTTCAGTGAAGTGTTGGTTGTCATTCAACAAGAGACGACTCGTTTTCATGCAATTTTTTCCACTTCAGAAATACAGCACCAAACATCTCAGTTAGATGTAAAATTGCGTGACTAAGACCTCCTCAGCAAAAACGTCAAAATTAATTATAGATTTCTTGAGTTATCTTAGATTAATTATAACTATTTTGAGGAAGCGTATACCTGCTACGGTATCTCAAGAGGGACAAACAGCACTATTGATGCTTTTTTCTCGTTCTTCAAGTGAAGAGCGAGAAATTATTACAGGAAAATAAACTCACAACAAGTTCATTATTTGTAAAGTAAATGGCGAGCCAATTACAGAAAATAGCTTACAGTTGTGAGTGTGACAAAATAAAAGCAAGGAATTCTACCTGAGAATGTTAGAACTTGGACACTGTCTCGTAGGCCTAACGTTATATCCTAATTTGACGTTGGTACAGGTCATGTTCTTCACATTACCATCTCTGGTAAACACATACTATATCAAATAAAATCTAAGTGTATTTGTTACATGCACATGATACACAAGATGTAGTGAAATGGATACATAGTGGTGTCTTTTGTTTAGACATGTAGCTAGCTAGCTAAACAATGAACCATAATCCCAACTCATAATGTTACTACCCTGCAGGAAACTGCAGGTAGCTAAAACTAACCAGGTTCAATGTTAACTAGCTAGCTAACATTAGGCTATACGTAGCAATGCAAATGGCTCTGAGATACAAATAATATTACTACACAGATCATACACGTAACGTTAGCTAGCGAGCCAGCCAGCTAATATTACGCTTTAACTTGAAATGAAAACAACTTTCTGACAAAATTAGAAATGTATAATATCTGAAAATGTAGCTAGCTAGACTCTCTTACCCAAATACATGATGGCTGCTTCTCCCTGTCTGTCACGGATGGCATGGTTGCCCTTAGTTTGAAGATGTAATCCAGAGACAGGTGTTTTACACAACAGCCTTCTGTGTGTTCTCTTTTCGACTCCCTCTGCATATTTGCAATCAAATGCCAGAATTTTCTCCATCTCCTTAGCTATCATACTCTAATTCCACCGGGCATTCCACTAATTTCAAAACTCGGTCCTCCAGAAAGTGGATAGCAACACTATTGCAGTTTTACTTCATGATTTCTTTCAAAAAAGCCGCGTTAGAAAGGATTACCTACACATACTGACCAGCTCATGTTATAGACAGAAGCGTGCTACATGGCAGACCAATCCAAACTCATCTCTCGGCATGTCCAGCCCATCCATTATCTCAGCCAATCATGGCTAGCAGGACGGTTCCCCGACTTTTTCCATGGCTAAACTGACTAGGCTCGTAATTTAACAATTGTATTCATATTTACGGATGGAATACAACTTTGTTATTAAGGCACATGAAAGTTCACATGTTCCAGAAGGCATTTCTGTCAAAAACGCATTTTGATTAAAAAAAAGTCTACGTTCAAATGCCTCTCCTGTCAAGTAGCGACGTGCGACATACGCCTAGTTTCCTGAAATGAGTCACATTTGATCATACTGTAGGCCTACCGGTGGCCTACTATCAAAAACTAGCCCATCACATTTTAACATGGAAATAGCTGTTCTATCATTCAGCCTATAGTAGCAGCCAATGTGTGGTGTTCATTGTAGACCTACATTCCATGAGACTTTTGAAAAAAACATGCAGGGCTGGACATGAACATGTTTCTCCACTTGTCCTTCAGACAAGGAGGTGACTGAACATGTTGTTGTGTTGTTTGATGCAAGAAACTACTTTACAAAGTAAAATGCATTATTATTCCTATACCATTATGACAAAGAATCAGACAAATTATGCTACCAAATCAAAATCAAATCAAATCAAATGTATTTATATAGCCCTTCGTACATCAGCTGATATCTCAAAGTGCTGTACAGAAACCCAGCCTAAAACCCCAAACAGCAAGCAATGCATGTGAAAGAAGCACGGTGGCTAGGAAAAACTCCCTAGGACAAACTCCCTAGAAAGGCCAAAAACCTAGGAAGAAACCTAGAGAGGAACCAGGTTATGAGGGGTGGCCAGTCCTCTTCTGGCTGTGCAGGGTGGATATTATAACAGAACATGGTCAAGATGTTAAAATGTTCATAAATGACCAGCATGGTCAAATAATAATAATCATAGTAGTTGTCGAGGGTGCAACAAGCACGTCCGGTGAACAGGTCAGGGTTCCATAGCCGCAGGCAGAACAGTTGAAACTGGAGCAGCCTCTGCTTATTGGCTGCTTAGCTTATTCAAGCCTGTCTCAAAATACAACACTGCCCCTTTAAGACAAAAAAAGCTTTTTACCTCACTCGTGTTTCAAAGACATCTATAAATGTATATGTTGTGTGCTCTTGTAGGAAGCAATCATTCCCCTATTGCTGACTACAAATGATCTATTACTGGGCTAATAACTCACTAACTAGCAAAGGATATGAACAGAATGTGCACACATGGCTACATGCAGCTCTCGCTTTGATCTCAAAGCAAGCACATCTACTCACAACCGCTCATGCTGTAAACACAGTCCAGTGCATAATAAATGGCACAGATCCATATATGACAATGGTCTATTTGCATATAGGTCTACTGCAGCTCTGATTGTTTATGCCACACTGGTCTGTGTAGAGTACGGGCTGAGTAGTGCGGGTCAATGAGATAGAATCCTACTCCGATGTTTTCTGCCTACAACAAAACCTCTTGCATAGTTCGTTGTATTTCGGTATGTTGCAATGAAAGCGGCTAATTTTGCATGTCACAATTGCCTCAGTAAAGGGAAACGTTGATGGTGTTAACAGGGAAAACTCTAGAACAGTGGTCACCAACATTTTCTGAGTCAAGATCACTTTGAGTCAAAATGTAAGCCTATGCAACATTAACCAATTAAAAACAGTACTGTAGAAATTAGGTTTGTGCAGTAAGCTATAGGCCTAATACATTATCACCACATATTGGCTTTGCTTGAATTGCCCTGCCAATGCATTGTTGTTCAGGACATTTAAAAATATAGATATTTCTAAATTTGAGGTAGGCTATATGATCACACCGGTAATAGATCCTTTGTTGTATTACTTGTGAGGCACAGCTGAGTGAGCATACATTTAAATAATTAGCTTTTTATTTTACTGGGCTGATGGTGCCTGTATCTGATGTTCAGTCTCAGTGGAGGGAGAGAGCAGCAGACTGAGAGTCCGCCTGTCAACATCCCTCCAGTCTCCCTGTCCTCCACTGACAGACCAAAAAGGGACGGTCTTCCAGCTGATGGCCAAACTCGAGTCGCACCACATTATTTCTGCCTCATGCACAAATTCATGTTGTTACTCCTATGAACAGATAAATATTATTCCTCGATATTAAAAAAAGACCCAAGCCGCTAATATTAACATCAATGCTAACCTAAAGATAGACTTTCCTATTCATTCATTACTGCTGCAGTGCTTGTTGAAGCGCTGAGTGGAAGTAGGAAGAACGTGCATTTTATGTCTTATAAAAGTGTTGAATACAAAGTGTTGAATACAAAGTGTTGAATACAAAGTGTTGACAGTGCTGAGTAAGAACTTAAACATGAATTTTGTCATAAAAACAGCAGCTCTTTACTGTATTCGTTGACAGTCTCTCTCTAGTCTGGTTTTAAACGTTTAGAAACAGTAGATCTTTACTGTATTCGTTGACAGTCTCTCTCTAGTCTGGTTTTAAACATTTAGAAACAGTAGATCTTTACTGTATTCGTTGACAGTCTCTCTAGTCTGGTTTTAAACATTTAGAAACAGTAGATCTTTACTGTATTCGTTGACAGTCTCTCTAGTCTGGTTTTAAACATTTAGAAACAGTAGATCTTTACTGTATTCGTTGACAGTCTCTCTAGTCTGGTTTTAAACGTTTAGAAACAGTAGATCTTTACTGTATTCGTTGACAGTCTCTAGTCTGGTTTTAAACATTTAGAAACAGTAGATCTTTACTGTATTCGTTGACAGTCTCTCTAGTCTGGTTTTAAACATTTAGAAACAGTAGATCTTTACTGTATTCGTTGACAGTCTCTCTAGTCTGGTTTTAAACATTTAGAAACAGTAGATCTTTACTGTATTCGTTGACAGTCTCTCTAGTCTGGTTTTAAACGTTTAGAAACAGTAGATCTTTACTGTATTCGTTGACAGTCTCTCTAGTCTGGTTTTAAACATTTAGAAACAGTAGATCTTTACTGTATTCGTTGACAGTCTCTCTAGTCTGGTTTTAAACATTTAGAAACAGTAGATCTTTACTGTATTCGTTGACAGTCTCTCTAGTCTGGTTTTAAACGTTTAGAAACAGTAGATCTTTACTGTATTCGTTGACAGTCTCTCTCTAGTCTGGTTTTAAACATTTAGAAACAGTAGATCTTTACTGTATTCGTTGACAGTCTCTCTCTAGTCTGGTTTTAAACGTTTAGAAACAGTAGATCTTTACTGTATTCGTTGACAGTCTCTCTAGTCTGGTTTTAAACATTTAGAAACAGTAGATCTTTACTGTATTCGTTGACAGTCTCTCTCTAGTCTGGTTTTAAGCATTTAGAAACAGTAGATCTTTACTGTATTCGTTGACAGTCTCTCTCTAGTCTGGTTTTAAACATTTAGAAACAGTAGATCTTTACTGTATTCGTTGACAGTCTCTCTAGTCTGGTTTTAAACGTTTAGAAACAGTAGATCTTTACTGTATTCGTTGACAGTCTCTCTAGTCTGGTTTTAAACATTTAGAAACAGTAGATCTTTACTGTATTCGTTGACAGTCTCTCTAGTCTGGTTTTAAACATTTAGAAACAGTAGATCTTTACTGTATTCGTTGACAGTCTCTCTCTAGTCTGGTTTTAAACATTTAGAAACAGTAGATCTTTACTGTATTCGTTGACAGTCTCTCTCTAGTCTGGTTTTAAATGTTTAGAAACAGTAGATCTTTACTGTATTCGTTGACAGTCTCTCTAGTCTGGTTTTAAACATTTAGAAACAGTAGATCTTTACTGTATTCGTTGACAGTCTCTCTAGTCTGGTTTTAAACGTTTAGAAACAGTAGATCTTTACTGTATTCATTGACAGTCTCTCTAGTCTGGTTTTAAACATTTAGAAACAGTAGATCTTTACTGTATTCGTTGACAGTCTCTCTAGTCTGGTTTTAAATGTTTAGAAACAGTAGATCTTTACTGTATTCGTTGACAGACTCTCTAGTCTGGTTTTAAACATTTAGAAACAGTAGATCTTTACTGTATTCGTTGACAGTCTCTCTAGTCTGGTTTTAAACATTTAGAAACAGTAGATCTTTACTGTATTCGTTGACAGTCTCTCTCTAGTCTGGTTTTAAACATTTAGAAACAGTAGATCTTTACTGTATTCGTTGACAGTCTCTCTCTAGTCTGGTTTTAAATGTTTAGAAACAGTAGATCTTTACTGTATTCGTTGACAGTCTCTCTAGTCTGGTTTTAAACGTTTAGAAACAGTAGATGTTTACTGTATTCGTTGACAGTCTCTCTCTAGTCTGGTTTTAAACATCTAGAAACAGTAGATCTTTACTGTATTCGTTGACAGTCTCTCTAGTCTGGTTTTAAACGTTTAGAAACAGTAGATATTTACTGTATACGTTGACAGTCTCTAGTCTGGTTTTAAACGTTTAGAAACAGTAGATCTTTACTGTATTCGTTGACAGTCTCTCTAGTCTGGTTTTAAACGTTTAGAAACAGAAGATCTTTACTGTATTCGTTGACAGTCTCTCTCTAGTCTGGTTTTAAACGTTTAGAAACAGTAGATCTTTACTGTATTCGTTGACAGTCTCTCTAGTCTGGTTTTAAACATTTAGAAACAGTAGATCTTTACTGTATTCGTTGACAGTCTCTCTCTAGTCTGGTTTTAAACATTTAGAAACACTAGATCTTTACTGTATTCGTTGACAGTCTCTCTAGTCTGGTTTTAAACATTTAGAAACAGTAGATCTTTACTGTATTCGTTGACAGTCTCTCTCTAGTCTGGTTTTAAACGTTTAGAAACAGTAGATCTTTACTGTATTCGTTGACAGTCTCTCTAGTCTGGTTTTAAACATTTAGAAACAGTAGATCTTTACTGTATTCGTTGACAGTCTCTCTCTAGTCTGGTTTTAAACATTTAGAAACAGTAGATCTTTACTGTATTCGTTGACAGTCTCTCTAGTCTGGTTTTAAACATTTAGAAACAGTAGATCTTTACTGTATTCGTTGACAGTCTCTCTCTAGTCTGGTTTTAAACATTTAGAAACAGTAGATCTTTACTGTATTCGTTGACAGTCTCTCTAGTCTGGTTTTAAACATTTAGAAACAGTAGATCTTTACTGTATTCGTTGACAGTCTCTCTAGTCTGGTTTTAAACATTTAGAAACAGTAGATCTTTACTGTATTCGTTGACAGTCTCTCTAGTCTGGTTTTAAACATTTAGAAACAGTAGATCTTTACTGTATTAGTTGACAGTCTCTCTAGTCTGGTTTTAAACGTTTAGAAACAGTAGATCTTTACTGTATTCGTTGACAGTCTCTCTCTAGTCTGGTTTTAAACATTTAGAAACAGTAGATCTTTACTGTATTCGTTGACAGTCTCTCTCTAGTCTGGTTTTAAACATTTAGAAACAGTAGATCTTTACTGTATTCGTTGACAGTCTCTCTAGTCTGGTTTTAAACATTTAGAAACAGTAGATCTTTACTGTATTCGTTGACAGTCTCTCTCTAGTCTGGTTTTAAACATTTAGAAACAGTAGATCTTTACTGTATTCGTTGACAGTCTCTCTAGTCTGGTTTTAAACATTTAGAAACAGTAGATCTTTACTGTATTCGTTGACAGTCTCTCTAGTCTGGTTTTAAACATTTAGAAACAGTAGATCTTTACTGTATTCGTTGACAGTCTCTCTCTAGTCTGGTTTTAAATGTTTAGAAACAGTAGATCTTTACTGTATTCGTTGACAGTCTCTCTCTAGTCTGGTTTTAAACATTTAGAAACAGTAGATCTTTACTGTATTCGTTGACAGTCTCTCTCTAGTCTGGTTTTAAACGTTTAGAAACAGTAGATCTTTACTGTATTCGTTGACAGTCTCTCTAGTCTGGTTTTAAACGTCTAGAAACAGTAGATCTTTACTGTATTCGTTGACAGTCTCTCTGTAGTCTGGTTTTAAACATTTAGAAACAGTAGATCTTTACTGTATTCGTTGACAGTCTCTCTCTAGTCTGGTTTTAAACGTTTAGAAACAGTAGATCTTTACTGTATTCGTTGACAGTCTCTCTCTAGTCTGGTTTTAAACGTTTAGAAACAGTAGATCTTTACTGTATTCGTTGACAGTCTCTCTAGTCTGGGTTTAAACATTTAGAAACAGTAGATCTTTACTGTATTCGTTGACAGTCTCTCTCTAGTCTGGTTTTAAACATTTAGAAACAGTAGATCTTTACTGTATTCGTTGACAGTCTCTCTCTAGTCTGGTTTTAAACGTTTAGAAACAGTAGATCTTTACTGTATTCGTTGACAGTCTCTCTAGTCTGGTTTTAAACATTTAGAAACAGTAGATCTTTACTGTATTCGTTGACAGTCTCTCTCTAGTCTGGTTTTAAACATTTAGAAACAGTAGATCTTTACTGTATTCGTTGACAGTCTCTAGTCTGGTTTTAAACGTTTAGAAACAGTAGATCTTTACTGTATTCGTTGACAGTCTCTCTAGTCTGGTTTTAAACATTTAGAAACAGTAGATCTTTACTGTATTCGTTGACAGTCTCTCTCTAGTCTGGTTTTAAACATTTAGAAACAGTAGATCTTTACTGTATTCGTTGACAGTCTCTCTCTAGTCTGGTTTTAAACGTTTAGAAACAGTAGATCTTTACTGTATTCGTTGACAGTCTCTCTCTAGTCTGGTTTTAAACGTTTAGAAACAGTAGATCTTTACTGTATTCGTTGACAGTCTCTCTAGTCTGGTTTTAAACATTTAGAAACAGTAGATCTTTACTGTATTCGTTGACAGTCTCTCTCTAGTCTGGTTTTAAACGTTTAGAAACAGTAGATCTTTACTGTATTCGTTGACAGTCTCTCTCTAGTCTGGTTTTAAACATTTAGAAACAGTAGATCTTTACTGTATTCGTTGACAGTCTCTCTCTAGTCTGGTTTTAAACGTTTAGAAACAGTAGATCTTTACTGTATTCGTTGACAGTCTCTCTCTAGTCTGGTTTGACACATTTAGAAACAGTAGATCTTTACTGTATTCGTTGACAGTCTCTCTAGTCTGGTTTTAAACGTTTAGAAACAGTAGATCTTTACTGTATTCGTTGACAGTCTCTCTAGTCTGGTTTTAAACATTTAGAAACAGTAGATCTTTACTGTATTCGTTGACAGTCTCTCTAGTCTGGTTTTAAACATTTAGAAACAGTAGATCTTTACTGTATTCGTTGACAGTCTCTCTCTAGTCTGGTTTTAAACGTTTAGAAACAGTAGATCTTTACTGTATTCGTTGACAGTCTCTCTCTAGTCTGGTTTGACACATTTAGAAACAGTAGATCTTTACTGTATTCGTTGACAGTATCTCTAGTCTGGTTTTAAACGTTTAGAAACAGTAGATCTTTACTGTATTCGTTGACAGTCTCTCTCTAGTCTGGTTTGACACATTTAGAAACAGTAGATCTTTACTGTATTCGTTGACAGTCTCTCTAGTCTGGTTTTAAACGTTTAGAAACAGTAGATCTTTACTGTATTCGTTGACAGTCTCTCTAGTCTGGTTTTAAACATTTAGAAACAGTAGATCTTTACTGTATTCGTTGACAGTCTCTCTAGTCTGGTTTTAAACATTTAGAAACAGTAGATCTTTACTGTATTCGTTGACAGTCTCTCTCTAGTCTGGTTTTAAACATTTAGAAACAGTAGATCTTTACTGTATTCGTTGACAGTCTCTCTCTAGTCTGGTTTTAAACATTTAGAAACAGTAGATCTTTACTGTATTCGTTGACAGTCTCTCTCTAGTCTGGTTTTAAACGTTTAGAAACAGTAGATCTTTACTGTATTCGTTGACAGTCTCTCTAGTCTGGTTTTAAACATTTAGAAACAGTAGATCTTTACTGTATTCGTTGACAGTCTCTCTAGTCTGGTTTTAAACATTTAGAAACAGTAGATCTTTACTGTATTCTTTGACAGTCTCTCTCTAGTCTGGTTTTAAACATTTAGAAACAGTAGATCTTTACTGTATTCGTTGACAGTCTCTAGTCTGGTTTTAAACGTTTAGAAACAGTAGATCTTTACTGTATTCGTTGACAGTCTCTCTAGTCTGGTTTTAAACGTCTAGAAACAGTAGATCTTTACTGTATTCGTTGACAGTCTCTCTCTAGTCTGGTTTTAAACATTTAGAAACAGCAGCTCTTTACTGTATTCGTTGACAGTCTCTCTCTAGTCTGGTTTTAAACATTTAGAAACAGTAGATCTTTACTGTATTCGTTGACAGTCTCTAGTCTGGTTTTAAACATTTAGAAACAGTAGATCTTTACTGTATTCGTTGACAGTCTCTCTAGTCTGGTTTTAAACGTCTAGAAACAGTAGATCTTTACTGTATTCGTTGACTGTCTCTCTAGTCTGGTTTTAAACGTCTAGAAACAGTAGATCTTTACTGTATTCGTTGACAGTCTCTCTCTAGTCTGGTTTTAAACATTTAGAAACAGTAGATCTTTACTGTATTCGTTGACAGTCTCTCTCTAGTCTGGTTTTAAACATTTAGAAACAGTAGATCTTTACTGTATTCGTTGACAGTCTCTCTCTAGTCTGGTTTTAAACGTCTAGAAACAGTAGATCTTTACTGTATTCGTTGACAGTCTCTCTAGTCTGGTTTTAAACGTCTAGAAACAGTAGATCTTTACTGTATTCGTTGACAGTCTCTCTGTAGTCTGGTTTTAAACATTTAGAAACAGTAGATCTTTACTGTATTCGTTGACAGTCTCTCTCTAGTCTGGTTTTAAACGTTTAGAAACAGTAGATCTTTACTGTATTCGTTGACAGTCTCTCTCTAGTCTGGTTTTAAACGTTTAGAAACAGTAGATCTTTACTGTATTCGTTGACAGTCTCTCTAGTCTGGTTTTAAACATTTAGAAACAGTAGATCTTTACTGTATTCGTTGACAGTCTCTCTCTAGTCTGGTTTTAAACATTTAGAAACAGTAGATCTTTACTGTATTCGTTGACAGTCTCTCTCTAGTCTGGTTTTAAACGTTTAGAAACAGTAGATCTTTACTGTATTCGTTGACAGTCTCTCTAGTCTGGTTTTAAACATTTAGAAACAGTAGATCTTTACTGTATTCGTTGACAGTCTCTCTCTAGTCTGGTTTTAAACATTTAGAAACAGTAGATCTTTACTGTATTCGTTGACAGTCTCTAGTCTGGTTTTAAACGTTTAGAAACAGTAGATCTTTACTGTATTCGTTGACAGTCTCTCTAGTCTGGTTTTAAACATTTAGAAACAGTAGATCTTTACTGTATTCGTTGACAGTCTCTCTCTAGTCTGGTTTTAAACATTTAGAAACAGTAGATCTTTACTGTATTCGTTGACAGTCTCTCTCTAGTCTGGTTTTAAACGTTTAGAAACAGTAGATCTTTACTGTATTCGTTGACAGTCTCTCTCTAGTCTGGTTTTAAACGTTTAGAAACAGTAGATCTTTACTGTATTCGTTGACAGTCTCTCTAGTCTGGTTTTAAACATTTAGAAACAGTAGATCTTTACTGTATTCGTTGACAGTCTCTCTAGTCTGGTTTTAAACGTTTAGAAACAGTAGATCTTTACTGTATTCGTTGACAGTCTCTCTCTAGTCTGGTTTTAAACGTCTAGAAACAGTAGATCTTTACTGTATTCGTTGACAGTCTCTCTAGTCTGGTTTTAAACATTTAGAAACAGTAGATCTTTACTGTATTCGTTGACAATCTCTAGTCTGGTTTTAAACGTTTAGAAACAGTAGATCTTTACTGTATTCGTTGACAGTCTCTCTCTAGTCTGGTTTTAAACATTTAGAAACAGTAGATCTTTACTGTATTCGTTGACAGTCTCTCTAGTCTGGTTTTAAACATTTAGAAACAGTAGATCTTTACTGTATTCGTTGACAGTCTCTCTCTAGTCTGGTTTTAAACATTTAGAAACAGTAGATCTTTACTGTATTCGTTGACAGTCTCTCTCTAGTCTGGTTTTAAACATTTAGAAACAGTAGATCTTTACTGTATTCGTTGACAGTCTCTCTAGTCTGGTTTTAAACATTTAGAAACAGTAGATCTTTACTGTATTCGTTGACAGTCTCTCTCTAGTCTGGTTTTAAACATTTAGAAACAGTAGATCTTTACTGTATTCGTTGACAGTCTCTAGTCTGGTTTTAAACGTTTAGAAACAGTAGATCTTTACTGTATTCGTTGACAGTCTCTCTAGTCTGGTTTTAAACATTTAGAAACAGTAGATCTTTACTGTATTCGTTGACAGTCTCTCTAGTCTGGTTTTAAACGTTTAGAAACAGTAGATCTTTACTGTATTCGTTGACAGTCTCTCTCTAGTCTGGTTTTAAACGTTTAGAAACAGTAGATCTTTACTGTATTCGTTGACAGTCTCTCTCTAGTCTGGTTTGACACATTTAGAAACAGTAGATCTTTACTGTATTCGTTGACAGTCTCTCTAGTCTGGTTTTAAACGTTTAGAAACAGTAGATCTTTACTGTATTCGTTGACAGTCTCTCTAGTCTGGTTTTAAACATTTAGAAACAGTAGATCTTTACTGTATTCGTTGACAGTCTCTCTAGTCTGGTTTTAAACATTTAGAAACAGTAGATCTTTACTGTATTCGTTGACAGTCTCTCTCTAGTCTGGTTTTAAACATTTAGAAACAGTAGATCTTTACTGTATTCGTTGACAGTCTCTCTCTAGTCTGGTTTTAAACATTTAGAAACAGTAGATCTTTACTGTATTCGTTGACAGTCTCTCTAGTCTGGTTTTAAACATTTAGAAACAGTAGATCTTTACTGTATTCGTTGACAGTCTCTCTCTAGTCTGGTTTTAAACATTTAGAAACAGTAGATCTTTACTGTATTCGTTGACAGTCTCTCTAGTCTGGTTTTAAACATTTAGAAACAGTAGATCTTTACTGTATTCGTTGACAGTCTCTCTAGTCTGGTTTTAAACGTCTAGAAACAGTAGATCTTTACTGTATTCGTTGACAGTCTCTCTCTAGCCTGGTTTTAAACATTTAGAAACAGCAGCTCTTTACTGTATTCGTTGACAGTCTCTCTCTAGTCTGGTTTTAAACATTTAGAAACAGTAGATCTTTACTGTATTCGTTGACAGTCTCTAGTCTGGTTTTAAACATTTAGAAACAGTAGATCTTTACTGTATTCGTTGACAGTCTCTCTCTAGTCTGGTTTTAAACGTCTAGAAACAGTAGATCTTTACTGTATTCGTTGACAGTCTCTCTAGTCTGGTTTTAAACGTCTAGAAACAGTAGATCTTTACTGTATTCGTTGACAGTCTCTCTCTAGTCTGGTTTTAAACATTTAGAAACAGTAGATCTTTACTGTATTCGTTGACAGTCTCTCTCTAGTCTGGTTTTAAACATTTAGAAACAGTAGATCTTTACTGTATTCGTTGACAGTCTCTCTAGTCTGGTTTTAAACGTTTAGAAACAGTAGATCTTTACTGTATTCGTTGACAGTCTCTCTCTAGTCTGGTTTTAAACATTTAGAAACAGCAGCTCTTTACTGTATTCGTTGACAGTCTCTCTCTAGTCTGGTTTTAAACATTTAGAAACAGTAGATCTTTACTGTATTCGTTGACAGTCTCTAGTCTGGTTTTAAACATTTAGAAACAGTAGATCTTTACTGTATTCGTTGACAGTCTCTCTCTAGTCTGGTTTTAAACGTCTAGAAACAGTAGATCTTTACTGTATTCGTTGACAGTCTCTCTAGTCTGGTTTTAAACGTCTAGAAACAGTAGATCTTTACTGTATTCGTTGACAGTCTCTCTCTAGTCTGGTTTTAAACATTTAGAAACAGTAGATCTTTACTGTATTTGTTGACAGTCTCTCTAGTCTGGTTTTAAACATTTAGAAACAGTAGATCTTTACTGTATTCGTTGACAGTCTCTCTCTAGTCTGGTTTTAAACATTTAGAAACAGTAGATCTTTACTGTATTCGTTGACAGTCTCTCTAGTCTGGTTTTAAACATTTAGAAACAGTAGATCTTTACTGTATTCGTTGACAGTCTCTCTAGTCTGGTTTTAAACATTTAGAAACAGTAGATCTTTACTGTATTCGTTGACAGTCTCTCTAGTCTGGTTTTAAACATTTAGAAACAGTAGATCTTTACTGTATTCGTTGACAGTCTCTCTAGTCTGGTTTTAAACATTTAGAAACAGTAGATCTTTACTGTATTCGTTGACAGTCTCTCTCTAGTCTGGTTTTAAACATTTAGAAACAGTAGATCTTTACTGTATTCGTTGACAGTCTCTCTCTAGTCTGGTTTTAAACATTTAGAAACAGTAGATCTTTACTGTATTCGTTGACAGTCTCTCTAGTCTGGTTTTAAACATTTAGAAACAGTAGATCTTTACTGTATTCGTTGACAGTCTCTCTCTAGTCTGGTTTTAAACATTTAGAAACAGTAGATCTTTACTGTATTCGTTGACAGTCTCTCTAGTCTGGTTTTAAACATTTAGAAACAGTAGATCTTTACTGTATTCGTTGACAGTCTCTCTAGTCTGGTTTTAAACATTTAGAAACAGTAGATCTTTACTGTATTCGTTGACAGTCTCTCTAGTCTGGTTTTAAACATTTAGAAACAGTAGATCTTTACTGTATTCGTTGACAGTCTCTCTCTAGTCTGGTTTTAAACATTTAGAAACAGTAGATCTTTACTGTATTCGTTGACAGTCTCTCTCTAGTCTGGTTTTAAACATTTAGAAACAGTAGATCTTTACTGTATTCGTTGACAGTCTCTCTAGTCTGGTTTTAAACATTTAGAAACAGTAGATCTTTACTGTATTCGTTGACAGTCTCTCTCTAGTCTGGTTTTAAACATTTAGAAACAGTAGATCTTTACTGTATTCGTTGACAGTCTCTCTAGTCTGGTTTTAAACATTTAGAAACAGTAGATCTTTACTGTATTCGTTGACAGTCTCTCTAGTCTGGTTTTAAACATTTAGAAACAGTAGATCTTTACTGTATTCGTTGACAGTCTCTCTCTAGTCTGGTTTTAAACGTTTAGAAACAGTAGATCTTTACTGTATTCGTTGACAGTCTCTCTCTAGTCTGGTTTTAAACGTTTAGAAACAGTAGATCTTTACTGTATTCGTTGACAGTCTCTCTCTAGTCTGGTTTTAAACGTTTAGAAACAGTAGATCTTTACTGTATTCGTTGACAGTCTCTCTCTAGTCTGGTTTGACACATTTAGAAACAGTAGATCTTTACTGTATTCGTTGACAGTCTCTCTAGTCTGGTTTTAAACATTTAGAAACAGTAGATCTTTACTGTATTCGTTGACAGTCTCTCTAGTCTGGTTTTAAACATTTAGAAACAGTAGATCTTTACTGTATTCGTTGACAGTCTCTCTCTAGTCTGGTTTTAAACATTTAGAAACAGTAGATCTTTACTGTATTCGTTGACAGTCTCTCTCTAGTCTGGTTTTAAACATTTAGAAACAGTAGATCTTTACTGTATTCGTTGACAGTCTCTCTAGTCTGGTTTTAAACATTTAGAAACAGTAGATCTTTACTGTATTCGTTGACAGTCTCTCTCTAGTCTGGTTTTAAACATTTAGAAACAGTAGATCTTTACTGTATTCGTTGACAGTCTCTCTAGTCTGGTTTTAAACATTTAGAAACAGTAGATCTTTACTGTATTCGTTGACAGTCTCTCTAGTCTGGTTTTAAACATTTAGAAACAGTAGATCTTTACTGTATTAGTTGACAGTCTCTCTAGTCTGGTTTTAAACATTTAGAAACAGTAGATCTTTACTGTATTCGTTGACAGTCTCTCTCTAGTCTGGTTTTAAACATTTAGAAACAGTAGATCTTTACTGTATTCGTTGACAGTCTCTCTCTAGTCTGGTTTTAAACATTTAGAAACAGTAGATCTTTACTGTATTCGTTGACAGTCTCTCTAGTCTGGTTTTAAACATTTAGAAACAGTAGATCTTTACTGTATTCGTTGACAGTCTCTCTCTAGTCTGGTTTTAAACATTTAGAAACAGTAGATCTTTACTGTATTCGTTGACAGTCTCTCTAGTCTGGTTTTAAACATTTAGAAACAGTAGATCTTTACTGTATTCGTTGACAGTCTCTCTAGTCTGGTTTTAAACATTTAGAAACAGTAGATCTTTACTGTATTCGTTGACAGTCTCTCTCTAGTCTGGTTTTAAACGTTTAGAAACAGTAGATCTTTACTGTATTCGTTGACAGTCTCTCTCTAGTCTGGTTTTAAACATTTAGAAACAGTAGATCTTTACTGTATTCGTTGACAGTCTCTCTCTAGTCTGGTTTTAAACGTTTAGAAACAGTAGATCTTTACTGTATTCGTTGACAGTCTCTCTCTAGTCTGGTTTGACACATTTAGAAACAGTAGATCTTTACTGTATTCGTTGACAGTCTCTCTAGTCTGGTTTTAAACGTTTAGAAACAGTAGATCTTTACTGTATTCGTTGACAGTCTCTCTAGTCTGGTTTTAAACATTTAGAAACAGTAGATCTTTACTGTATTCGTTGACAGTCTCTCTAGTCTGGTTTTAAACATTTAGAAACAGTAGATCTTTACTGTATTCGTTGACAGTCTCTCTCTAGTCTGGTTTTAAACATTTAGAAACAGTAGATCTTTACTGTATTCGTTGACAGTCTCTCTCTAGTCTGGTTTTAAACATTTAGAAACAGTAGATCTTTACTGTATTCGTTGACAGTCTCTCTAGTCTGGTTTTAAACATTTAGAAACAGTAGATCTTTACTGTATTCGTTGACAGTCTCTCTCTAGTCTGGTTTTAAACGTTTAGAAACAGTAGATCTTTACTGTATTCGTTGACAGTCTCTCTAGTCTGGTTTTAAACATTTAGAAACAGTAGATCTTTACTGTATTCGTTGACAGTCTCTCTAGTCTGGTTTTAAACGTCTAGAAACAGTAGATCTTTACTGTATTCGTTGACAGTCTCTCTCTAGTCTGGTTTTAAACATTTAGAAACAGCAGCTCTTTACTGTATTCGTTGACAGTCTCTCTCTAGTCTGGTTTTAAACATTTAGAAACAGTAGATCTTTACTGTATTCGTTGACAGTCTCTAGTCTGGTTTTAAACATTTAGAAACAGTAGATCTTTACTGTATTCGTTGACAGTCTCTCTCTAGTCTGGTTTTAAACGTCTAGAAACAGTAGATCTTTACTGTATTCGTTGACAGTCTCTCTAGTCTGGTTTTAAACGTCTAGAAACAGTAGATCTTTACTGTATTCGTTGACAGTCTCTCTGTAGTCTGGTTTTAAACATTTAGAAACAGTAGATCTTTACTGTATTCGTTGACAGTCTCTCTAGTCTGGTTTTAAACATTTAGAAACAGTAGATCTTTACTGTATTCGTTGACAGTCTCTCTAGTCTGGTTTTAAACATTTAGAAACAGTAGATCTTTACTGTATTCGTTGACAGTCTCTCTCTAGTCTGGTTTTAAACATTTAGAAACAGTAGATCTTTACTGTATTCGTTGACAGTCTCTAGTCTGGTTTTAAACGTTTAGAAACAGTAGATCTTTACTGTATTCGTTGACAGTCTCTCTAGTCTGGTTTTAAACATTTAGAAACAGTAGATCTTTACTGTATTCGTTGACAGTCTCTCTCTAGTCTGGTTTTAAACATTTAGAAACAGTAGATCTTTACTGTATTCGTTGACAGTCTCTCTCTAGTCTGGTTTTAAACGTTTAGAAACAGTAGATCTTTACTGTATTCGTTGACAGTCTCTCTCTAGTCTGGTTTTAAACGTTTAGAAACAGTAGATCTTTACTGTATTCGTTGACAGTCTCTCTCTAGTCTGGTTTTAAACATTTAGAAACAGTAGATCTTTACTGTATTCGTTGACAGTCTCTCTCTAGTCTGGTTTTAAACATTTAGAAACAGTAGATCTTTACTGTATTCGTTGACAGTCTCTCTCTAGTCTGGTTTTAAACATTTAGAAACAGTAGATCTTTACTGTATTCGTTGACAGTCTCTCTAGTCTGGTTTTAAACGTTTAGAAACAGTAGATCTTTACTGTATTCGTTGACAGTCTCTCTAGTCTGGTTTTAAACGTTTAGAAACAGTAGATCTTTACTGTATTCGTTGACAGTCTCTCTAGTCTGGTTTTAAACATTTAGAAACAGTAGATCTTTACTGTATTCGTTGACAGTCTCTAGTCTGGTTTTAAACGTTTAGAAACAGTAGATCTTTACTGTATTCGTTGACAGTCTCTCTCTAGTCTGGTTTTAAACATTTAGAAACAGTAGATCTTTACTGTATTCGTTGACAGTCTCTCTAGTCTGGTTTTAAACGTTTAGAAACAGTAGATCTTTACTGTATTCGTTGACAGTCTCTCTCTAGTCTGGTTTTAAACATTTAGAAACAGTAGATCTTTACTGTATTCGTTGACAGTCTCTCTAGTCTGGTTTTAAACATTTAGAAACAGTAGATCTTTACTGTATTCGTTGACAGTCTCTCTAGTCTGGTTTTAAACGTTTAGAAACAGTAGATCTTTACTGTATTCGTTGACAGTCTCTCTAGTCTGGTTTTAAACATTTAGAAACAGTAGATCTTTACTGTATTCGTTGACAGTCTCTCTAGTCTGGTTTTAAACATTTAGAAACAGTAGATCTTTACTGTATTCGTTGACAGTCTCTAGTCTGGTTTTAAACATTTAGAAACAGTAGATCTTTACTGTATTCGTTGACAGTCTCTCTAGTCTGGTTTTAAACGTTTAGAAACAGTAGATCTTTACTGTATTCGTTGACAGTCTCTCTCTAGTCTGGTTTTAAACGTTTCGAAACAGTAGATCTTTACTGTATTCGTTGACAGTCTCTCTAGTCTGGTTTTAAACATTTAGAAACAGTAGATCTTTACTGTATTCGTTGACAGTCTCTCTCTAGTCTGGTTTTAAACATTTAGAAACAGTAGATCTTTACTGTATTCGTTGACAGTCTCTCTAGTCTGGTTTTAAACGTTTAGAAACAGTAGATCTTTACTGTATTCGTTGACAGTCTCTCTCTACTCTGGTTTTAAACATTTAGAAACAGTAGATCTTTACTGTATTCGTTGACAGTCTCTCTCTAGTCTGGTTTTAAACATTTAGAAACAGTAGATCTTTACTGTATTCGTTGACAGTCTCTCTAGTCTGGTTTTAAACATTTAGAAACAGTAGATCTTTACTGTATTCGTTGACAGTCTCTCTCTAGTCTGGTTTTAAACATTTAGAAACAGTAGATCTTTACTGTATTCGTTGACAGTCTCTCTAGTCTGGTTTTAAACATTTAGAAACAGTAGATCTTTACTGTATTCGTTGACAGTCTCTCTCTAGTCTGGTTTTAAACATTTAGAAACAGTAGATCTTTACTGTATTCGTTGACAGTCTCTCTAGTCTGGTTTTAAACATTTAGAAACAGTAGATCTTTACTGTATTCGTTGACAGTCTCTCTCTAGTCTGGTTTTAAACATTTAGAAACAGTAGATCTTTACTGTATTCGTTGACAGTCTCTCTCTAGTCTGGTTTTAAACATTTAGAAACAGTAGATCTTTACTGTATTCGTTGACAGTCTCTCTAGTCTGGTTTTAAACATTTAGAAACAGTAGATCTTTACTGTATTCGTTGACAGTCTCTCTAGTCTGGTTTTAAACATTTAGAAACAGTAGATCTTTACTGTATTCGTTGACAGTCTCTCTAGTCTGGTTTTAAACGTTTAGAAACAGTAGATCTTTACTGTATTCGTTGACAGTCTCTCTCTAGTCTGGTTTTAAACATTTAGAAACAGTAGATCTTTACTGTATTCGTTGACAGTCTCTCTAGTCTGGTTTTAAACATTTAGAAACAGTAGATCTTTACTGTATTCGTTGACAGTCTCTCTCTAGTCTGGTTTTAAACGTTTAGAAACAGTAGATCTTTACTGTATTCGTTGACACTCTCTCTCTAGTCTGGTTTTAAACATTTAGAAACAGCAGATCTTTACTGTATTCGTTGACAGTCTCTAGTCTGGTTTTAAACATTTAGAAACAGTAGATCTTTACTGTATTCGTTGACAGTCTCTCTCTAGTCTGGTTTTAAACGTTTAGAAACAGTAGATCTTTACTGTATTCGTTGACAGTCTCTCTCTAGTCTGGTTTTAAACCTTTAGAAACAGTAGATCTTTACTGTATTCGTTGACAGTCTCTAGTCTGGTTTTAAACATTTAGAAACAGTAGATCTTTACTGTATTCGTTGACAGTCTCTCTAGTCTGGTTTTAAACATTTAGAAACAGTAGATCTTTACTGTATTCGTTGACAGTCTCTCTCTAGTCTGGTTTTAAACATTTAGAAACAGTAGATCTTTACTGTATTCGTTGACAGTCTCTCTAGTCTGGTTTTAAACATTTAGAAACAGTAGATCTTTACTGTATTCGTTGACAGTCTCTCTCTAGTCTGGTTTTAAACATTTAGAAACAGTAGATCTTTACTGTATTCGTTGACAGTCTCTCTCTAGTCTGGTTTTAAACATTTAGAAACAGTAGATCTTTACTGTATTCGTTGACAGTCTCTCTAGTCTGGTTTTAAACATTTAGAAACAGTAGATCTTTACTGTATTCGTTGACAGTCTCTCTAGTCTGGTTTTAAACGTTTAGAAACAGTAGATCTTTACTGTATTCGTTGACAGTCTCTCTCTAGTCTGGTTTTAAACATTTAGAAACAGTAGATCTTTACTGTATTCGTTGACAGTCTCTCTAGTCTGGTTTTAAACATTTAGAAACAGTAGATCTTTACTGTATTCGTTGACAGTCTCTCTCTAGTCTGGTTTTAAACATTTAGAAACAGTAGATCTTTACTGTATTCGTTGACAGTCTCTCTAGTCTGGTTTTAAACATTTAGAAACAGTAGATCTTTACTGTATTCGTTGACAGTCTCTCTCTAGTCTGGTTTTAAACATTTAGAAACAGTAGATCTTTACTGTATTCGTTGACAGTCTCTCTAGTCTGGTTTTAAACATTTAGAAACAGTAGATCTTTACTGTATTCGTTGACAGTCTCTCTCTAGTCTGGTTTTAAACATTTAGAAACAGTAGATCTTTACTGTATTCGTTGACAGTCTCTCTCTTTTCTGGTTTTAAACGTCTAGAAACAGTAGATCTTTACTGTATTCGTTGACAGTCTCTCTAGTCTGGTTTTAAACGTTTAGAAACAGTAGATCTTTACTGTATTCGTTGACAGTCTCTCTCTAGTCTGGTTTTAAACATTTAGAAACAGTAGATCTTTACTGTATTCGTTGACAGTCTCTCTCTAGTCTGGTTTTAAACATTTAGAAACAGTAGATCTTTACTGTATTCGTTGACAGTCTCTCTCTAGTCTGGTTTTAAACATTTAGAAACAGTAGATCTTTACTGTATTCGTTGACAGTCTCTCTCTAGTCTGGTTTTAAACATTTAGAAACAGTAGATCTTTACTGTATTCGTTGACAGTCTCTCTAGTCTGGTTTTAAACATTTAGAAACAGTAGATCTTTACTGTATTCGTTGACAGTCTCTCTAGTCTGGTTTTAAACATTTAGAAACAGTAGATCTTTACTGTATTCGTTGACAGTCTCTCTAGTCTGGTTTTAAACGTTTAGAAACAGTAGATCTTTACTGTATTCGTTGACAGTCTGTCTAGTCTGGTTTTAAACATTTAGAAACAGTAGATCTTTACTGTATTCGTTGACAGTCTCTCTCTAGTCTGGTTTTAAACGTCTAGAAACAGTAGATCTTTACTGTATTCGTTGACAGTCTCTCTCTAGTCTGGTTTTAAACATTTAGAAACAGTAGATCTTTACTGTATTCGTTGACAGTCTCTCTCTAGTCTGGTTTTAAACGTTTAGAAACAGTAGATCTTTACTGTATTCGTTGACAGTCTCTCTCTAGTCTGGTTTTAAACATTTAGAAACAGTAGATCTTTACTGTATTCGTTGACAGTCTCTCTCTAGTCTGGTTTTAAACATTTAGAAACAGTAGATCTTTACTGTATTCGTTGACAGTCTCTCTCTAGTCTGGTTTTAAACATTTAGAAACAGTAGATCTTTACTGTATTCGTTGACAGTCTCTCTAGTCTGGTTTTAAACGTTTAGAAACAGTAGATCTTTACTGTATTCGTTGACAGTCTCTCTAGTCTGGTTTTAAACGTTTAGAAACAGTAGATCTTTACTGTATTCGTTGACAGTCTCTCTAGTCTGGTTTTAAACATTTAGAAACAGTAGATCTTTACTGTATTCGTTGACAGTCTCTAGTCTGGTTTTAAACGTTTAGAAACAGTAGATCTTTACTGTATTCGTTGACAGTCTCTCTCTAGTCTGGTTTTAAACATTTAGAAACAGTAGATCTTTACTGTATTCGTTGACAGTCTCTCTAGTCTGGTTTTAAACGTTTAGAAACAGTAGATCTTTACTGTATTCGTTGACAGTCTCTCTGTAGTCTGGTTTTAAACATTTAGAAACAGTAGATCTTTACTGTATTCGTTGACAGTCTCTCTAGTCTGGTTTTAAACATTTAGAAACAGTAGATCTTTACTGTATTCGTTGACAGTCTCTCTAGTCTGGTTTTAAACGTTTAGAAACAGTAGATCTTTACTGTATTCGTTGACAGTCTCTCTAGTCTGGTTTTAAACATTTAGAAACAGTAGATCTTTACTGTATTCGTTGACAGTCTCTCTAGTCTGGTTTTAAACATTTAGAAACAGTAGATCTTTACTGTATTCGTTGACAGTCTCTAGTCTGGTTTTAAACATTTAGAAACAGTAGATCTTTACTGTATTCGTTGACAGTCTCTCTAGTCTGGTTTTAAACGTTTAGAAACAGTAGATCTTTACTGTATTCGTTGACAGTCTCTCTCTAGTCTGGTTTTAAACGTTTCGAAACAGTAGATCTTTACTGTATTCGTTGACAGTCTCTCTAGTCTGGTTTTAAACATTTAGAAACAGTAGATCTTTACTGTATTCGTTGACAGTCTCTCTCTAGTCTGGTTTTAAACATTTAGAAACAGTAGATCTTTACTGTATTCGTTGACAGTCTCTCTAGTCTGGTTTTAAACGTTTAGAAACAGTAGATCTTTACTGTATTCATTGACAGTCTCTCTCTACTCTGGTTTTAAACATTTAGAAACAGTAGATCTTTACTGTATTCGTTGACAGTCTCTCTCTAGTCTGGTTTTAAACATTTAGAAACAGTAGATCTTTACTGTATTCGTTGACAGTCTCTCTAGTCTGGTTTTAAACATTTAGAAACAGTAGATCTTTACTGTATTCGTTGACAGTCTCTCTCTAGTCTGGTTTTAAACATTTAGAAACAGTAGATCTTTACTGTATTCGTTGACAGTCTCTCTAGTCTGGTTTTAAACATTTAGAAACAGTAGATCTTTACTGTATTCGTTGACAGTCTCTCTCTAGTCTGGTTTTAAACATTTAGAAACAGTAGATCTTTACTGTATTCGTTGACAGTCTCTCTAGTCTGGTTTTAAACATTTAGAAACAGTAGATCTTTACTGTATTCGTTGACAGTCTCTCTCTAGTCTGGTTTTAAACATTTAGAAACAGTAGATCTTTACTGTATTCGTTGACAGTCTCTCTCTAGTCTGGTTTTAAACATTTAGAAACAGAAGATCTTTACTGTATTCGTTGACAGTCTCTCTAGTCTGGTTTTAAACATTTAGAAACAGTAGATCTTTACTGTATTCGTTGACAGTCTCTCTAGTCTGGTTTTAAACATTTAGAAACAGTAGATCTTTACTGTATTCGTTGACAGTCTCTCTAGTCTGGTTTTAAACGTTTAGAAACAGTAGATCTTTACTGTATTCGTTGACAGTCTCTCTCTAGTCTGGTTTTAAACATTTAGAAACAGTAGATCTTTACTGTATTCGTTGACAGTCTCTCTAGTCTGGTTTTAAACATTTAGAAACAGTAGATCTTTACTGTATTCGTTGACAGTCTCTCTCTAGTCTGGTTTTAAACGTTTAGAAACAGTAGATCTTTACTGTATTCGTTGACAGTCTCTCTCTAGTCTGGTTTTAAACATTTAGAAACAGCAGATCTTTACTGTATTCGTTGACAGTCTCTAGTCTGGTTTTAAACATTTAGAAACAGTAGATCTTTACTGTATTCGTTGACAGTCTCTCTCTAGTCTGGTTTTAAACGTTTAGAAACAGTAGATCTTTACTGTATTCGTTGACAGTCTCTCTCTAGTCTGGTTTTAAACCTTTAGAAACAGTAGATCTTTACTGTATTCGTTGACAGTCTCTAGTCTGGTTTTAAACATTTAGAAACAGTAGATCTTTACTGTATTCGTTGACAGTCTCTCTAGTCTGGTTTTAAACATTTAGAAACAGTAGATCTTTACTGTATTCGTTGACAGTCTCTCTCTAGTCTGGTTTTAAACATTTAGAAACAGTAGATCTTTACTGTATTCGTTGACAGTCTCTCTAGTCTGGTTTTAAACATTTAGAAACAGTAGATCTTTACTGTATTCGTTGACAGTCTCTCTCTAGTCTGGTTTTAAACATTTAGAAACAGTAGATCTTTACTGTATTCGTTGACAGTCTCTCTCTAGTCTGGTTTTAAACATTTAGAAACAGTAGATCTTTACTGTATTCGTTGACAGTCTCTCTAGTCTGGTTTTAAACATTTAGAAACAGTAGATCTTTACTGTATTCGTTGACAGTCTCTCTAGTCTGGTTTTAAACGTTTAGAAACAGTAGATCTTTACTGTATTCGTTGACAGTCTCTCTCTAGTCTGGTTTTAAACATTAGAAACAGTAGATCTTTACTGTATTCGTTGACAGTCTCTCTAGTCTGGTTTTAAACATTTAGAAACAGTAGATCTTTACTGTATTCGTTGACAGTCTCTCTCTAGTCTGGTTTTAAACATTTAGAAACAGTAGATCTTTACTGTATTCGTTGACAGTCTCTCTAGTCTGGTTTTAAACATTTAGAAACAGTAGATCTTTACTGTATTCGTTGACAGTCTCTCTCTAGTCTGGTTTTAAACATTTAGAAACAGTAGATCTTTACTGTATTCGTTGACAGTCTCTCTAGTCTGGTTTTAAACATTTAGAAACAGTAGATCTTTACTGTATTCGTTGACAGTCTCTCTCTAGTCTGGTTTTAAACATTTAGAAACAGTAGATCTTTACTGTATTCGTTGACAGTCTCTCTCTAGTCTGGTTTTAAACGTCTAGAAACAGTAGATCTTTACTGTATTCGTTGACAGTCTCTCTAGTCTGGTTTTAAACGTTTAGAAACAGTAGATCTTTACTGTATTCGTTGACAGTCTCTCTCTAGTCTGGTTTTAAACATTTAGAAACAGTAGATCTTTACTGTATTCGTTGACAGTCTCTCTCTAGTCTGGTTTTAAACATTTAGAAACTGTAGATCTTTACTGTATTCGTTGACAGTCTCTCTCTAGTCTGGTTTTAAACATTTAGAAACACTAGATCTTTACTGTATTCGTTGACAGTCTCTCTCTAGTCTGGTTTTAAACATTTAGAAACAGTAGATCTTTACTGTATACGTTGACAGTCTCTCTAGTCTGGTTTTAAACATTTAGAAACAGTAGATCTTTACTGTATTCGTTGACAGTCTCTCTAGTCTGGTTTTAAACATTTAGAAACAGTAGATCTTTACTGTATTCGTTGACAGTCTCTCTAGTCTGGTTTTAAACGTTTAGAAACAGTAGATCTTTACTGTATTCGTTGACAGTCTCTCTAGTCTGGTTTTAAACATTTAGAAACAGTAGATCTTTACTGTATTCGTTGACAGTCTCTCTCTAGTCTGGTTTTAAACGTCTAGAAACAGTAGATCTTTACTGTATTCGTTGACAGTCTCTCTCTAGTCTGGTTTTAAACATTTAGAAACAGTAGATCTTTACTGTATTCGTTGACAGTCTCTCTCTAGTCTGGTTTTAAACGTCTAGAAACAGTAGATCTTTACTGTATTCGTTGACAGTCTCTCTCTAGTCTGGTTTTAAACATTTAGAAACAGTAGATCTTTACTGTATTCGTTGACAGTCTCTCTCTAGTCTGGTTTTAAACATTTAGAAACAGTAGATCTTTACTGTATTCGTTGACAGTCTCTCTAGTCTGGTTTTAAACATTTAGAAACAGTAGATCTTTACTGTATTCGTTGACAGTCTCTCTAGTCTGGTTTTAAACATTTAGAAACAGTAGATCTTTACTGTATTCGTTGACAGTCTCTCTAGTCTGGTTTTAAACATTTAGAAACAGTAGATCTTTACTGTATTCGTTGACAGTCTCTCTAGTCTGGTTTTAAACATTTAGAAACAGTAGATCTTTACTGTATTCGTTGACAGTCTCTCTCTAGTCTGGTTTTAAACGTTTAGAAACAGTAGATCTTTACTGTATTCGTTGACAGTCTCTCTAGTCTGGTTTTAAACATTTAGAAACAGTAGATCTTTACTGTATTCGTTGACAGTCTCTCTAGTCTGGTTTTAAACATTTAGAAACAGTAGATCTTTACTGTATTCGTTGACAGTCTCTCTCTAGTCTGGTTTTAAACATTTAGAAACAGTAGATCTTTACTGTATTCGTTGACAGTCTCTCTCTAGTCTGGTTTTAAACATTTAGAAACAGTAGATCTTTACTGTATTCGTTGACAGTCTCTCTCTAGTCTGGTTTTAAACGTTTAGAAACAGTAGATCTTTACTGTATTCGTTGACAGTCTCTCTCTAGTCTGGTTTTAAACATTTAGAAACAGTAGATCTTTACTGTATTCGTTGACAGTCTCTCTAGTCTGGTTTTAAACATTTAGAAACAGTAGATCTTTACTGTATTCGTTGACAGTCTCTCTAGTCTGGTTTTAAACATTTAGAAACAGTAGATCTTTACTGTATTCGTTGACAGTCTCTCTCTAGTCTGGTTTTAAACATTTAGAAACAGTAGATCTTTACTGTATTCGTTGACAGTCTCTCTCTAGTCTGGTTTTAAACATTTAGAAACAGTAGATCTTTACTGTATTCGTTGACAGTCTCTCTCTAGTCTGGTTTTAAACATTTAGAAACAGTAGATCTTTACTGTATTCGTTGACAGTCTCTCTAGTCTGGTTTTAAACATTTAGAAACAGTAGATCTTTACTGTATTCGTTGACAGTCTCTCTCTAGTCTGGTTTTAAACATTTAGAAACAGTAGATCTTTACTGTATTCGTTGACAGTCTCTCTAGTCTGGTTTTAAACATTTAGAAACAGTAGATCTTTACTGTATTCGTTGACAGTCTCTCTAGTCTGGTTTTAAACGTCTAGAAACAGTAGATCTTTACTGTATTCGTTGACAGTCTCTCTCTAGTCTGGTTTTAAACATTTAGAAACAGTAGATCTTTACTGTATTCGTTGACAGTCTCTCTCAGTCTGGTTTTAAACATTTAGAAACAGTAGATCTTTACTACATTTAGAAACAGTAGATCTTTACTGTATTCGTTGACAGTCTCTCTAGTCTGGTTTTAAACGTTTAGAAACAGTAGATCTTTACTGTATTCGTTGACAGTCTGTCTAGTCTGGTTTTAAACATTTAGAAACAGTAGATCTTTACTGTATTCGTTGACAGTCTCTCTCTAGTCTGGTTTTAAACGTCTAGAAACAGTAGATCTTTACTGTATTCGTTGACAGTCTCTCTCTAGTCTGGTTTTAAACATTTAGAAACAGTAGATCTTTACTGTATTCGTTGACAGTCTCTCTCTAGTCTGGTTTTAAACGTCTAGAAACAGTAGATCTTTACTGTATTCGTTGACAGTCTCTCTCTAGTCTGGTTTTAAACATTTAGAAACAGTAGATCTTTACTGTATTCGTTGACAGTCTCTCTCTAGTCTGGTTTTAAACATTTAGAAACAGTAGATCTTTACTGTATTCGTTGACAGTCTCTCTCTAGTCTGGTTTTAAACATTTAGAAACAGTAGATCTTTACTGTATTCGTTGACAGTCTCTCTAGTCTGGTTTTAAACGTTTAGAAACAGTAGATCTTTACTGTATTCGTTGACAGTCTCTCTAGTCTGGTTTTAAACGTTTAGAAACAGTAGATCTTTACTGTATTCGTTGACAGTCTCTCTAGTCTGGTTTTAAACATTTAGAAACAGTAGATCTTTACTGTATTCGTTGACAGTCTCTAGTCTGGTTTTAAACGTTTAGAAACAGTAGATCTTTACTGTATTCGTTGACAGTCTCTCTCTAGTCTGGTTTTAAACATTTAGAAACAGTAGATCTTTACTGTATTCGTTGACAGTCTCTCTAGTCTGGTTTTAAACGTTTAGAAACAGTAGATCTTTACTGTATTCGTTGACAGTCTCTCTGTAGTCTGGTTTTAAACATTTAGAAACAGTAGATCTTTACTGTATTCGTTGACAGTCTCTCTAGTCTGGTTTTAAACATTTAGAAACAGTAGATCTTTACTGTATTCGTTGACAGTCTCTCTAGTCTGGTTTTAAACGTTTAGAAACAGTAGATCTTTACTGTATTCGTTGACAGTCTCTCTAGTCTGGTTTTAAACATTTAGAAACAGTAGATCTTTACTGTATTCGTTGACAGTCTCTCTAGTCTGGTTTTAAACATTTAGAAACAGTAGATCTTTACTGTATTCGTTGACAGTCTCTCTAGTCTGGTTTTAAACATTTAGAAACAGTAGATCTTTACTGTATTCGTTGACAGTCTCTCTAGTCTGGTTTTAAACGTTTAGAAACAGTAGATCTTTACTGTATTCGTTGACAGTCTCTCTCTAGTCTGGTTTTAAACGTTTAGAAACAGTAGATCTTTACTGTATTCGTTGACAGTCTCTCTAGTCTGGTTTTAAACATTTAGAAACAGTAGATCTTTACTGTATTCGTTGACAGTCTCTCTCTAGTCTGGTTTTAAACATTTAGAAACAGTAGATCTTTACTGTATTCGTTGACAGTCTCTCTAGTCTGGTTTTAAACGTTTAGAAACAGTAGATCTTTACTGTATTCGTTGACAGTCTCTCTCTACTCTGGTTTTAAACATTTAGAAACAGTAGATCTTTACTGTATTCGTTGACAGTCTCTCTCTAGTCTGGTTTTAAACATTTAGAAACAGTAGATCTTTACTGTATTCGTTGACAGTCTCTCTAGTCTGGTTTTAAACATTTAGAAACAGTAGATCTTTACTGTATTCGTTGACAGTCTCTCTCTAGTCTGGTTTTAAACATTTAGAAACAGTAGATCTTTACTGTATTCGTTGACAGTCTCTCTAGTCTGGTTTTAAACATTTAGAAACAGTAGATCTTTACTGTATTCGTTGACAGTCTCTCTCTAGTCTGGTTTTAAACATTTAGAAACAGTAGATCTTTACTGTATTCGTTGACAGTCTCTCTAGTCTGGTTTTAAACATTTAGAAACAGTAGATCTTTACTGTATTCGTTGACAGTCTCTCTCTAGTCTGGTTTTAAACATTTAGAAACAGTAGATCTTTACTGTATTCGTTGACAGTCTCTCTCTAGTCTGGTTTTAAACATTTAGAAACAGTAGATCTTTACTGTATTCGTTGACAGTCTCTCTAGTCTGGTTTTAAACATTTAGAAACAGTAGATCTTTACTGTATTCGTTGACAGTCTCTCTAGTCTGGTTTTAAACATTTAGAAACAGTAGATCTTTACTGTATTCGTTGACAGTCTCTCTAGTCTGGTTTTAAACGTTTAGAAACAGTAGATCTTTACTGTATTCGTTGACAGTCTCTCTCTAGTCTGGTTTTAAACATTTAGAAACAGTAGATCTTTACTGTATTCGTTGACAGTCTCTCTAGTCTGGTTTTAAACATTTAGAAACAGTAGATCTTTACTGTATTCGTTGACAGTCTCTCTCTAGTCTGGTTTTAAACGTTTAGAAACAGTAGATCTTTACTGTATTCGTTGACAGTCTCTCTCTAGTCTGGTTTTAAACATTTAGAAACAGTAGATCTTTACTGTATTCGTTGACAGTCTCTCTAGTCTGGTTTTAAACATTTAGAAACAGTAGATCTTTACTGTATTCGTTGACAGTCTCTCTCTAGTCTGGTTTTAAACATTTAGAAACAGTAGATCTTTACTGTATTCGTTGACAGTCTCTCTCTAGTCTGGTTTTAAACTCTTTACTGTATTCGTTGACAGTCTCTCTCTAGTCTGGTTTTAAACATTTAGAAACAGTAGATCTTTACTGTATTCGTTGACAGTCTCTCTAGTCTGGTTTTAAACGTTTAGAAACAGTAGATCTTTACTGTATTCGTTGACAGTCTCTCTCTACTCTGGTTTTAAACATTTAGAAACAGTAGATCTTTACTGTATTCGTTGACAGTCTCTCTCTAGTCTGGTTTTAAACATTTAGAAACAGTAGATCTTTACTGTATTCGTTGACAGTCTCTCTAGTCTGGTTTTAAACATTTAGAAACAGTAGATCTTTACTGTATTCGTTGACAGTCTCTCTCTAGTCTGGTTTTAAACATTTAGAAACAGTAGATCTTTACTGTATTCGTTGACAGTCTCTCTCTAGTCTGGTTTTAAACATTTAGAAACAGTAGATCTTTACTGTATTCGTTGACAGTCTCTCTCTAGTCTGGTTTTAAACATTTAGAAACAGTAGATCTTTACTGTATTCGTTGACAGTCTCTCTAGTCTGGTTTTAAACATTTAGAAACAGTAGATCTTTACTGTATTCGTTGACAGTCTCTCTAGTCTGGTTTTAAACATTTAGAAACAGTAGATCTTTACTGTATTCGTTGACAGTCTCTCTCTAGTCTGGTTTTAAACGTCTAGAAACAGTAGATCTTTACTGTATTCGTTGACAGTCTCTCTAGTCTGGTTTTAAACGTTTAGAAACAGTAGATCTTTACTGTATTCGTTGACAGTCTCTCTCTAGTCTGGTTTTAAACATTTAGAAACAGTAGATCTTTACTGTATTCGTTGACAGTCTCTCTCTAGTCTGGTTTTAAACATTTAGAAACTGTAGATCTTTACTGTATTCGTTGACAGTCTCTCTCTAGTCTGGTTTTAAACATTTAGAAACAGTAGATCTTTACTGTATTCGTTGACAGTCTCTCTCTAGTCTGGTTTTAAACATTTAGAAACAGTAGATCTTTACTGTATACGTTGACAGTCTCTCTAGTCTGGTTTTAAACATTTAGAAACAGTAGATCTTTACTGTATTCGTTGACAGTCTCTCTAGTCTGGTTTTAAACATTTAGAAACAGTAGATCTTTACTGTATTCGTTGACAGTCTCTCTAGTCTGGTTTTAAACGTTTAGAAACAGTAGATCTTTACTGTATTCGTTGACAGTCTCTCTAGTCTGGTTTTAAACATTTAGAAACAGTAGATCTTTACTGTATTCGTTGACAGTCTCTCTCTAGTCTGGTTTTAAACGTCTAGAAACAGTAGATCTTTACTGTATTCGTTGACAGTCTCTCTCTAGTCTGGTTTTAAACATTTAGAAACAGTAGATCTTTACTGTATTCGTTGACAGTCTCTCTCTAGTCTGGTTTTAAACATTTAGAAACAGTAGATCTTTACTGTATTCGTTGACAGTCTCTCTCAGTCTGGTTTTAAACATTTAGAAACAGTAGATCTTTACTGTATTCGTTGACAGTCTCTCTCTAGTCTGGTTTTAAACATTTAGAAACAGTAGATCTTTACTGTATTCGTTGACAGTCTCTCTCTAGTCTGGTTTTAAACATTTAGAAACAGTAGATCTTTACTGTATTCGTTGACAGTCTCTCTAGTCTGGTTTTAAACATTTAGAAACAGTAGATCTTTACTGTATTCGTTGACAGTCTCTCTAGTCTGGTTTTAAACATTTAGAAACAGTAGATCTTTACTGTATTCGTTGACAGTCTCTCTCAGTCTGGTTTTAAACATTTAGAAACAGTAGATCTTTACTGTATTCGTTGACAGTCTCTAGTCTGGTTTTAAACGTTTAGAAACAGTAGATCTTTACTGTATTCGTTGACAGTCTCTAGTCTGGTTTTAAACATTTAGAAACAGTAGATCTTTACTGTATTCGTTGACAGTCTCTCTCTAGTCTGGTTTTAAACATTTAGAAACAGTAGATCTTTACTGTATTCGTTGACAGTCTCTCTAGTCTGGTTTTAAACATTTAGAAACAGTAGATCTTTACTGTATTCGTTGACAGTCTCTCTCTAGTCTGGTTTTAAACATTTAGAAACAGTAGATCTTTACTGTATTCGTTGACAGTCTCTCTCTAGTCTGGTTTTAAACATTTAGAAACAGTAGATCTTTACTGTATTCGTTGACAGTCTCTCTCTAGTCTGGTTTTAAACATTTAGAAACAGTAGATCTTTACTGTATTCGTTGACAGTCTCTCTCTAGTCTGGTTTTAAACATTTAGAAACAGTAGATCTTTACTGTATTCGTTGACAGTCTCTCTAGTCTGGTTTTAAACATTTAGAAACAGTAGATCTTTACTGTATTCGTTGACAGTCTCTCTAGTCTGGTTTTAAACATTTAGAAACAGTAGATCTTTACTGTATTCGTTGACAGTCTCTCTCTAGTCTGGTTTTAAACGTTTAGAAACAGTAGATCTTTACTGTATTCGTTGACAGTCTCTCTAGTCTGGTTTTAAACATTTAGAAACAGTAGATCTTTACTGTATTCGTTGACAGTCTCTAGTCTGGTTTTAAACGTTTAGAAACAGCAGATCTTTACTGTATTCGTTGACAGTCTCTCTAGTCTGGTTTTAAACATTTAGAAACAGTAGATCTTTACTGTATTCGTTGACAGTCTCTCTAGTCTGGTTTTAAACATTTAGAAACAGTAGATCTTTACTGTATTCGTTGACAGTCTCTCTCTAGTCTGGTTTTAAACGTTTAGAAACAGTAGATCTTTACTGTATTAGTTGAGAGTCTCTAGTCTGGTTTTAAACATTTAGAAATATCACAGTATCAACTTTGCTGCAGACACGGTCATCTGAGACATCTGATTGGCCAGCGGTAGAATCTCCAGCTTGTCTCTGTTGGCTGATATTTCTGCACGGCAGTCTCAGGGCTACTGTGGCGCAGCTTGGAGGGATCACTGCTTATGGGTCTTTTTTCCAACAATGCAGAGTAAAAGATAAAGATCGAAAATTAAATAAAATATAAGTAGTGACACAAGGAATACATAGGTTGGACTTGATTGTGAGCCAAGTCTGTGCTTTTATATTGTCATGCTGGCATATTATGGACCCGAATGGGAATGACTGAGCCTGTCACCTCTGTGTTGCACTAAGCTTTACTGTGCAGTTCTACTGTATAACATAACCTTTGACCTTTTACCAAGCTGCATTTCTAACCTAATCTACCTCGACCCCCTTCTGCCCATGTCTGTCTGTCTGTCTGTCTGTCTGTCTGTCTGTCTGTCTGTCTGTCTGTCTGTCTGTCTGTCTGTCTGTCTGTTTGCCTGCCTGCCTGTCTTTCTGTCTGTGTCTACCCGTCTGTCCGTCCGTCTGTCTGCTTGTCTGTCCGTCCGTGGCCCAGGTTGAATTTTGAGGGTCTGGAGATGGGGGAGGAGATTTCCCTGGACAAGTCTAAGTCCTGGAGTAGGTCTATAGAGGATCTACATCAGGGCAGCACTCAGCCTTTCTGCAACACGCTGGTCCGCTCTGCGCGCCAGTCTGTTCTCCGGTACGTATCGTCTGCTACTGTGTTGCTGCTGTTACTGTGCCTTGCTCCTCTAACCCTTGGCCCTGACGTATGTTAGCATGTTAGCATATCAGGTAGCCATCCAAACATATGATAGCATGTCAGCTAGTAATCTGCGATGATGATGATGATGATGGTGGCATGATGTTGAGTGGTCTGGGACTGGTGAGGATGTGATAGGATAAGATGATAAGTGATGGGGTATGTGTCGTCACTCCTGATGTCACTGCAGGGGGTTGTGGGTTAATCTGTCTGCTGTTACAGGGACAGAGACGGAGACAGAATGGTTGTTTTTTGGCCGTCTGCACTGTGCGTTTCCTTCCATGTTTGATGGTCTTTCTCCATCCAGATGTGTTCCACTGTTCTGTCATGGACAGATTAGGCCCAGCTGTTCTGAGCTCCACATGTGGGCCGTCTGCCCTGTGATTCTTCATCCAGTGAGCACATCAAGCCAGAGAGAGGAGACCCAGGAGACTCTGTTTCAAAAAGCAGAAGCAGAAAAGATATAGGCGAGAAAAGAGAGAGAGAAAGATGAGAGGATGTGGAGGATAGACTGCTCTGTGATGAGCAGACATCAGCCTGGGGACAAACGGGTGTCAGGAAACTACCCAGAATGCATCAGTAACCACATGGGCCATTTTGGGTCCCTCTGCTATGCCAAATACCCTCTGTGATTCACTTTGAGCTTGGTGGTGGTGGAGCACAAACCCAGTAGATACAGGCACATGGCTGCCAGATATTGTACAGCACTGAGCCTCATTTATACCTCACTTCCTGCTGTTCCAAATCAAGATGTCACAAAAAAAACACAATATGAACACACAATGAAGATGGGCTCTGACTGTTTAGATCAACCAAGAAGAATGAAGTGGAATCATACATTGTTGTTGTGGTTGTTGTTGTTGCAGTATGATAACTAAACATTGAATAAAAACATGTTGTTGTTGACCTTTGCCCTCTGTTGCAGCTATGGCACAGCACCGAACAGCAAAACCATCAAGAACTCACGACTCGTGAGCCAGAAGGACGACGTGCACGTTTGCATCATGTGCTTGCGAGCCATAATGAACTACCAGGTACTGACTGGGGATATCCACTATCAAAGCAACCCCCTGTCACCAATATACAGTATAAACACAAATCACTATTCTCTCTCATTACAAAACAAATGGAAAGGGCATATGCAGCCTCATTTTCTATTTAAGAGTCTGCTGTCTGCTGAGTCTGCTGTAGATGTGTGTGACGTTTCCTGTATGAGCCGCCACAGAGGAGAGTGTTCTTCTGTTTTACCACATCTAGTTTTATCTCTATTTCCTCTCTCTCCAGTATGGCTTCAACCTGGTCATGTCGCACGCACACGCAGTCAACGAAATAGCCCTCAGCCTGAACAATAGGAACTCGAGGTAAGCAGAACTCAGGCCCTACCTCCTTAGCTTGAGAATAGCCATTGTGGAAGATTCTTATAAAGATTCTCATACAAACCAAGATAGTGCAGAGAGAACCCTTGTCACAAGTGAGGATGAGCCAAGCAAAGAGGTAATCCTTGTATACACAAGTCTGACCCACAATAAGAAGTCAATGTAAGAACTCAGGCCACCTCCCCAGCTTGAGAGTATTAAGGGTGGGTCAAGGTGTAGGTCAGGAAAAAGGTGAAACATTTGATCAGCCTGTTCATATGATACACCTCTCCTTCTCCATGGGGGGCGGGGGGCTCCCATCGGCCTTCTCTGTGAAGTTGGGGGGGGGGCTCCCATCGGCCTTCTCTGTGAAGTTGGGGGGGGGGGGGGCTCCCATCGGCTTCTCTGTGAAGTTGGGGGGGGGGGGCTTCCATCGTCTTCTCTGTGAAGTGGGGGGGGGGGGCTCCCATCTGGCAAAGGCATGATTTGCATCCAAAATTGCACCCTATTCCTTATTTAGTGCACTACTTTTGAGAAGGGCCAATAGGGCGCTGGTCAAAAGTAGTGCACAATGTAGGGAATAGGGTTCCATTTGGGACGAAGGCTTGTTATACATCCAGTGTGTTAGACGAATGTTTAGTATAGAGGGGATTACAGTGTTAAAGAGTGGGAGCTGATCCCTTCATAATGACCTCTTTTAGCATAAGTTCTGCTAGACCAGCCCCTGCTATCCTGCTTCTATGTGGGTGTTAAACATCAAAGTATGGATTTATGGATTACAGCTTCTCTATGTCTTCATACAGTGCTTTACCAAGGGTTTTGAATGTATACAGTTGATGGAGAGATGACATATCTTTAAAGATGAAATGTATCAAAGCCATAGTGTGGTGGACGTGAACCACATACAAGTGGAATAGAGTTTGTTTCTTGTTTTGTCTACAGGACTAAAGCCCTGGTTCTGGAGCTGCTGGCCGCTGTGTGTCTGGTTAGAGGAGGCCATGAGATCATACTCTCTGCCTTCGACAACTTCAAAGAGGTGCAGTACAGCACACATCTACAGGAAAATTCTAACAATAGTTCATCCACCAGATCTGATTCAGATACTTTCAGGGTTTGATTGTGTGCCAGGTGGATAGGGTTTGGGGCTGTGGTCGTCACAAAATGTAGTCAGCTGGTGATTGTCAAGCAAATAACTGTCAATCTCATGGTCATTGACCCTTAAATTAACATAAACACATTTAGCATCTCCTAGCTTTCACACATACATGTAGTCTACAAACCATTTTAAATACATATAATATAGCCTACACCTTCACAATAAATCCATTCTTTATTTTAGACATGTCTAAAGAAGCCTGATATGAAGAAATGTAGTCTATTTCAGAAGAAAAGAATAGCATACTCTGAGTTGTCCTTATGTTAGGTCCTGATGCGGCTATGCCATATGGCTGTGGACAAGATCTGCTTCTAATTCGTTGGCATTATTTTACATTATTTTAGGGCAATTGAACAAAGCTGAATAAAATATAAATATTTTCTCCAAATGATTTGAGGGAGTGCTCACACGTGGCTATTCTGTGTTGAGAGGTTAACAAAGTAATAAGTACCCCTATATGCTTAATTCATTAAGAGTTATAATGTAACTTTAGTTGTTCTACAAACATTGGCCTATATGTTTTGATTTGTAACATTGTAAGGCTGCATGATGAGACTAATGATGATTTGAAAAAAGTAGCTTGAAAGGCATGATCTCTGCTTTGTTTTCTGCGCAGGCTGTACACACTCCATCAGTTACTCATTCACAATTTGACAAGCACCTGATAATGCCTCGATTTTCACGGCGGTATCCCCTTTGTGGTCGTAATGCACCCTAAAAACATCCATGCCGTTTGCGGCCCGGAGTGTTGAGTTGTACCCTTCTCCCAGAGTGTGCTGCCCTATCCGAAGTGTCTCACTCACATGGCTCTCCATCACGTGATCAGGTCTTTCTCACAGACTACAAGTTAAGACAGACACATCGGGGACGCAACCGCGGGCGTCCTCATCCAACTCCGAGGTGCATGTGGAAGAACTGTCCATATTTACTTTTTTCAGCCAACAAGATGCGTAGGCCTAACGAACAGTAAAAGCACCAGCCTATGTCAATCTACTATCCCCATAGTACAAAGTCAACCTATTATATTCTGTGTGAGAAATAAATATTTCAAACATAGTCTGGGACAGTTGTGGGATGCGATAGATCCCAAATGAATACAAACCTTTTTTATGCAATGTGGCTGACGTAACAGACCAGAACATTTACCTTGATAAACTATAAGGCTATTTCTTCACATTATAAGCGCTGCAATGCACACATGGTAGTAGGCTATAAGTGTGAATGTTTCATTAGCGGAAAACACCATTATCAAAAGTGACCACAAATGCAATTATGCATGTAATGCTTTTATTATAGTGGAAATGATCTTCCCCAAACTAGAAACTCGCGTGCAGTTTATATATGCCAGTCAGACTCTACACCCCTTGTCAAGCAGATTAAAGTGCTTCATTTAAATAAGTTATTTGGCCACTTTATCTGTGATACAAACCTTATCAAAACGTATAGGCCTATGGGCTAGGCTACATGAGGTGTGATACTAACCTTATTAAAACATATAGGCCTATGGGCTAGGCTACATGAGGTGTGATACTAACCTTATTAAAACATATAGGCCTATGGGCTAGGCTACATGAGGTGTGATACTAACCTTATTAAAACATATAGGCCTATGGGCTAGGCTACATGAGGTGTGATACTAACCTTATTAAAACATATAGGACTATGGGCTAGGCTACATGAGGTGTGCTACTAACCTTATTAAAACATATAGGCCTATGGGCTAGGCTACATGAGGTGTGATACTAACCTTATTAAAACATATAGGCCTATGGGCTAGGCTACATGAGGTGTGATACTAACCTTATTAAACATATAGGACTATGGGCTAGGCTACATGAGGTGTGATACTAACCTTATTAAAACATATAGGACTATGGGCTAGGCTACATGAGGTGTGATACTAACCTTATTACACATATAGGACTATGGGCTAGGCTACATGAGGTGTGATACTAACCTTATTAAAACATATAGGCCTATGGGCTAGGCTACATGAGGTGTGATACTAACCTTATTAAAACATATAGGACTATGGGCTAGGCTACATGAGGTGTGCTACTAACCTTATTAAAACATATAGGCCTATGGGCTAGGCTACATGAGGTGTGATACTAACCTTATTAAAACATATAGGCCTATGGGCTAGGCTACATGAGGTGTGATACTAACCTTATTAAAACATATAGGACTATGGGCTAGGCTACATGAGGTGTGATACTAACCTTATTAAAACATATAGGACTATGGGCTAGGCTACATGAGGTGTGATACTAACCTTATTAAAACATATTGGACTATGGGCTAGGCTACATGAGGTGTGATACTAACCTTATTAAAACATATAGGACTATGGGCTAGGCTACATGAGGTGTGATACTAACCTTATTAAACATATAGGACTATGGGCTAGGCTACATGAGGTGTGATACTAACCTTATTAAAACATATAGGACTATGGGCTAGGCTACATGAGGTGTGATACTAACCTTATTACAACATATAGGACTATGGGCTAGGCTACATGAGGTGTGATACTAACCTTATTAAACATATAGGACTATGGGCTAGGCTACATGAGGTGTGATACTAACCTTATTAAAACATATAGGACTATGGGCTAGGCTACATGAGGTGTGATACTAACCTTATTACACATATAGGACTATGGGCTAGGCTACATGAGGTGTGATACTAACCTTATTAAAACATATAGGACTATGGGCTAGGCTACATGAGGTGTGCGACTATGATTCCAACAAGTCCCAACACATCTCACACATAGTCTCACACATCAGACTATTCTTGATTTAATCTTGTCTTTACATATACTAAATAATATATGTGTGAAATTTGTTTTGATTTAGAATGGACCATTATCATGCACCTGTATCAAAACGGGGGCAGCGGAAAAAAATACATGTCATATATGCACTTAAATAGCAAATGGAGGATGTTTTTCCCTGTGGTTCATTGTCATGCCAGCCAGGTAGGCTATACTCCTGTTGTAAAGCAAAGCAATGTGCTTAATATTAGGAAAGTTGAGAAATAAATATAGTAGGCCTAGCCTATAGAACCCTGATGGGAGCCTCCTCTTTTTAATAGAGGCCATCACTCTGTTTTCTCCTGCAATTGCATAGCCTATAGAAATGTTGCGCAACATGAGCTCATGGTCTCTCATGAAGTGTTTGATTTGATTTTCAGTTACATTTGCATTGATGTCAGAGTGATTAGAGTGAGTAGAGTGCTGAGTACCAGGCAGTTAGCAAGTTTGGTAGACTACTAATGACCATCAGCAGCATCAGAGCTTGGAGAAGCCTAATTACCGTGCCTAAACGTCATGCCGGTGTGGCGGTAATACGGTCACCGCAACAGCCCTAATAGGGTTTATACATTTGGGACTATTCCACTAGTTCCATTGTGCCATGCAAGCTCAATCAATAAAGCAAATACTACTTGAACACAGTTCTGCTAGGCAAAGGCCTAAACCCTGCTATGTCTAGGGCTATTAGTCTCATTAAGCCACCAGATATGAGGCGACCTTGATAAGGATCAACTCCCCATTGGGAGTGAGTGGATCACAAAGGTTTGCTTGGCCTTTCAGATTCTAGCCTGAATAGTCATCTAAACACCGGAACAACCCAATTACTCTGAGTAATCTGCAGAGCCCCACAGAGCCCCAATACTGTAATCAGCCACCCAGTCACAACAATGTGGGATTCAACCAACAGCTTTGTAGTGGGATTTAAAAATGTCATCATAATGACAGTTGACACTTACTGAAATGTTTTGGGCCCTGGTAAAAGTAGTGCAGTATATAGGAGATAGGGTGCCATTTGGGAAGCAGACCTGGTTTATAGCTATATTAGTTCTGTAATGAAGTATTTATTACAGCACAACAACTCTAGGTTAAAGAATGCTGATATGGAATAAGGGGTTGTGTCTTTATTCAAATCTGAGGGTTCTCTTTCGGTTGGGAAATCAGCTCTGTGTTTGTGTGTGTGTGTAACCGTGTGTGTGCGTGTGTGTGCGTGCGTGTGTGTGTGTGTGTGTGTGTGTGTGTGTGTGTGTGTGTGTGTGTGTGTGTGTGTGTGTGTGTGTGTGTGTGTGTGTGTGTGTGTGTGTGTGTGTGTGTGTGTGTGTGTGTGTGTGTGTGTGTGTGTGTGTGTGTGTGTGTGTGTGTGTGTGTGTGTGTGTGTGTGTGTGTCTGGCGAGATCTTTATCCCTTTGCCTTATTTTCTTATGTTCCCTTCCCATGATTTCCTATAATCAGGAGGTCTTTTCATTCCAAATGGAGTGTGTTGACCTTTGCTTACACTCATATCCTTGGCATCCCAGGTGGCATTTTTTTGTTTTTATCATACTTCATGAATATATTGAAGTATATCCGTGATAAAATTGACTTTTGTATATTTTAAATGATCTAAATTGTAACAATTTCAAATATATTTAATGCCTTTAATGTCAACTTTCGTAGAGTTTCATTAGGCATTCTGTTGGGAGGGAAGATTATCAGTAATTCAAAATAACAAAATGCTAACGGGTCACTCTCTAACCTGAGACTGTAATACAGCACAGGAACTGCATATTACAAAGAGACAGACATACATTATGTCAAATTTATATCAAAAATATTGGACCAAATCGGACACTGAAGTGGTTCAGAAGGGAACAACTACATCCTACTCTACTGGACTGGAAGATTACTTTTTTCACTGCTTGGCCAACTTCCCCAAAAGATACTCAGGTCTGTATTGATCTAATACATGCTCTTTCTTTTCCTTTTCAGGTGTGCAAGGAGAAGCATCGCTTTGAGAAGCTGATGGACTATTTCCGTGTGGAGGATGGGAACATTGACTTCATGGTGGCCTGCATGCAGTTCATCAACATCGTGGTTCACTCAGTAGAAGACATGAACTTCAGGGTTCACCTGCAGTATGAGTTCACCAAGCTGGGCCTTGACGACTACCTGGAGGTATGGAGGACGTTATAAATACAATATAATAATTAATGTAAATCATGTGTTCATGAACAGTCACTAAAACCAGGGCCTGGATTTGTACCTGGTCAGGTCAGGAAAAACTTCTGGCCCAACATCTACTTGAATGAAGTCTCCAAGGAGCCATACATAGGCTGTGTCTTATGCCTTTTGAGACAGCATTTGAAGGCAGGAAGTGAAAATTGTAATTTTAAGTTCTGTCCCTTTTCCAAGATGCCTTTAAAATGTTACCGCTAAGGTACCTTCATATGTGTCTTACTGTGACTCACTGACCTGAATCTCTCCTTCTCTCCCTACAGAAATCCAAGTACACAGAGAGTGACAAGCTGTCAGTCCAGATCCAGGCCTACCTGGACAATGTGTTTGATGTGGGCGGGCTGCTGGAGGATGCAGAGACCAAGAACGTGGCTCTGGAGAAGGTGGAGGAACTGGAGGAACACCTGTCCCATGTAAGACCCACCAGACTGACCACCAGACACCAGACTGACGACCAAACCACCAGACTGACTACCAGACATCAGACTGACCACCAGACCACCAGACTGACTACCAGACCACCAGACTGATTACCAGACTGACAACCAGACTACCAGACGGACTACCAGACACCAGACTGACTACCAGACCACCAGACCACCAGACTGACTACCAGACACCAGACTGACTACCAGACCACCAGACTGACTACCAGACCCCAGACTGACTATCAGACACCAGACTGACCACCAGACTGACTACCAGACCATCAGACTGATTACCAGACTGACAACCAGACTACCAGACGGACTACCAGACACCAGACTGACTACCAGACCACCAGACCACCAGACTGACTACCAGACCACCAGACTGACTACCAGACCACCAGACTGACTACCAGACCAGCAGACTGACCACCAGACCACCAGACTGAAACCAGACCCCAGACTGACTACCAGACACCAGACTGACAACCAGACTACCAGACTGACTACCAGACCACCAGACTGACTACCAGACACCAGACTGACTACCAGACACCAGACTGACTATCAGACACCAGACTGAAACCAGACCACCAGACTGACTACCAGACCACCAAACTGACTACCAGACCACCAAACTGACTACCAGACACCAGACTGACTACCAGACACCAGACAGACCACCAGACCACCATGTTCTGTTATAATATCCACCCTGCACAGCCAGAAGAGGACTGGCCACCCCTCATAGCCTGGCTCCTCTCTAGGTTTCTTCCTAGGTTTTTGGCCTTTCTAGGGAGTTTTTCCTAGGGAGTTTTTCCTAGCCACCGTGCTTCTTTCACATGCATTGCTTGCTGTTTGGGGTTTTAGGCTGGGTTTCTGTACAGCACTTTGAGATATCAGCTGATGTACGAAGGGCTATATAAATACATTTGATTTGATTTGATTTGACCACCAGACTGACTACCAGACACCAGACTGACTATCAGACACCAGACTGAAACCAGACCACCAGACTGACTACCAGACCACCAAACTGACTACCAGACACCAGACTGACCACCAGACCGCCAGACTGACTACCAGACACCAGACTGACCACCAGACCACCAGACTGATTACCAGACTGACAACCAGACTACCAGACTGACTACCAGACCACCAGACTGACTACCAGACACCAGACTGACTATCAGACACCAGACTGACCACCAGACCACCAGACTGACTACCAGACCACCAGACTGACTACCAGACCACCAAACTGACTACCAGACCACCAGACTGACTATCAGACACCAGACTGATTACCAGACCACCAGACTGACTACCAGACACCAGACTGACTACCAGACTGACTACCAGACCACCAGACTGACTATCAGACACCAGACTGACCACCAGACTAACCACCAGACTGACTACCAGACTGACTACCAGACCACCAGACTAACCACCAGACTGACTACCAGACTGACTACCAGACCACCAGACTGACTATCAGACCACCAGACTAACCACCAGACTGACTACCAGACTGATTACCAGACCACCAGACTGACTACCAGACTGACTACCAGACCACCAGACTAACCACCAGACTGACTACCAGACTGACTACCAGACCACCAGACTAACCACCAGACTGACTACCAGACTGACTACCAGACACCAGACTGACAACCAGACCACCAGACTGACTATCAGACACCAGACTGACTACCAGACACCAGACTGACCATCAGACTAACCACCAGACTAACCACCAGACTGACTACCAGACTGATTACCAGACCACCAGACTAACCACCAGACTGAACACCAGACTAACCACCAGGCTGACTACCAGACTGACTACCAGACCACCAGACTGACCACCAGACTAACCACCAGACTGACTACCAGACTGACTACCAGACCACCAGACTGACCATCAGACTAACCACCAGACTGACTACCAGACTGACTACCAGACCACCAGACTAACCACCAGACTGACTACCAGACTGACTACCAGACCACCAGACTGACTACCAGACCACCAGACTGACAACCAGACCACCAGACTGACTATCAGACACCAGACTGATTACCAGACCACCAGACTAACCACCAGACTGACTACCAGACCATCAGACTAACCACCAGACTGACTACCAGACTGACTACCAGACCACCAGACTAACCACCAGACTGATTACCAGACACCAGACTGATTACCAGACCACCAGACTGACTACCAGACACCAGACTGATTACCAGACCACCAGACTAACCACCAGACTGACTACCAGACCACCAGACTAACCACCAGACTGATTACCAGACACCAGACTGACTACCAGACCACCAGACTGACTACCAGACCACCAGACTGACAACCAGACCACCAGACTGACTATCAGACACCAGACTGATTACCAGACCACCAGACTGACAACCAGACCACCAGACTGACTATCAGACACCAGACTGATTACCAGACCACCAGACTAACCACCAGACTGACTACCAGACCACCAGACTGACCATCAGACTAACCACCAGACTGACTACCAGACTGACTACCAGACCACCAGACTAACCACCAGGCTGAACACCAGACTAACCACCAGACTGACTACCAGACTGATTACCAGACCACCAGACTAACCACCAGGCTGACCACCAGACTAACCACCAGGCTGACCACCAGACTAACCACCAGACTGACTACCAGACTGATTACCAGACCACCAGACTAACCACCAGGCTGAACACCAGACTAACCACCAGACTGACTACCAGACTGATTACCAGACCACCAGACTAACCACCAGGCTGAACACCAGACTAACCACCAGACTGACTACCAGACTGATTACCAGACCACCAGACTAACCACCAGACTGACTACCAGACTGATTACCAGACCACCAGACTAACCACCAGGCTGAACACCAGACTAACCACCAGACTGACTACCAGACTGACCACCAGACTGACTACCAGACTGACCACCAGACTGATTACCAGACCACCAGACTAACCACCAGACTGACTACCAGACCACCAGACTGACCATCAGACTAACCACCAGACTGACTACCAGACTGACCACCAGACTGACTACCAGACTGACCACCAGGCTGAACACCAGACTAACCACCAGGCTGACCACCAGACTAACCACCAGGCTGACCACCAGACTGACCACCAGGCTGACCACCAGACTGACCACCAGGCTGAACACCAGACTAACCACCAGGCTGAACACCAGACTAACCACCAGGCTGACCACCAGACTAACCACCAGGCTGACCACCAGACTAACCACCAGGCTGACCACCAGGCAGACCACCCGACCCCCCACTATGCCTCTGTACATGAGTGGGGATGTCATGTAAATACATGAATTCTATAGATTCTATGTGTGTCCTTTTCCCTTCTGAACATTTGACATGAAAACGGTTCCATGAACAAAGTAATCAGGTACATCACTATTGTCTGATTATGTATTTTCTGGTGTCAGTCAGTCAGTAATACAAGGAAACAATCCACCAAACTGTTCCAATGACAGAAAGGTCAGAGTCAGACGTGCCGTCATCCTAAGAATTTCAAAACAAACCATGCTTTCAGGGACCAGGAATTATGGGGGAGGAAGAGAGCGAAACATTCCACCCTAAGAATTCCTTTAGTTTACAACACGTGTTATCTGTCCAAATTCAAAAGTGAAAACTGTGTCAGTTCAGCCTCACTTACACTGCCTTGTGTCATGTTGCTAGGTATATCACATTTCTTATTAATGCTGCAGAGATTACAGTATGAGAGAGAGAGAGAGAGAGAGAGAGAGAGAGGATCTGGGCGAGATGCCCGAGTTGGGCTTTACTGGATCAATGCTTTAATTCATCTCCTCCTCCCCTTTCTCCATCCCTCTTTAATTCATCTCCTCCTCCCCTTTCTCCATCCCTCTTTAATTCATCCCTCCTCCCCTTTCTCCATCCCTCCTCCCCTTTCTCCATCCCTCCTCCCCTTTCTCCATCCCTCTTGTCCCATCTCTTCACTCACTGATTTTCTCTCCATGCCTCCTACCTTCTCTTTCTTTGCTCACCCTCTATCCTCTCCACCCTGTACTAGGTGACAGAGAAGCTTCTGGACGTGGAGAATGAGACCATCATGAAAGTGGCTGACCTGGAGAAGCAGCTCCTACAGAAGGACAAGGATCTCCATGTCATACGGGTAAGATAAGCTGGGGATCACTATTATGATACCGAATGAAATGATCATTATATTTCTCATATACAGTATCAAATGTACCCTTTATGATTCAGAACAGCAATAGCGTGTCTCAATGTTGTATTAATATGTTGTTTTGCAACAGTGTTTTACTACTCCTGGAGAACTATATGTACAGCAATGGCAGAATGACATTAACGTTTGATCAACTATGCTCTAGCAAGAATGCTATGATAGCAAATTGATTGTCAGGAAATGGAGTGATTATGATCCTGTATAGTTTGTGGAGTCATCATAGTGTGGTTTCTCTCTCTGTCTCCCTCTGGTGTTCTGACCCAACAGGAGACGTACGAGTCGACCAACACTCAGGTCCACACCCTGAGGAGGATGATCAAGGAGAAGGACGCTGCCTTCCAGAGGAGCTTCAACATCGAGAAGCGCCTGCTGGAGATGGAACAGCAGGGGACCATCCGCCTCCGCAAGCAGCCGGACGGGGACATCGCCATCGAGCCCCTGGGAGGGGGCGGTGGTGGTGGAGGAGGAGGGGGTGGAGATCCGGGGGTGCCTCTCGGTGACTTTGGGCAGAACGGAGGGTTCTCAGTGGGGCCTGGAGGAGTAACAGGGCCAGGAGGACCAGGAGGACCAGGGACTAGTCTACCAAGGGCCAGTGAAGCACCACCTCCCCCTCCTCCCCCTCCACTTCCCTCTGTTTTAGGTACATTACCATGCACAGTTATACTCTTTCACATCATTGTGCCGACTCCAACTCTACTGTGTTGGCTTCCTTTCACATTGTCCTTCACAGCAGGGGTTCTCAACCTTTTCCATTCTGAGGCCCACTGAAAGGTTCAGAATCACTGTTTACAGCATGGTTCCAGGAACTATGGTGACACACACAGCTGGATGGACGCACAACATTAGTGTTTGCCACCATAAACCAATATGAATGATTTTTTATTCATCGTACTGATTTGGTACAGCCTGTTAGAGCTCCACTAGTCTCTCTCACAGACATTCATAAGCTTGAGATTTTATTATGGCTCTATAGACTGCCATTGTTTTATGGTGAGTGTTTGTCTTCTGTTCCACAGGAGAGAATACTCCATGCCCACCCCCACCCCCTCCTATGGCCCCGCCTCTACCAGGAACTGCTCCCAATTTCATCCTCAATATGGGCCTATCAGGTAAGAGCTAGTATCAGCATTTAAATATACTGTATTGCACATCTGCTATGGGGCCATTATGGTTAATCTAAACTAAAAATGAACTTAAGGTGGAGTATTGAATGTGTTCAAAAGAATACAGTACAATATACAAGTCGGATTGTGTGATGGTAATATGCCTGATTTTCTATGTAATGGTGGTCCTGATTTTCTATGTAATGGTTGTCCTGATTTTCGATGTAATGGTTGTTCTGATTTTCTATGTAATGGTTGTCCTGATTTTCGATGTAATGGTTGTTCTGATTTTCTATGTAATGGCTGTCCTGATTTTCTATGTAATGGTTGTCCTGATTTTCTATGTAATGGCTGTCCTGATTTTCTATGTAACGGCTGTCCTGATTCGATGTAATGGCTGTCCTGATTTTCCATATAATGGCTTTCCTGATTTTCTATGTAATGGTTGTCCTGATTTTTCATATAATGGCTGTCCTGATTTTCGATGTAATGGCTGTCCTGATTTTCTATGTAATGGTTGTCCTGATTTTCTATGTAATGGCTGTCCTGATTTTCTATATAATGGTTGTCCTAATTTTCTATATAATGGCTGTCCTGATTTTCAATGAAATGGCTGTCCTGATTTTCTATGTAATGGCTTTCCTGATTTTCTTTAAATTAATAATAAGCACTCTAATAATGTCGGTCTGCAGCTATCAGGATCAAGAAGCCCATCAAGACCAAGTTCCGTCTGCCTATATTCAACTGGACCGCTCTGAAACCCAACCAGATCAACGGTACGGTCTTCAGTGAGATAGATGATGAAAGAGTACTAGAGGTGAGTCTACCAGTTCAGGACAAACTTCCTTTTACGGGCCTTCATCTGACAGTTTACCTCTTAATTAGGGGCCTTCATCTGACAGTTTACCTCTTAATTAGGGGCCTTCATCTGACAGTTTACCTCTTAATTAGGGGCCTTCATCTGACAGTTTACCTCTTAATTAGGGGCCTTCATCTGACAGTTTACCTCTTAATTAGGGGCCTTCATCTGACAGTTTACCTCTTAATTAGGGGCCTTCATCTGACAGTTTACCTCTTAATTAGGGGCCTTCATCTGACAGTTTACCTCTTAATTAGGGACCTGAGTGGTTCTTTGTCATGTTGGGTGGTCAGGAAAATAGGCCCTCAAAGCCCTACTTCTAACTCATTCAAGGCCACACTCCTAATTCATTCAAGGCCCTACTCCTAATTCATTGAATGAAACATTATCCTTGTCATAGAAAATGGACATGCATTGAGGTATCACGTTTGACTGAGTGTGTGGTGTGTGTTGTCTGTCTATAGGAGCTGGATGTGGAGAAGTTTGAGGAACTTTTTAAGACCAAGGCCCAGGGTCCAGTGGTGGACCTGAGTGGCCCCAAGACCAAGGTGTCTCAGAAGGCTATCAACAAGGTCTCCCTGCTGGACGCAAACCGCTCCAAGAACCTGGCTATCACCCTGAGGAAGGCCAACAAGAGCACTGAAGAGATCTGCAAAGCCATACAGACGTATGTACTGTAGCCTATACCTCGCTCTCCATCAATTAATCACATCAACAATTCAGTTATCACAAAGGGCTTTACAGTAACCAGCCTAGACCTTCAAAGAGCAAGCAGAAGCACAGTGGCAAGGAAACACTCCCTAGAAGGAAGAAACATAGAGAGGAGCCAGACTCAGAAAAGAGGCCCATCTGCTGGCTCTAACTGCATCGTGTCCAGTTCTAGCGCTTATGTTTCTAACCTGTCTCGTCCTGTCTGATGTTTCCAACCTGTCTCCCCCTTGTCTGATGTTTCCAACCTGTCTCCCCCTTGTCTGATGTTTCCAACCTGCCTTGTCTGATGTTTCCAACCTGTCTCCTGTCCTGTCTGATGTTTCCAACCTGTCTCCTGTCCTGTCTGATGTTTCCAACCCGTCTCCTGTCCTGTCTGATGTTTCCAACCTGTCTCCTGTCCTGTCTGATGTTTCCAACCTGTCTCCTGTCCTGTCTGATGTTTCCAACCTGTCTTGTCTCATGTTTCGAACCTGTCCTGTCTGATGTTTCTAACCTGTCTCCCCATCTGATGTGTCAAACCTGTGCTGTCTGATGTTTCTTACCTGTCCTGTCTGATGTTTCTAACCTGTCTCCCCGTTTGATGTTTCTAACTTGTCCGGTCTGATGTTTCTAATCTTTCAGTATTGTAACCTGTACTATCTTTCTCTCCCTATAGCTTCGACCTGAAGGCCCTGCCGGTGGACTTCGTGGAGTGTCTGATGCGTTTCCTTCCAACGGAGGCGGAGGGGAAGATGATGCGTCAGTACGAGCGGGAGCGGCGACCGCTGGACGCGCTGACGGACGAGGACCGATTCATGCTCTTCTTCTCCAAGATCGAACGGCTCACCCAGAGGATGAATATTATTACGTTTGTAGGGAACTTCTCAGAGAATGTCAACATGCTAACCCCGCAGCTCAACGCCATTATCGCAGCGTCCGCATCCGTCAAGTCTTCACCCAAGTTAAAAGGAATGCTAGAGGTAAGGGTTCTCTCATCGTCGTCGTCCATCAATGATTAAACTGGTTTCAATTGGAAGAGAAGCATCCTTTCACATTAGCAGTCAGTGGTGAGTTTCCCAGAATACTCACAGCACAAAGATCATCCAGGTCAATTCTAGTAAATGGACGAAAGATGCTCTTAGTGTAACAAATATGTAGGGAAACCGAGTAGCTTTTGCTTGACCATGGCCACATTAGTATGGTGCTAAGATGTTTATTCTTTACTTTCTGTACTCGCATAGATCATCTTAGCCCTGGGAAACTACATGAACAGCAGCAAGAGAGGATCTGTGTATGGCTTCAAACTACAAAGTCTTGATCTGGTGAGTACTGTACGACACAAAGTAGCACATTCTAGAGAGCGGCTCTCTGCAAGTCCTCAAGAGACTGCTCAAGGGCTACACTTTTCAAGGTGTACTCCTTCAGAATGAAAAGGGCCATGTATTCTGGATATGTATTCAGTTCCAGGTAGTAATCAGTAATACAAGGCTACCCGTGTACACTTGTTTCAAGGTTGATAAAAGACGCTGATATGTATTCTGGTTGTGTATATCTTTTTCTCTGTCAGCTGCCAGACACTAGTTATAAAAGGCTCCATGTGTACCAGTGGAGGCTGAGGGGAGAAGGATCATAATAATGTCTGGAACGGAGACAATGGAATGGCATCAAACCATGTGCTTGATGTATTTGATGCCATTGCACCCATTCCGCTCCAGCCATTACCACGAGCCCTTCCTCCCCAATTAAGGTGCCACCAACCTCCTGTGATGTGTACACTTGTTTCAAAATGTACTCCTCCAGAGCAAGTGGAAAGAGCCTTGACTGATATGGAATTTTCTCCTCCCCCAGCTACTGGACACTAAGTCTACAGACAGGAAGATGACTCTGCTCCACTACATAGCTGTCGTTGTCAAGGAGAAGTATCCTGAGCTGGCTAACTTCTTCAACGAACTGCACTTTGTGGACAAAGCTGCTGCAGGTGACCACCGAGTTACACACACAGACACCATGCAACTGGAATGGATTCTTCTCTTCTCACTGTACACAGAAGACTACAGGACATGTGAAGCACAGTTGAAATAAAGAGGTTTGACATTGTGTGTGTGTGTGTGTGTGTGTGTGTGTGTGTGTGTGTGTGTGTGTGTGTGTGTGTGTGTGTGTGTGTGTGTGTGTGTGCGTGTGCGTATCTCTCTCTCTAGTGTCTCTGGAGAATGTGCTGCTGGACGTGCGGGAGCTAGGTAAAGGGATGGATCTGATCAGGAAAGAGTCTAGTCTCCATGACCACTCTGTTCTCAAGGGCTTCCTCCAGACCAGCGACACTCAGCTGGACAAACTGCAGAAGGATGCCAAGACCGCTGAGGTTCTCACGCCACCTCCATCCTATCAAAACTACAAACGGAATTTTTCAACACTAACGTCTCTAACATTTTAAACTTGTATACTTCTTCCACTACACAAAACAACATTTTGTTGATCGCTAAAGCAAGCACACAATTTTTCTTCAGGAAAAATAGCTGTTCTAAAACTGCCAACTGGTCAAAACACAACACAACTCACTGTAATCGAAAACAACACCTCTTCCTTCTTAGACGCAGCACAACAAAGACCAAAAGACCTGTGCAACAATACAGCACAACACTATAAAAAGGCGTTTGTTAAAGTTTGCAATGTTGACAAATGTTGTGTTCTGCCCTTAACATGTGTCTCTCCCGGGTCATTTCTAGGAAGCCTTCAACAATGTGGTGAACTACTTTGGGGAGAGTTCCAAGACGACTCCTCCATCCGTGTTCTTCCCTGTGTTTGTGCGATTCATCAGAGCTTACAAGGTAAGGAAGGACCAAACAACACACATCTCCTACAGGGATCACATGGATGTAACAGGCCACTTAGCTAACACTGTTATCCAAAGTGAGTTATTGGAAAGTGAGTTCATACATGTAGGATGTGTATGTGATCCCTGTAGGAAATGAACCCATGACCTTGTAGTGCTTTGATGTGTGTCAATAGCGCCACACTTTTACCAACTGAGCCTCACAGGGCCATGTTCAGGAGGAGCATACTCTCTCTGTCCTATGGGAGTTAGCCTAGCCTTGAGTTAGTCCGGCTGTTGTCCCGCTGCCTCCCAGAGAAAAGCAGAACTGTCTGTGTGCTACAGGACTGGGTGTAGACTGGGGTAACAGGTCTAATAACAGGAAGGGCCAGCTGGGTCAGAACGGTAGCTGTGGTGTTTAAACTGGGCTCCGTATTCCCCCCTTCCCACCTGCATTCCCCTCCTGCCCCTGCCTCTGACCCCTGGACCGATGGCCCGCTCTGCCTCTGCCTCCCCCGGATGGACAGCTCTGTCCTGCGGCACAGACACCTTCCTGAGATTGTTTTCTACAAGGATTTATGGATCTGTTGTAGAAACGTGCAAAGGATCTGTGTGTGTGTGTGTGTGTGTGTGTGTGTGTGTGTGTGTGTGTGTGTGTGTGGTGTGTGTGTGTGTGTGTGCGCGCATGTGTGCGTGCGTTAGAGAGAGAAACAGGGAGGGGAAGAGCAAGAGACACACACAAACACACAGAGAAAATGAATGGTGCTGACTGTTTAGCTACATGAAAGTGTTATCTCTATGTTTAATTCAACTCCCAGATCCAGTTCTTCTATTATAAAAGAGATGTGCATTTTGTGATGTCCTCCCTACAGGATGCGGTGGAGGACAATGAGCAGAGGAAAAAGCAGGAGAAAGCCATGAGAGAGAAGTTACTGGCTCAGGAGGCCAAGCAACATGACCCCAAGGTACAATACTAGAAGTCTCCCTAGCCATGACTCTGACAGACAAGGCCCAAAAAGCCAAAAGTCAAAAGCTTGCGCAATGATTTTTTCATTAGCAAATTTAGGCATGACATGCCAGCAGCAAATGCTGACACTACACATCCAAATATATATGACCAAATTATGAAAGACAAGCATTGTAATTTTGAGTGTGGAAGAGGTAAAAAAAGTATTGTTGTCTATCAACAAAGGCAAGCCACCGGGGTCTGACAACTTAGATGAAAATCTCTGAGGATAATAACGGACGATATTGCCACTTCTATTTGCCATATCTTCAGTTTAAGCCTACTAGAAAGTGTGTGCCCTCAGGCCTGGAGGAAAGCAAAAGTCATTCCGCTACCTAAGACTAATAAAAAAAACTTTACTGGCACAAATAGCCAACCAATCAGCCTGTTACCAACCCTTGGTAAAATTGTGTTTGACCAGATACAATGCTATTTTACAGTAAACAAATTATAGGGAAGGACATTCAACAAGCACAGCACTTACAAAAATAAGGCTGTTTTGTTAGACTTCAGGGCGAATGTTGACATTATTGATCATTGTCTGCTGCTAGGAAAACGTATGAATTATGGCTTTACACACTCTGCTATTTTGTAGATAAAAAGAGTTCTGTCGAACAGAACACAGAGGGTGTTCTTTAATGGAAGCCTCACCCACATAATCCAAGTAGAATTAGGAATTCCCCAGGGCAGCTTTCTAGGCCCCTTACTTTTTTCAAACTTTACTAATGACATGCCACTGGCTTTGAGTAAAGCCCGTGTGTCTATGTATGCGTATAACTCAACACTACACACGTCAGCTACTACAGCGACTGAAATGACTGCAACACTTAACAAAGAGCTGCAGTTAGTTTCAGAATGGGTGGCAAGGAATAAGTTAATCCTAAGTATTTCTAAAACTAAAAGCATTGTATTTGGGACAAATCATTCACTAAACCCTAAACCTCAACTAAATCTTGTAATTAATAATGTGGAAATTTAGCAAGTTGAGGTGACTAAACTGCTTGGAGTAACCCTGGATTGTAAACTGTCATGGTCAAAACATATTGATACAACAATAGCTAAGTGTCACGGTTGTCGTAGGAAGGAGCGGACCAAAGTGCAGCGTGTGTGTCGTTCCACATTTTATTTTCACTGTGAAATTATGCAATACATACACATAAACCATATAACCAAAAACAACAAACCGTGACGCAGAGGTGAAACATACACTAACTCAAAAATAATCTCCCACAAACCCAGTTGGGAAAAACACCTACTTAAGTATGATCTCCAATTAGAGACAACGATGACCAGCTGCCTCTAATTGGAGATCATCCCAAACAAAACCCAACATAGAAATACAAAACTAGAACATAACAACTAAACTAGAAACCCCTCCTGTCACGACCTGACCTACTCTACCATAGAAAATAACAGCTTTCTATGGTCAGGACGTGACACTAAGATGGGGAGAAGTCTGTCCATAATAAAGTGTTACTCTGCCTTCTCAACAGCACTACCAACAAGGCAGGTCCTACAGGCCCTAGTTTTGTCGCACCTGGACTACTGTTCAGTCGTGTGGTCAGGTGCCATGAAGAGGAACTTAGGAAAATTGCAATTGGCTCAGAACAGGGCAGCATGGCTGGCCCTTGGATGTACATAGAGAGCTAACATTAATAATATGCATGTCAATCTCTCCTGTTGAATGCACCGAGCTGTCTGTTTGACCTACTGGCACACAGCTCAGACACCTATTCATACACCACAATACATGCCACCAGAGGTCTCATCACAGTCCCCAAGTCCAGAACAGACTATGGGAGGCACACAGTACTACATAGAGCCATGACTACATGGAACTCTATTCCACATCAAGTAACTCACGCAAGCAGTAAAATTAGATTTAAAAAACAGATAAAAATACACCTTATGGAACAGCGGGGACTGTGAAGAGACAAACACAGGCACAGACACATGCATACACACACACGATAACATACGCACTATACACACTTACACATGGATTTTGTGTTATAGATGTGGTAGTTGAGTAGTGGCCTGAGAGCACACACTTAATCTATTGTGAAATCAAATCAAATCAATGCGCATGTGCCGAATACAACAGGTGTAGACCTTAAAGTGAAATGCTTACTGTTGTGAATGTATTGTAATGCTTTTAAAATTGCATAACTGCCTTAATTTAGCTGGAGCCCAGGAACAGTAGCTGCTACCTTAGCAGGAACTAATGGGGATCCATAAAAAATACAAATACTAAAACTGGACTCAACTAACATTAGTAACATTGAGCTTAATGTACTCTAGAATTTAGACAAAATGATGGATATGACCACCTGACTGATCACCTGACCACCTGACTGACCACCTGACTGATCACCTGACCACCTGACTGACCACCTGACTGATCACCTGACTGATCACCTGACCACCTGACTGACCACCTGACTGACCACCAGACCACCTGACTGATCACCTGACCACCTGACTGACCACCTGACTGATCACCTGACTGATCACCTGACCACCTGACTGACCACCTGACCACCTGACTGACCACCTGACTGATCACCTGACCACCTGACTGACCACCTGACTGACCACCAGACCACCTGACTGACCACCAGGATGACCACCAGACCACCTGACTGACCACCAGACCACCAGACCACCTGACTGACCACCAGACTGACCACCAGACCACCTGACTGACCACCAGACTGACCACTAGACCACCTGACTGACCACCAGACCACCAGACTGACCACCAGACTGACCACCTGACTGACCACCTGACTGACCACCAGACTGACCACCAGACCACCAGACTGACCACCTGACTGACCACCTGACTGACCACCTGACTGACCACCTGACTGACCACCAGACTGACCACCTGACTGACCACCAGACTGACCACCAGACCACCAGACTGACCACCAGACCACCTGACTGACCACCAGACTGACCACCAGACCACCTGACTGACCACCAGACCACCAGACTGACCACCTGACTGACCACCTGACTGACCACCTGACTGACCACCTGACTGACCACCAGACTGACCACCTGACCACCTGACTGACCACCAGACTGACCACCTGACTGACCACCTGACTGACCACCAGACTGACCACCTGACTGACCACCTGACTGACCACCTGACTGACCACCAGACTGACCACCAGACCACCTGACTGACCACCAGACCACCAGACTGACCACCAGACTGACCACCTGACTGACCACCTGACTGACCACCAGACTGACCACCAGACCACCTGACTGACCACCAGACTGACCACCAGACTGACCACCAGGCTGACCACCTGACTGACCACCTGACTGACCACCTGACTGACCACCAGACCACCTGACTGACCACCAGACCACCAGACTGACCACCAGACTGACCACCTGACTGACCACCTGACTGACCACCAGACTGACCACCAGACCACCTGACTGACCACCAGACTGACCACCAGACTGACCACCAGGCTGACCACCTGACTGACCACCTGACTGACCACCTGACTGACCACCAGACTGACCACCAGACCACCTGACTGACCACCAGACCACCAGACTGACCACCAGACTGACCACCTGACCACCTGACTGACTACCTGACTGACCACCTGACTGACCACCAGACCATCAGACTGACCACCAGACTGACCACCAGACTGACCACCAGACCACCAGACTGACCACCAGACCACCAAGATGACCACCAGACCACCAGGCTGACCACCTGACTGACCACCAGACTGACCACTAGACCACCAGACTGACCACCAGACCACCAAGCTGACCACCAGACTGACCACCAGACCACCAAGCTGACCACCAGACTGACCACCAGACTGACCACCAAGATGACCACCTGACTGACCACCTGACTGACCACCAGACCACCAGGCTGACCACCTGACTGACCACCTGACTGACCACCAGACTAACCACCAGGCTGACCACCAGGCTGACCACCTGACTGACCACCTGACTGACCACCAGACTGACCACCAGACCACCTGACTGACCACCAGACCACCAGACTGACCACCAGACTGACCACCTGACTGACCACCTGACTGACCACCAGACTGACCACCAGACCACCTGACTGACCACCAGACTGACCACCAGACTGACCACCAGGCTGACCACCTGACTGACCACCTGACTGACCACCTGACTGACCACCAGACCACCTGACTGACCACCAGACCACCAGACTGACCACCAGACTGACCACCTGACTGACCACCTGACTGACCACCAGACTGACCACCAGACCACCTGACTGACCACCAGACTGACCACCAGACTGACCACCAGGCTGACCACCTGACTGACCACCTGACTGACCACCTGACTGACCACCAGACTGACCACCAGACCACCTGACTGACCACCAGACCACCAGACTGACCACCAGACTGACCACCTGACCACCTGACTGACTACCTGACTGACCACCTGACTGACCACCAGACCATCAGACTGACCACCAGACTGACCACCAGACTGACCACCAGACCACCAGACTGACCACCAGACTGACCACCTGACTGACCACCAGACTGACCACCTGACTGACCACCAGACTGACCACCAGACCATCAGACTGACCACTAGACCACCTGACTGACCACCAGACTGACCACCAGACTGACCACTAGACCACCTGACTGACCACCAGACTGACCACCAGACCACCTGACTGACCACTAGACCACCTGACTGACCACCAGACCACCAGACTGACCACCAGACCACCAAGATGACCACCAGACCACCAGGCTGACCACCTGACTGACCACCAGACTGACCACTAGACCACCAGACTGACCACCAGACCACCAAGCTGACCACCAGACTGACCACCAGACCACCAAGCTGACCACCAGACTGACCACCAGACTGACCACCAAGATGACCACCTGACTGACCACCTGACTGACCACCAGACCACCAGGCTGACCACCTGACTGACCACCTGACTGACCACCAGACTAACCACCAGGCTGACCACCTGACTGACCACCTGACTGACCACCTGACTGACCACCAGACCACCAGGCTGACCACCTGACTGACCACCAGACTGACAGACAGCTAGATTTATACAAATCTCTGCTGTTGAAAACTAAAAGCTAGTCTAAAGTAAATGGGCGATAATGTCTAGATGCTTTTTACAGTGGAGATTGACTTTATAAATTGTCTGGCTGGGCTGATGAGACAGTGGATTGCGCAGTGAGATGGAACAGGGTAAATAGGCATTTCAACGTCATAGCTTTAGTCGGTGGTAACTTGTGGAATAGACACCGTCTGGAATGCGGCATTAACCAATCAGCAGCCAGGATTTTACCTACTTGTTTTATAATTCTCAATATAAGACTCTCACACTTACTATAAGGAGTTTATGCATTTGTATGATTGAAACGATCCTCAGGCAGCTCAAGCCATTTAGGCCGAATTTATTGTTCTTCCTCCTCTCCCTCCCAGGTCCAGGTAGTGAAAAAGAGGCAGCAGCAACAGGAGCTGATCTCTGAGCTGCGTAAACGCCAGGCCAAGGACCACCGACCCGTATACGAGGGGAAGGACGGCACCATTGAGGATATCATCACAGGTGGGCTCGATATGCAGCCTCGCTGGTAGCCACGCAGCCCCCAGCCATGCCTCAGTAGGAGCCCCAGGTCCCCTAGTCCAAGCCCCATCCCAAGGCCCAGCCCCAGCCCAAGCCCCAGCAGCCCCAACCCAGCCCAAGCTCCAACCCCAGCAGCCCCACCCCAGCCCAAGCCCCAGCCCCAGCCCCATCCCCAGCAGCCCCAGCAGCCCCAGCAGCCCCAGCCCAGCCAAAGCCGCAGCAGCCCAAGCCCCAACCCCAGCCCCAACAGCCCCAGCAGCCCCAACCCCAGCACCAGCAGCCCCAGCCCAAGCAACAGCCCCAGCAGCCCCAACCCCAACCCCAGCAGCCCCAGCCCAAGCCCCATCCCCAGCAGCCCCAGCCCCAACCCCAGCAGCCCCAGCAGCCCCAGCAGCCCCAGCCCCAACCCCAGCAGCCCCAGCAGCCCCAACCCCAGCAGCCCCAGCCCAAGCCCCAGCCCCAACCCCAGCAGCCCCAGCCCAAGCCCCAGCAGCCCCAGCAGCCCCAGCCCAGCCAAAGCCGCAGCAGCCAAAGCCGCAGCAGCCCAAGCCACAACTCCAGCCCCAGCAGCCCCAGCCCCAGCCCCATCAACCCCATCAACCCCAGCCCCATCAGCCCCAGCCCCAGCCCCAGCAGCCCCAACCCCAGCCCCAGCAGCCCAAGCCCAAGCCCCAGCAGCCCCAGCAGCCCCAGCCCAGCCCCAGCAGCCCCAGCCCAGCCCCAGCAGCCCCAGCCAAAGCCGCAGCAGCCCAAGCCCCAACTCCAGCCCCAGCAGCCCCAGCCCCAGCAGCCCCAACCCCAGCCCCAGCAGCCCCAACCCCAGCAGCCCCAACCCCAGCCCCAGCCCAGCCCAAGCTGCAGCAGCCCAAGCCCCAACCCCAGCCCCAACAGCCCCAGCAGCCCCAACCCCAGCCCCAGCAGCCTCAGCAGCCCCAGCAGCCCCAGGGACTGGGCTAAGATCACTGTGGTCCTCAACTGCTCGGCTGGAGGAGCACTGTGTTACGCGGTTCAGACACCACTACCAGAGGCTCTAGAGCATCTAGACAACAGCAGATTCCAGTTCTCAATCATGTCCCAGTAGTTTCCTTTTTGTGGCCTGCTAGTATTCTAGATTAGTAGTGTCTCATCATTATGTAGTATCTGTGCAGCTAAGCAGCAATTGAGCCTCAAAGTATAACTATAGTAGGTAATGTAGTTGAGTCATTCCCTCCCAATGCCCTGCTTCATGGGATGTGCTAACTCAGGACAGTTCCCGAACTCAACTCTCATTAATCAAAATCTACTGTGAAATAATCCAAATGTTAAATGTTAATAATTGTCATAATATGTTAATAATGTGTTAATAATGCCTTTCCTTCCTGTTACTAGGCCCTTTACAAAAAGTACATAATCTACATTATTCTACATGCAGTATATCCCTGTCCTGGACATAGCTTCATCTATGTTATTCTACATGCAGTATATCCCTGTCCTTCTGGACATAGCTTCATCTATGTTATTCAACATGCAGTATATCCCTGTCCTCCTGGACATAGCGTCATCTATGTTATTCTACATGCAGTATATCCCTGTCCTTCTGGACATAGCTTCATCTATGTTATTCAACATGCAGTATATCCCTGTCCTTCTGGACATAGCTTCATCTATGTTATTCTACATGCAGTATATCCCTGTCCTCCTGGACATAGCGTCATCTACGTTATTCTACATGCAGTATATCCCTGTCCTCCTGGACATAGCGTCATCTATGTTATTCTACATGCAGTATATCCCAGTCCTCCTGGACATAGCTTCATCTACGTTATTCTACATGCAGTATATCCCTGCCCTGGCAACTTACTCCATATAGTGCACTGCTAGTCAAAACGTAGTACACTGTATAGGGAATATGGTGCAATTTCAGAAGCACCCAAAGACCTTGTGGTCCATACACCAAAACATGGAGGTATGGCACAGAGAGAGCTGGATTACTGGATGTAAAGATATTACAGTGACAACACTGAGAAGTGTATCAAGCTGATGGCATATCAGATGATCTACCACAGTACAGCACCAGTACAGGTTCCTCTGTCTCAGGTGTGACATTTTCTCCCCTCATCCTCCTCCCCCTCAGTGTTGAAGAGCGTCCCCTTCACAGCCCGTACTGCTAAACGAGGCTCACGGTTCTTCTGTGATGCACAGCTGTGTGACGACTCCAACTGCTAGTCCCTACAGTTCCTTCCCCCTAATGCCAAGGCTGTCCAGAACAGGTGTCCCTCCTCTGACCACTGTGCATGCAGCATGACCTCCCACCCTGTCCCTCCTTAAGACTACTCCTTAACCCTTCACTAACTTCGGCGGCGACTTAACAGTTCAGCACAGTGCAGTTTGTTTGAATCCTGGCCCTCGACTCTTATTGGTGGGCAAGTGATGTGTTTTATATCCCTCAAAACACCTCTACCTGAATTACCAGGGTAGAAGTCAGACAGCCAAACCTCTTTGGATTACTGAACCTACAAAGACTGTATCAAAAGCTAATGTTAAAATGTGAATACGTAATGTTTACTACCACGAAATATAATCATATGGTCAATATGACCAGTATGAAGTTGCATCTAGCATAACAGCATGGGCATGGAAAGCTACATTACCGGTATGTAAATACTGTATGTTCATTTTTTATCAGGTTTTATACTTTTTGGATTTATTTTTCATAAATCTTAAAAGTACAGTATAGTAATTAAGAGGTTTGGCTACAACAGCTAACAATGCCTTGTTGTTCCTTGAAACTAACGAACGTGGATGGTTTGGTTTCCCCTCTAACCTGTTAAGAACCTTTCCTTAACCTCTACTCTGTATTCATTCTACCCCTCTGAACAGCTGAACAGAAGATTAATGACAGTATATGCCACTTCTAAATGCTGCAGGGTAAGAAAGGCAGCCTGAAGCCTGTTTGCTTGGCCCTGGCCATGTGTGCTGCGGCCTGCGGACATGCTGTGTGCTGCTAGCTACACAGTCTACGGTGCTGCTACAGTGATGTCAGCTGCTTCAGCCAGCCCAGCGCTTCAGATGCAAACAGGAACATGCTTTACTGTACAGCAAAGCATTCAGATATGCTTTCCAACAGTCAGGACTGCTTTACTGCACAACAATCGGATATGCTTTTACATCAGCCACAGCAGAGCAGTCAGATATGCTTTTACAACAGCCAGGTCTACTTTTCTGCACCACAGCCCAAAAGTGTAGCTTAATATTTATATAGCTGGATACATCCCCCAGAATACACCGTAAGTTCTCGTCAGGTCATTTTCTTTTCCATCAACGTTACCTCTCAGGAAAACAGATGCAGGGGTTGTAGGGGGATTGAAGGTTAAAAGGGCTATCAGCAGTTGCTACACACATTTTTGGACTTAATTATATGTTATATAATTATATGTACCCATTGATTATTGAAGAATATACACAATATATACAAACGTATGCGGACAGCCCTTCGAATTAATGGATTTGGTTATTTCAGCCACACCCGTGCTGACAGGTGCATAAAATCGAGCACACATCCATGCACGCTCCATAGACAAACATTGTCTCAGTGACTTTCGACCTGGCACCGTCATAGGATGCCTCCTTTCCACAAACCAGTCCGCCACATAATCTGCCCTGCTAGAGCAGACCCGGTCAACTGTAAGTGCTGTTATTGTGAAGTGGAAACGTATAGGAGCAACAACGGCTCAGCTTCGAAGTGGTAGGCCACACAAGCTCACAGAATGGGACCGCCGAGTGCTCACAGTCGGCCTGCACAGAGCCCTGACCTCAACCCCGTCGAACACCTTTGGGATGAATTGAAAGGCCGACTGTGAGCCAGGCCTAATCGCCCAACATCAGTACCCGACCTCACTAATGCACGTGGCCCTGTAGCAATGTTCCCTGTAGCGATCTAGTGGAAAGCCTTCCCAGAAGAGTGGAGGCTGTTATAGCGGCAAATGGGGGACCAACTCCATATTAATGTCCAAGATTTTGAAATGAGATGTTCTACAAGCAGGTGTCAACATACTTTTGGTCATGTAGTGTAACTTATAAATGCCTCATGAGCTTAGTTCAACTGTCTTACCCCATCACAAACTTGTTTTACTCAAATGTTTGAAAACAAGTAAATGTAAACAAAAATGATATAACTTCAAAACATGGTCACCTGTCCTTTAGATATCATGGATGGTCAGTCCTTGCATTAGTAGCACTGTTTATGAACAGAAAGTGATTACATTTCTCCAGCCCCATCCCTCAACCTATTACCAAAACAGGTGCAGTGAAAACACTTTATCATTATTTCTACTGCTGATTGCCACTTTAAAGAAGTTTCCGATTGAGGCAAAATATGGACCGTTGGATGCAGACTCCGCGCACGTGAGAACATTGCCTTTTTTAATTTAAATTGCGCTATAGTACGGATCTTCCACGCTACAGATTTAATCTACATCCATGAAAGTCTTTCCCGCTACTCAGGTCCCTCCTTCATCACCACCTCACCTCTCGTCTTCCATGTTGCATGCTGTGTCCAGCGTTCTGTCCATCCACCACTCACCAGTCTGTCACCTGTTGATGGCATGTCTCAATGTTGTGTTTGTCCCTGGTAACTGTGACTTGCGGTGTGCTGAAAAGCTCGTTGGTCAACCAGCTCTGTTGAGGCCCCTGCACATATCCACACACACAGACATGTTCAGACAAAATTGACATTTATTCAGACAAATGGACAGAAACATTGGCAACACTACTTGAACACTCTATTTTAAGGGCTACTGTCATAATCATGATGGTATAGACATTTAAGGAGTCCTTTTAGAGACGACAAGTTAGATGAGTTGTATGAATATTAGCTTCTCTATAGCACGGTACCTCACAGAGCTTGTTGTCTACAACTGTGATACATTGTTGACATAGTGGTTAGTTTAAATAACTAAACCTCCATAGCCTTGGATTGAAAAATCTATATTTCTCTGTTAGTTTTAAGTTGACAGTGAAAGGCATCATTCTCTCTTTAGTTAACATATACCCACATTCAATTGGCTACCCATTTGACAACATATAAGTAAAAATGTAACAATTCTGAACATATTTGCTGAAATATTCTGTTAGGATAAGCACTGCAAATATAGGTTCCTTAATCAACAACCTCAAACCTGAGCATGACACCACTGGACCAGAGTTTGACTTCCCAGTTAACCTGTGTGACCCCTCTCTCTCCCTCCTTCACCCACTCACAGATCTCCGCAGCCAGCCTTTTCTGCGGCACGACACGCTGATCCGGAGCGGCTGGAAGAGACCCTAAACAAACCACTCGTTCTTCCTCCCTTATCACCCCTTCCCTTTATAACCCCCCCTCCCTGTGTCCCGGTGGTCTCACCCACCCGAGGCTGCACAGAGACTAAAAGGTGGACAGGACCGAACCAATGGCCCTTGTTTTACAGGGGTATTTATTTATTTATGGAGATCCTTTATGGACACTGTCTCTCAACAAGCAGGTATAACTGTAGTATCACCAACATAGCCTACCCTCCTCTCCCACTGCAAACACACACCGCACACAAACACATGCACACACACAGATAATATTAAGAACAGGACTGGGCAGAAATAGTCCAAAGAAGAAGAGTATAGTGGTGAGTTGAGCCCTTAAAGGGGCGGCTCATCTCACACAAGCAGGAAGGAAGGACACTTCAACTGCATAAGGTGGACATGGAACCACAAGTGCCTGCTAATGTGGATCTTATTTCCATGAACCTGGATTTCCTCAGATTGTGCAATCCAAGCAAGATTGAGACTGGGAGACAGTCAGTTAAATCACTTGGATAAATGACAGCATATGTTGACTCTGCTGCTGGGATTTCCACTTCAAAGAGAACTGGGTTGTGTTCATAAGGCACCAAACGGAAGAAAACGGAATGAAACAGGGAGTGACTACCTGGACCAATAAGAATCGTCATTTTGGTTTCCGTTGCAAAACATTTTCGGTTGTGTGCCCTACCTAATGAATAGGACCCAGGGTTTTGCCTACACATGATGTCTCTGTCCACAGATTAAAAAAGGACCGAAGATTATTGTTATATCGGTGGAGTCTTTTCTGGACAAGCTAGCCAAACCAAACTTCCTCTACTCTTGTGTCCTATTTCTTATTGTGCAAAAAAAAAGTGCCTTTTTGACAGTATTATTTTTATGTGACTCAGCCATAATGTGTATCTTTAAATTCTTTTTTTGTTAGATTGTATTTTGTATTGCCTTTGTATGATAACATTTAAATACTGTAAAAAAAAAATCTGAATCTCAGCTTTAATCACTAACATATCTGAAGGTTGCTTCTCAGTGCTGTAATATAAATGACCTTAGGCCAAGTGTCTTCCGAAACGTTAAGTGTGGGTTAAAACATTCAATGTTTTTTCTGTCTATTACTTCTTCATCTTTATGACCTACTACAGTACAATTACCACTTCAGTCGTACCATTTAATTACGACTTAATTACCAGTTAAGTCTTAAACATTCCCAAGTTTAAACTGAATTATTTCAAACCACTGACAAAGAACCAGAAGGAACTTTACCTTGCTCAGAAGTTGAAAGCAACAGTAAAGTTGGACTGAATGTTATGTAACTGACAAGACTTTCTTGCTTAGCAAGTGATGAACGTATGAGGATGTTTCTAAACTGACTGTTTAGCTTACTTGCATTTGTTGGTGGGTAAAGAATGCATTCCTATGAGTCTAACCATGTTCTCAATGCTTGTTCTCTTTGCTTCCAGTTTTAGAACCGCAATGATGACCAATTTTGTTTTAGAACCGCAATGATGACCAATTTGGTTTTAGAACCGTAATGATGACCAATTTGGTTTTAGAACCGTAATGATGACCAATTTGGTTTTAGAACCGTAATGATGACCTTAATAGCCATCGAGTAAGCAGAATGATTGTGCACGCTGAGACTATCTGTGTTTCAATATGGCATTTCCTCAAAAGGCACCGCCAATATTTACACTACTTACATTACCTTGTTGTACGAGAAACGGCTCTTATAGCAGATATTTCTATACACATTTACAAATCAATGAATAGAAGAAGCCTTGTACTTTTTTTGTCAGAAGGATAAAATGAAATAGTGTCTGACATTTGATGTATGTTATCTTAAATATGACTGCACTTCCCCCTTAATAAACAAAATGATGTATGTTATCTTAAATATGACTGCATTTCCCCCTTAATAAACAAAATGATGTATGTTATCTTAAATATGACTGCACTTCCCCCTTAATAAACAAAATGATGTATGTTATCTTAAATATGACTGCACTTCCCCCTTAATAAACAAAATGATGTATGTTATCTTAAATATGACTGCACTTCCCCCTTAATAAACAAAATGATGTATGTTATCTTAAATATGACTGCACTTCCCCCTTAATAAACAAAATGATGTATGTTATCTTAAATATGACTGCACTTCCCCCTTAATAAACAAAATGACAATGTGACCCAAATTTAAACATATCTTCTTTCTCTCTCCCTTTCGGGCTCTACTTCTTACTCTCTTTAGGTCTCTCTTTCTTTCGGTCTCACTCTCTCGGCATCTCTCGCTCCGTCTCTCTCTTTCAGTCTCGCTCTCGGTTCTCTAGCTGTCTTTCTCTTTTGGTCTCGGTCTCTCCCCTTTCTCTCTTGGTCTCTCTCCTTTCTCTCTCGGTCTCTCTCCTTTCTCTCTTGGTCTCTCCCCTTTCTCTCTTGGTCTCTCCCCTCTCTCGGTCTCTCTCCCCCGGTCTCTCCCCTTTCTCTCTCGGTCTCTCCCCTTTCTCTCTCGGTCTCTCCCATTTCTCTCTCGGTCTCTCCCCTTTCTCTCTCGGTCTCTCTCCTTTCTCTCTTGGTCTCTCCCCTTTCTCTCTCGGTCTCTCTCCTTTCTCTCTCGGTCTCTCTCCTTTCTCTCTCGGTCTCTCTCCTTTCTCTCTCGGTCTCTCCCCTTTCTCTCTCGGTCTCTCTCCTTTCTCTCTCGGTCTCTCTCCTTTCTCTCTCGGTCTCTCTCCCCTTTCTCTCTTGGTCTCTCTCCTTTCTCTCTTGGTCTCTCTCCTTTCTCTCTCGGTCTCTCCCCTTCTCTCTCTCCCTTTCTCTCTCGGTCTCTCTCCTTTCTCTCTTGGTCTCTCCCCTTTCTCTCTCGGTCTCTCTCCTTTCTCTCTCGGTCTCTCTCCTTTCTCTCTCGGTCTCTCTCCTTTCTCTCTCGGTCTCTCTCCTTTCTCTCTTGGTCTCTCTCCTTTCTCTCTCGGTCTCTCTCCTTTCTCTCTCGGTCTCTCTCCTTTCTCTCTTGGTCTCTCCCCTTTCTCTCTTGGTCTCTCTCCTTTCTCTCTTGGTCTCTCCCCTTTCTCTCTTGGTCTCTCTCCTTTCTCTCTCGGTCTCTCTCCTTTCTCTCTTGGTCTCTCTCCTTTCTCTCTTGGTCTCTCTCCTTTCTCTCTTGGTCTCTCCCCTTTCTCTCTTGGTCTCTCCCCTTTCTCTCTTGGTCTCTCTCCTTTCTCTCTCGGTCTCTCTCTCCTTTCTCTCTTGGTCTCTCCCCTTTCTCTCTTGGTCTCTCCCCTTTCTCTCTTGGTCTCTCCCCTTTCTCTCTTGGTCTCTCCCCTTTCTCTCTCGGTCTCTCTCCTTTCTCTCTCGGTCTCTCCCCTTTCTCTCTTGGTCTCTCCCCTTTCTCTCTTGGTCTCTCCCCTTTCTCTCTTGGTCTCTCTCCTTTCTCTCTTGGTCTCTCCCCTTTCTCTCTTGGTCTCTCTCCTTTCTCTCTTGGTCTCTCTCCTTTCTCTCTTGGTCTCTCCCCTTTCTCTCTCGGTCTCTCCCCTTTCTCTCTCGGTCTCTCCCCTTTATCTCTCGGTCTCTCCCATTTCTCTCTTGGTCTCTCTCCTTTCTCTCTCCCCTTTCTCTCTCGGTCTCTCCCCTTTCTCGCTCGGTCTCCTTTCTCTCTCGGTCTCTCACTCACTCTCTCTCTCACTCATTCTCTCTCTCCAAATGAATGTCAGAGCCACCATGTGTTTCTACTATAAAAATCCATTTAATTTCTTCTATCAAAAAGAAATGAAATCATAACCAAAAATCCATGTGTAGGGTTTTGTTTTGCTGAAATATTTGTCAAAAAATTTAAACAGATTGTACCTAATTTACATTGTTCAAATAAAAATGTAACAGAGCAGAAATGTAATTAAAATCCAATTAATGATGAATACTGTTAATAACAAATGATGGTTAAGCCAGAGTGGTTTGCTATTGGGTTTGTATGTGTGTGTGTATTGTGAGTTCCATGCAGTGTAAACTGTAATATAGTATGGCAGATATGGTTAATCACCTCCGATTGGTTAGAAGCAGCATGGTCAGCAGCACATGATTGGCTGAGACTGAGATTGGACCATAGACAGACAGTTCTATCAGAGCAACAGACCGACAAGACTTACAGACAGGGCTGACTGGCTGACAGGGATGGCTAGACAGACAAGCCGACAGACAGCCGAGACTACAGACAGACAGGTAAGGGATAATCAACGAGGGGCTATGCGTTCCTTGGAAAATAGTGCACGACGTGGAAGGTGTGTTCCACGACATGTTAGCGGAGTGAAACTAACCTTCCACGGAGTTGCATTACTTTCCAGAGAACGCTGAGTTGATTATCCCTTTTATACCATGGCTATAAATGAACATAATTGCCTCTAGAAATGTGTTCATTTGCCAGTAGAAATGTGATAACATCCACTTAAGAAGTTAGCAAGTTTACTAGCTAGCTAGATACAGTAGTTGCCTTGGTAATCAAACAGACTTGCTGGCTTCGCTAACCAAACCATCATCCTAGCTTGCTATTATGAATTCAACAATGCCAATAATGTTTTTAATTTGAATTTTGCTTTCAAAAGCAGCAAAAAAAAATAAAAATAGAACATAAGAATGAACTTCATAGCCTTTGAATTATACCGTGCGTTATAGGGAAATAATGCACGCTCTAGAATGCCCTTCAAGCCAATCAAAACGAGTATTCAACAATGCCATAGCATAACTAGCGTTAGCAGCAAGGCAGAGGGGATATCAAGAGGGGATGCTAATCAGGAGGCTAACAATCCTAACCTCCTGAGGAATGCACTTACAATGAGCAGAAACTGAAATTACATAGGCATGATGTAATTATTACAAACATTAAAAACACACAACATTGTTGTTTTAAAATTCTCCCCATGAAACAACTCTCTCTCTGGCCTCTCCTGAAAGTATGTTTACAATCACAGACAAAGACAAAAGCATCGTCAGCTTGTTGTTTTATCGTAAATGGTTTGTTTCAGCCATGTCAGGCGTTCACAGAGTCTTGCTTGTTGCTAAAACTGCCAATCACCAGGCTGACAGTTTACAGTTGAAATTGTACTAAACAGTCACTGAGATGGTCTTGGACCATCTGGGCTACCCCAAAACATGTCCTCTCATACCCCAATGGCCTCAGTTACTTCCCAAGGTCACGGATATCCGTCCCCTGAATCTTCATCCTGGAATGTCTGCTTAAATACAATCATCTTCCTCCAACACATTACACACTCCATTACTTTCATTCATTAAGCACATTTAGCCGGTCATTTATACAAGACTAAAAAAGAAAACGAGCTAAAACATAATACAGACAGACTGTTATTTCATGTTTGTATTCCTGGGTATATTTTGAAGAGACTTTGTTAATAGGTTTATATATATACAGTACCAGTCAAAAGTTTGGATACACCTACTCATTCAAGGCTTTTTCTTCATTTTAACTATTTTCTACATTGTAGAATAACAGTGAAGACATCAACACTATGAAATAACACATATGGAATCATGTAGTAACCAAAAAAGTGTTAAACAAATCAAAATATATTTTATATTTGAGATTCTTCAAAGTAGCCACCCTTTGCCTTGATGACAGCTTTGCACACTCTTGGCATTCTCTCAACCAGCTTCATGAGGAATGCTTTTCCAACAGCCTTGAAGGAGTTACCACATATGCTGAGCAATTGTTGGCTGCTTTTCCTTCACTCTGTGGTCCAACTCATCCCAAATTATTTCAATTGAGTTGAGGTCGGGTGATTGTGGAGGCCAGGTCATCTGATGCAGTACTCCATCATTCTCCTTCTTCTTAAAATAGCCCTTACACAGCCTGGAGCTGTGTTGGGTCATTGTCCTGTTGAAAAACAAATGATAGTCCCACTAAGGGCAAACCAGATGGGATGCCGTATCGTAGCAGAATGCCGTGGTAGTTATACTGGTTAAGTGTGCCTTGAATTCTAAATAAATCACAGACAGCAAAGTGACCCCACACCTCCTCCTCCATGCTTCACGGTGGGAACCACACATGCGGAGATCATCCGTTCACCTACTCTGCGTCTCACAAAGACATGGTGGTTAGAACCAAAATTCTAAAATTTGGAGTCATCAAACAAAAGACAGATTTACACCAGTCTAATGTCCATTGCTTGTGTTTCTTGGCCCAAGCAAGTCTCTTCATATTGGTGTCCTTTAGTAGTGGTTTCTTTGCAGCAATTTGACCATGAAGGCCTGATTCACGCAGTCTCCTCTGAACAGTTGATGTTGAGATGTGTCTGTTACTCAAACCCTGTGAAGCATTTATTTGGGCTGCAATCTGAGGTGCAGTTAACTCTAATGAACTTATCCTCTGCAGCAGAGGTACCTCTGGGGCTTCCTTTCCTGTGGCAGTCCTTATGAGAGCCAGTTTCATCGTAGTGCTTGATGGCTTTTGCGACAGCACTTGAAGAAACCTTCAAAGTTCTTGAAATTTTGCAGATTGACTGACCTTCATGTCTTAAAGTAACGATGGACTGTCATTTCTCTTTGCTTATTTGAGCTGTTCTTGCCAGAATATGGACTTAGCCCTATTTGGTAAAAGACCATCTTCTGTACACCACCCCTACCTTGTCACAACACAACTAATTTGCTCAAACGCATTAAGAAGGAAATAAATTCCACAAATTAACTTTTAACAAGGCACACCTGTCAATTGAAATGCATTCCAGGTGAGTACCTCATGAAGCTGGTTGAGAGAATGCCAAGAGTGTGCAAAGCTGTCATCAAGGCAAAGGGTGGCTACTTTGAAGAATCTCAAATATAAAATATATTTTGATTTGTTTAACACTTTTTTGGTTACTACATGATTCCATATGTGTTATTTCATAGTTTTGATGTCTTCGCAATAATTCTACAATGTAGAAAATAGAAAAATAAAGAAAAACCCTTGAATGAGTAGGTGTGCCAAACTTTTGACTGGTACTGTATAGGTGTATAAATATACACTATACAAAAGTATGTGGACACCCTTTGAAATTAGTCGATTCGGCTATTTCAGCCACACCCGTTGCTGACAGGTGTATAAAATCGAGAGCAAAGCCATGCAATCTCTATAAACAAACATTTGCAGTAAAATGGCCTTATTGAAGAGCTCAGTGACTTTCAAAGTGGCACCATCATAGGATGCCACCTTTGCAACAAGTCAGTTCGTCACATTTCTGCCCTGCTGGTGGTGCCCCGGTCAACTGTGAGTGCTGTTATTGTGAAGTGGAAATGTCTTGGAGCAAAAACGTCTGTGGTAGGCTCACAGAAGCTCACAGAATGGGACCGCCAAGTGCTGAAGCGCATAGCATGTAAAAATTGTCTGTCCACAGTTGCAACACTCACTACCGAGTTCCAAACTGCCTCTGGAAGAAACGTCAGCACAAGAGCTGTTTGTCGGGAGCTTCATGAAATGAGTTTCCATGACCGAGCAGCCTCAGACAAGCCTAAGATCACCATGCGCAATGCTAAGCGTCAGCTGGACTGGTGTAAAGCTCACCGCCATTGGACTCTGGAGCAGTGGAAACACGTTCTCTGGATTGATGAATCACTCTTTACCATCTGGCAGTCCGACGGACAAATCTGGGTTTGGCAGATGCCAGGAGAACGCTACCTGCCTGAATGCATAGTGCCAACTGTACATTTAGGTGGAGGAGGAATAATGGTCTGGGGCTATTTTTCATGGTTTAGGCTAGGCCCCTTAGTTCCAGTGAAGGGAAATCTTAACGCTACAGCATACAATGACATTCTAGACGATTCTGTGCTTCCAACTTTGTGGCAACAGTTTGGGGAAGACCCTTTCCTGTTTCAGCATGGCAATGCCCGCATGAACAAAGCGAAGTCCATACAGAAATCGTTTGTCGAGATCGGTGTGGAAGAACTTGACTGGCCTGCACAGAGCCCTGACCTCAACCCCATCGAACAACTTTGGGATGAATTGGAATGCCGACTGCGAGCCAGCCCTAATCGCCCAACGTCCCGAATGCTCTTTTGGCTGAATGGAAGCAAGTCCCAGCAGCAATGTTCCAACATCTAGTGGAAAGCCTTCCCAGAAGAGTGGAGACTGTTATAGGGAGGACCGATTCCATATTAATGCCCATGATTTTCGAATGAGATGTTCGACGAGCAGGGGTCCACATACTTTTGGTCATGTAGTACACACACACACACACACACACACACACACACACACACACACACACCACACACACACACACACACACACACACACACACACACACACACACACACACACACACACACACACACACACACACACACACACACACACACACACACTTAGTCTTCGGTGCAAGGAGAAAAAAGACAATCACTTGGAACATAGTTTTCAACAGAACAGACATTAGTATTTGTGATGCTGACTTACTCTGCCATGTGGTTCCTGTTCCAGTTCCTGAACACAGTTACAGAACACTTTTAGTTCCAACAGCCGTGTTCTCATTCTACACCATTCTATTGATATACTGTACACCTCAAGCAGTAGAGATAGATGGCACAGAAAGTAACACATAAACCAAACCAGCGTCAATTGCATTCAGAACTGACTACTGACTATTAAACTTTACATCCTCTTTTCTCCACGTCTTTCACAAACACAACTTTTCCCTACATAATTCATACAAAATGAACTAACTACTGTTTGTTTTTCTCTACACCTTAACATAGAGGTAGTGGCTATATGGATCAAGGGATGAAGGGGGAGTGACAGTAGCAAGGGGGGGAGGAAGGTGAGCAAAATAAAACGAGTTGAATTAAAAAATCTATGAAATGGTTCTTCCTTTTTCTGAATAGGCAAATTTTCCTTTTTCTCAAAAGAACAAAAAAGAATACTGCAATCACATACAAAAGTAGTCCTTCATTGTATACATTTTATACAGTGTTCTCTCTCTTTCTTCCTTTTGATGCTTTTCTTGATTGGTAAAAGGCATGTGGGCGTGGTCCAGACGTGGCTCAGGCGTGCCTGACTCCTGACCTCTATGCCAGCGGGTCACTCATGTCCTCGTCCTCCCCGTCGTCCACCTGTGACAGTAACTCTTTCTTCTCGTCAGTACTAGCCAAGGAGTTGCGGCTGTTGTGGGCTCCCATGTACAGGGTGGCGTACACTGGGTTGGTGAAGTTGGTGGGCTGCAGGGATGAAAATAATGAAATAATGGTTGGACAAAGAGCACACGAGGGTCCTAAATTAGGTTTCATTGCAGAGTATTATGGAGTGCAGAAAAAAAGATTTAAAGGTAGACTCAGCGAAAGTCTACCAACGAGCAGCACCGCAGATATTGAGATGAGCGAGATGCAAGACTTCGCTCTCACACAGTCACACACAGTATCTGCGCATGTGAACAGGTTCACACGACGCTGTTCACAGCATGGTTTCCATGGGACCAAAACAGAGGAGAAGTTGAGCCTCACGCTTCAACACTCAGTTGTTGTGGAAATTGACCCACTGTGCTGTTTACTTTCTGCATCTACGGCATATCGCTGAGTCTACCTTTAATGTGTCAATGACAAATTAATTACTATGAGCTATCAAGTGCTGCAGTGTTAAGTATAAAAACAAGTAACCTGAATGTTAAAACAAGTATAAAAACAAGTAACATGAGTGTTAAAACAAGTATAAAAACAAGTAACCTTAGTGTTAAAAGTGTCAAATGTGAATATACACCAGTTTATTAGATACCCCCCCGTTCACAAAAATGGTTCGCTCTTACAGACAGTGGCTTGCTATATAAAGCAGGCAGACAGGCATCGAGGCATTCAGTTACTGCTCGATTGAACGTGACAATGGGCAAAACGAGTGACCTAACCGACTTTGAGCGTGGTACTGCATGATAGTCGATGTCAGGGGCACCGGTTCCAGTATCTCAGAAAGGCCAGACTCCTGGGCTTTTCACGCACAATAGTATCTAGGGTTCACCGAGAATGGTGCAACAAACAAAAAAAAAACAGTCAGCGGCAGTCCTGTGGGCGAAAACAGCTCGTTGATGAGAGAATGGCAAGAATGGTGCAAGCTAACAGATGGGCCACAAACAACAGTGCGGTGTGCAGAACAGCATCTTGGAACCCTCGTCTCGGATGGGCTATTGCAGCAGACGACCACACCGGGTTCCACTCGTATCAGCTAAAAACAAGAACAGACGACCACACCGGGTTCCACTCCTATCAGCTAAAAACAAGAACAGACGACCACACCGGGTTCCACTCCTATCAGCTAAAAACAAGAACAGACGACCACACCGGGTTCCACTCCTATCAGCTAAAAACAACAAGAAGCAGCTCCGGTGGGCACGCCATCACCAACACTGGACACTTGAGGACTGGAAAAATATCGCCTGGTATGACGAATCCTGGTTCCTGTTGCTTCATGCTGATGGCAGAGCCATCCTGCCTGCTGTCAACAGTACAGGCTGGTGTTGGTGGTGTGGGGAATGTTTTCCTGGCAACATTTCCACACCCCGGAGAATTCAGGCTGTTCTGGAGGCAAAGGAGAGTCCGACCCGGTAGTAGATGGGTATACCTAATGAACTGGCGACTGAGTGTAAGAGTATGTGTTACCTTATCTGGGTCTAAAGTGAAGTCTGAATCCAGGAGTTCCCCAGCATCGTCGTCTGGCTCCCCTTCGTAGATCTTATAGGCTGGGTTCCCTATCTCCACATTCATGGCCCCGTTGGTCATCCTGTGGTGCTGAAAGCCCTTAGCACTACACACACACACACACACACACACACACACACACACACACACACACACACACACACACACACACACACACACACACACACACACACACACACACACACACACACACACACACACAGTTTGTGTCCTCTCAAAACTTCAACATTAGCAGAGACGTAGCCACAATACAGGAACACACACTGAAAGTGCTGAGAGCCTTGGTTCAAGCCACTGACAGGATAGAAAAATCCAGCATACAGCAAACCATCACACCACCAGCTACATGTACAGTACATCTTAAACGTTTCCACACAGTCAAGGCAACACAGAACCACGGTAAATTGACAAATCAAATGAGCTTTTTTCAAAAGTCCATTTGGACACATCCAGTGTCAATCCTGGTGAATGCTGGATTTTCCACAACACAAATGTTCCACTTATACAATGCAGGCACAGAAGCATCACTGATATATATGTAGACAGGGAAAGGTATGGATGTGTAGGGAAGAACCAGTCAATCTGTCAATAGCCCCTGTGTTCCTGGGTGGGAAACCCTGTACTAAACAGGAGAGAGCAGGCAGGGACAGACAGACACTCTACTACAGAAAGGCCAGCAATATGGAGGACTGTCACTGAACCCACAAACAAGATGGTGGCTTAGATGAGGCTTTGGGGAGAGGAAGGAGAAGGGGGGAGGGTCTGGTGGGGGGAGACGTGATTGATGTGACCCTATTAAGTTACCGAGAATGTTGGGAGCGTTTGCCCGGCCATACAGACCTGGGGGACAGGAAAGAGGTGGTTATCCACAGAAGAGAGAGAGATAGAGAGATTATAATATATATATATATATATATATATAGATAGATAGATAGATGGATAGATGGATAGATGGTGGGAGGTACAGATGAGGTGTAAAATACATTTGAGTTTGACCGAATGAGTGGGACGTCTCACACCCAGTCTCAACACAAAGGTTGTCTACTCTACTCACCCTTGCATTCTCCTCTTGTACCACAAGATGGTGCCAACAACCAGCAATGCCAGTAGTAACAGCAGCAGCACTGGGATGATTATGGAGGCAGAACCTGCAGAGAGAGCAACACGCCCATCAATGAGAAATAGTCAACACCGACCAATGAGCTCAGAGTACAGACAGTTTATAACATGTATTGTGTTATAATCTGTAGTTATAAAATGTATTTCACTGACACTGTAAAGAGACTATAAAGTAACTAAAGTAACTTACTTCCACTGGATTCAGGAGAGTCCAGAGGAGAGGCAGTGACTTCACATCGATACCCCCTCCACCCTATAGAACACCTAAATACACATCACACACGTTACAGATTTGTATTCATTTATTTTTATTTCACCTTTATTTAACCAGGTAGGCCAGTTGAGAACAAGTTCTCATTTACAACTGCGACAGTTACAGCTAAATACACACCACATAGATTACACCTAAATACACACCACACAGGTTACACCTAAATACACACCACACAGGTTACACCTAAATACACACCACACAGGTTACACCTAAATACACACCACACAGGTTACACCTAAATACACACCACACAGGTTACACCTAAATACACACCACACGGGTTACACCTAAATACACACCACACGGGTTACAGCTAAATACACACCACACGGGTTACAGCTAAATACACACCACACAGGTTACAGCTAAATACACACCACACAGGTTACAGCTAAATACACACCACACAGGTTACAGCTAAATACACACCACACAGGTTACACCTAAATACACACCACACAGGTTACACCTAAATACACACCACACAGGTTACACCTAAATACACACCACACAGGTTACACCTAAATACACACCACACAGGTTACACCTAAATACACACCACACGGGTTACACCTAAATACACACCACACGGGTTACACCTAAATACACACCACACAGGTTACAGCTAAATACACACCACACAGGTTACAGCTAAATACACACCACATAGGTTACACCTAAATACACACCACACAGGTTACACCTAAATACACACCACACAGGTTACAGCTAAATACACACCACACAGGTTACAGCTAAATACACACCACACAGGTTACAGCTAAATACACACCACACAGGTTACAGATAGTCACAAAGCGTGTGTCTGTGTGTGTGTCTGAATGAGCTTGAGTGTGTGTGGGTGTACATCTGAGTGATTGGGGTCATATTCTTACTTGCACTGGGGCAGTAGTGTGCCTGGTTCGATAGAGCAGAGTCCGTTGGTGCAGAAATCTAGACAGGTGTAGCAGCTGGGCTGGGTACGACCGTTAGGACAGCTGGACATAGACAGGTACACAGAGACAAAGAGAGAGAGACAGAGACAGAGAGAGAGAGAGAAAGAGATAACCAACAGAACTAGATTGAATCTTTATAGGAAAACACCAGGATAAATGTGTGTGTGTGTGAGAGTGAGTGTGAATGGACTGAACAATGTGTGTGTATGTATGTTTGCGTGTGTGCTGTATATGTAGTGTGTATGACTCCTACCTGCACATAACCTCTCCTGAGGCTTTGGGCAGACACTTGCCGTTGGGTCCGCAGTACTCACACTTGTCCAGCTCACAGAGCTGTCCATGGAACTGAGGGGTACAGCGACACAGCTTGGTGGCATTGGCCGTCTGCAGACACATGGCCTCATTCTCACAGTAACCCTCACATGTACCTGGAGGGGTGATGAGAAGATAGAGCCAGGGAAACAGGGCTTACAGTCAGTTCCTCACAGAGCGAAGACTCTCCTGCTTTTCAGCCATTTCTGATTAGGGATTAAGTATTACATTACAAAGTGGATTGAAGAAATTATTACTTTTATTGAAATGAAAAAAATCACAGGAATGAAAGATACACCTGAAAATACAGGAAGTATACCTTTAGTTACTCTGTTATAATACAGGACCTATAGATTCAGTTACTCTGTTATAATACAGGAACTATAGATTTAGTTACTCTGTTATAATACAGGACCTATAGATTCAGTTACTCTGTTACAATACAGGAACTATAGATTTAGTTACTCTGTTATAATACAGGAACTATAGATTTAGTTACTCTGTTATAATACAGTAACTATATATTTAGTTACTCTGTTATAATACAGGAAGTATAGATTTATTTACTCTGTTATAATACAGGAAGTATAGATTTAGTTACTCTGTTATAATACAGGAAGTATAGATTTAGTTACTCTGTTACAATACAGTAACTATAGATTTAGTTACTCTGTTACAATACAGGAACTATAGATTTAGTTACTCTGTTACAATACAGGAACTATAGATTTAGTTACTCTGTTACAATACAGTAACTATAGATTTAGTTACTCTGTTAAAATACAGCAACTATAGATTTAGTTACTCTGTTACAATACAGGAACAATAGATTTAGTTACTCTGTTACAATACAGGAACTATAGATTTAGTTACAATACAGGAACTATAGATTTAGTTAAACTGTTATAATACAGGAACTATAGATTTAGTTACTCTGTTATAATACAGTAACTATAGATTTAGTTACTCTTATAATACAGTAACTATAGACTTAGTTACTCTGTTATAATACAGGAACTATAGATTTAGTTACTCTGTTATAATACAGTAACTATACATTGAATTACTCTGATATAACACAGGAACTATAGATTTAGTTAAACTGTTACAATACAGGAAGTATAGATTTAGTTACTCTCTTATAATACAGGAAGTATAGATTTATTTACTCTGTTATAATACAGGAAGTATAGATTTAGTTACTTTGTTATAATACAGGAACTATAGATTTAGTTACTCTGTTATAATACAGCAACTATAGATTTAGTTAAACTGTTACACAGATCAATCAATCAAATGTATTTATAAAGCCCTTTTTTAAATCAGCCAATGTCACAAAGTGCTGTACAGAAACCCAGCCTAAAACCCCAAACAGCAAGCAATGCAGATGTAGAAGCACGGTGGCTAGGAAAAACTCCCTAGAAAGGCAGGAACCTAGGAAGAAACCTAGAGAGGAACCAGGCTCTGAGGGGTGGCCTGTCCTCTTTGCTGTGCCGGGTGGAAATTATAACAGTACATGGCCAAGATGTTCAAGAGGTTGGCATTGTTGCTTAAATCATCCCTTATTAACCCATTATAAACTACACACTCACTGTATTGACACTGGTCTCCCAGATACTCAGGCGGACAGCGGCAGGTGGGCTGGTTGCCCTGGGATACAGTGCAGTTGCCTCCATTATGACAGTGGTCCTGACAGGTGTGGAGTTTACACTGGGGTCCCGTGAAGCCCTTCAGACAGCGGCAGGTAGGGGCCCCTGGGAACAAAGGGTCATGTTAAATAAGAACAAAAATCGAAATAAAATGGGCCCAATTCAGACTTAGGAAATCGACGCCTTTCCTATGGCACTTGTCAGTAGTTGTTGTTCAGACTTACCTAATGCAGGTGCGTAGTGTGCTCTACAGGTGTGTCTACCTTGCATACACTGAATAAATGTAATTCATCCACTGAAAACCGTCCCACTTGCTGGCCAACAGATTTTCTTGTGGAGTTTTCAGTACATTTATCTTAAGCCAGCACCTAAATGGAGCCTAAATACGGTGTACCTTTATTAGAATTTTGTCGACAGACTCACTATAACACATTGAGAGAACGGGTTCAGAATATAGGGATCAATAAAAGAAAGCCATCTATATACACTGCTCAAAAAAATAAAGGGAACACTTAAACAACACAATGTAACTCCAAGTCAATCACACTTCTGTGAAATCAAACTGTCCACTTAGGAAGCAACACTGATTGACAATAAATTTCACATGCTGTTGTGCAAATGGAATAGACAACAAGTGGAAATTACAGGCAATTAACAAGACACCCCCAATAAAGGAGTGGTTCTGCAGGTGGGGACCACAGACCACTTCTCAGTTCCTATGCTTCCTGGCTGATGTTTTGGTCACTTTTAAATGATGCGGTGCTTTCACTCTAGTGGTAGCATGAGACGGAGTCTACAACCCACACAAGTGGCTCAGGTAGTGCAGCTCATCCAGGATGGCACATCAATGCGAGCTGTGGCAAGAAGGTTTGCTGTGTCTGTCAGCGTAGTGTCCAGAGCATGGAGGCGCTACCAGGAGACAGGCCAGTACATCAGGAGACGTGGAGGAGGCCGTAAGAGGGCAACAACCCAGCAGCAGGACCGCTACCTCCGCCTTTGTGCAAGGAGGAGCAGGAGGAGCACTGCCAGAGCCCTGCAAAATGACCTCCAGCAGGCCACAAATGTGCATGTGTCTGCTCAAACGGTCAGAAACAGACTCCATGAGGGTGGTATGAGGGCCCGACGTCCACAGGTGGGGGTTGTGCTTACAGCCCAATACCGTGCAGGACGTTTGGCATTTGCCAGAGAACACCAAGATTGGCAAATTCGCCACTCGCGCCCTGTGCTCTTCACAGATGAAAGCAGGTTCATACTGAGCACGTGACAGACGTGACAGAGTCTGGAGATGCCGTGGAGAACGTTCTGCTGCCTGCAACATCCTCCAGCATGACCGGTTTGGCGGTGGGTCAGTCATGGTGTGGGGTGGCATTTCTTTGGGGGGCCGCACAGCCCTCCATGTGCTCGCCAGAGGGAGCCTGACTGCCATTAGGTACCGAGATGAGATCCTCAGACCCCTTGTGAGACCATATGCTGGTGCGGTTGGCCCTGGGTTCCTCCTAATGCAAGACAATGCTAGACCTCATGTGGCTGGAGTGCTTCAGCAGTTCCTGCAAGAGGAAGGCTTTGATGCTATGGACTGGCCCGCCCGTTCCCCAGACCTGAATCCAATTGAGCACATCTGGGACATCATGTCTCGCTCCATCCACCAACGCCACGTTGCACCACAGACTGTCCAGGAGTTGGCGGATGCTTTAGTCCAGGTCTGGGAGGAGATCCCTCAGGAGACCATCCGCCACCTCATCAGGAGCATGCCCAGGCGTTGTAGGGAGGTCATACAGGCATGTGGAGGCCACACACACTACTGAGCCTCATTTTGACTTATTTTAAGGACATTACATCAAAGTTGGATCAGCCTGTAGTGTGGTTTTCCACTTTAATTTTGAGTGTGACTCCAAATCCAGACCTCCATGGGTTGATAAATTGGATTTCCAATGATTATTTTTGTGTGATTTTGTTGTCAGCACATTCAACTATGTAAAGAAAAAAGTATTTAATAAGATTATTTCTTTCATTCAGATCTAGGATGTGTTGTTTAAGTGTTCCCTTTATTTTTTTGAGCAGTATATATATATATATATTCGTCTCCGTTTCAACACCAACTGGTAGATAAAAAAATACAGAGATTTTGTAGATTATTTAAGCCATTTTGGGGTTAGGAAAGTATATATGAATGGTTTGGAGAGACTTTACACACAAACTATATTGATGAATCAAAGATAGTGGTTTGATTCATCCTGAAAGTTGCCATATTCAAATTCAGTTCATGGAATTTTGGAAGGTGAGGAAAGTGTACAATAGGGGTGGAACAGTAGTCCTATAAATCTACTGTAATCCTCATTGATCATGGAACTGTACGACAACATGCTCCAGGCTTAACCTGTTACGTGTAGTCTGAGTTTCATAATAATTACAATAGGCTGCATGTCCAAATGATTGCACAACGTTAACCTACGATGATCCAGTAACGCTAGCCTCCTTCAGGAACAACTACACAGACGTGACAGAGGAAAAAGGTCAACGGAATGGAATGATACAAATTGAAGGAAATGAACACGAAAGTAACAGTTATAAATGTATGTGGGTATTACTGATGGTGGCTCCCCCGATAGTGGCTAATATTTATCATGATACACATGATAAAATAAAATGGAGAAAAGCCAGGAACATAATGAAAACGTTGCAAAGCGCATGCATCAACTCAGCAGGTTCAGCCCTACAGAAGCCTATACCTTGGCTCTCCAAATTTCATCCACGCAAATTATGAGGGCACACAAATTCTGAATAACGGCACAGCAATTTATAGCCTACTTCACTGTGGTAAAGGGACAGCAACATGCAATACATGTCATGTTGATCTGAGTTTCAGTTTGCTTCCATATGACTGGTTTCACATTCGTCTCCAGTGATCATAAGGAAACATTTTACTAAAACAATTGCTATGTGTATTTACAATCCACCTCTCTAAATGGATTACGCATTTCCCTAGCTGCTATCAATGGCTCTTATCAATTTAGAAATTACAGTGAATTGAGAATGCTGTTATTTCTATCGGGAAAAAATCAAGTAGATGCTTTTCCGCTTGGAACTGGCAGCTTGTTCGACCTTATTCATGGTTTCCTCACGCGTAAAGGTGGTGGAATTATGAGGGAATGAAGTCAAGTGGGTGAATAGCCTGCTATTATCATGCTTAAATTCAAGGTCAGAATACACATAGAAAAAAAGTGGAAAAGGGAACTTAACACACATAGGGCTGAATCCTAGAAGGGTTCCTATTAATATCAATGCACAACAGAGTCCCCACAGTCCCCCTAAAGCAGCCCCTACAGTCTGCAATAGAAAATGGCTGCCACCGGCACCTAGACTAGTTTGCCAGTTGCAGCCACACCAATGACTGTATATGCTCAGGTAACCTACCTACGACTGAGGCACTGCAGGCTCCACCATTCTTACAGTAGTCTCTACACTGGTTGACCTCACACCTCTCTCCAGTGAAGCTGGGCTGGCACTGACACTTAGCCCGCTGCCTGGTGTTCAGGAAACAGTTCCCTCCGTTCAGGCACTGGACCGTACACGGCCCGGACGGGGGAGCTGGGAGAAGAGGGGGAGAGGTTATTGATGAGAGTCCCATTGGGCACCAGACGTCAATTCAACATCTATTCCATGTTGGTTCCACGTAATTTAGTTGAAATGACATGGAAACCACGTCGATTCAACCGGTGTGTGCCCAGTGGGCGTGTGTACTCACAGAATGGAGACCGTGTGGAAGGCGGTCTCTCCACACATGTGCCGTTTTCAGCCACGCGGTCGTTAGGACAGGTGCAGACTGGACCACTGGGGCTGAGCAGACACAACCACTCACACTTCTTCCTGTCACATGGGTTAGTCACTGATGACACAGAGAGAGAACAGACAGTAACAACCAGAACAGGATAAAGAGAAACGTCACTAAAATGTGTTAAACTCCACTGAACCATATGTGGAATAGATGTTAACAGTAGCGCACTATGGTGGAAGAAGGGGGGTCTGAAGAAAAACATTATGTGGAAATTGGGTCAAAGCTATGACATACTGTATATAATGGATAGTGACATACTGTATATAATGGATAGTGAAATACTGTATATAATGGATAGTGAAATACTGTATATAATGGATAGTGACATACTGCATATAATGGATAGTGACATACTGTATATAATGGATAGTGACATACTGTATATAATGGATAGTGACATACTGTATATAATGGATAGTGACATACTGTATATAATGGATAGTGACATACTGCATATAATGGATAGTGTTTCACAGACAGAGAGTCAGAGAGAGAGTCAGAGAGAGAGAGTCAGAGAGAGAGAGTCAGAGAGAGAGAGTGAGAGTGAGAGAGAGAGAGAGAGAGAGAGTGAGAGACAGACAGACAGACAGACAGACAGACAGACAGACAGACAGACAGACAGACAGACAGACAGACTCTCTCAGACAGAGAGAGACAGAGAGTGAGACAGACTGACAGAGAGCGAGACAGACAGAGAGAGACAGAGAGAGAGACACAGAGAGAGACACAGAGAGAGACAGAGAGAGACACAGAGAGAGAGACAGAGACAGAGAGACAGAGAGACAGAGAGAGACAGAGCGAGACAGACAGAGACAGAGCGAGACAGACAGAGAGAGCGAGACAGACAGAGACAGAGCGAGACAGACAGAGACAGAGCGAGACAGACAGAGAGAGAGCGAGACAGACAGAGAGAGAGCGAGACAGACAGAGAGAGAGAGCGAGACAGAGAGAGAGCGAGACAGACAGAGAGAGAGAGCAAGACAGACAGACAGAGAGCGCAAGACAGACAGACAGAGAGCGAGACAGACAGACGGAGAGACAGAGAGACAGACAGAGAGACAGACAGAGACAGACAGAGAGACAGACAGACAGACTGACAGAGAGACTGACAGAGAGACTGACAGAGAGACTGACAGAGAGACTGACAGACAGAGAGACAGAGAGAGACAGAGAGCGAGACAGACAGAGAGACAGAGAGCGAGACAGACAGAGAGACAGAGAGAGACAGAGAGAGAGACACAGAGAGAGACACAGAGACACAGAGAGAGACACAGAGAGAGACACAGCGAGAGACAGACAGAGACAGACAGAGACAGACAGAGACAGAGCGAGACAGACAGAGAGCGAGCGAGACAGACAGACAGAGAGAGAGCGAGACAGACAGAGAGACAGAGAGTGAGAGAGACAGAGACAGACAGAGACAGACAGACAGAGACAGACAGAGAGAGACAGAGAGAGACAGACATACAGAGACAGACCCACAGACACACAGAGAGAGAGAGAGACAGACACTCTCTAACAGTTTTTAGCGGTGGTGGTTTGATAGGGGTCAAAAAGAAGTGTACTATATGGGGGAGTAGGGTTTCATTTAAAGAAATTAGCTATAGTGTAGGCAGACAGCCACTCACTCTCTGGTTGTTTGTAACGGTGGTAAAGGACTATGTCTGTGGCGTGGTTAATGCCAGTGGTCAGGTTCTCCATGGGGCTCTTGCCAAACTTGTTGACCCGGAACACAAAGTTATTAATGTAGGTGACGCCATATATGTAGTCCTCAAAGATGTCGATGCTGAACGGGTGGAGCAGGTCTGGGGATGGAAGGAGAGAGAGTTAGGAACTGTTAATCCTGCCTGAACTATGTCCTTTTGAGAACTGAACAAGGCCAACCCACTCTGTAAAACAGTGATAACTGTATCTTGCTTAAAAATACAATTTCACTACTTATCCTTTAATTCATAAATTGTTACCCATGTAAAATTCAGTAGGAAACAAAGATGGGTGGTATCCTCATAAAACTACACTGAACCCCAGCCATGAGATAAGTGTAGTTTAGTGTAGTGAACTGAACTGTTTTTGAGTCCTGTGACGGAGATGACGGGGTCGGAGCCGTTGAGTCGTACGCTCCCGATAACAGAGAGCTTAGCGTCTGCCCAGTACAAGCGCTCGTTGAAGTAGTCTACCGCCAGACCTGGAGAGAGGAGGAGGAGGAGGAGGTGGTGGTAGAGGAAGAGGAGTAGGAGCGGAAGGAGGATGGGAGGGTTAAAGAGGACATGGATAACACAAACAGTGACCAGAAAGAAGGTATGACACCACTTACACCACTATGCTAATGCTAGGGAATAATGATATGTATAATGCTAAGTGTTAATACTAATGCTAGGCTACAATGCTAATGCTATACAGACCTGTGGGCCACTGGATGTTCTCATGGACCAGCGTCTGTCTCAGGGTTCCATCCATGGCTGCTGTCTCAATCTTAGGGTGGTTTCCCCAGTCGGCCCAGTACAGGGTCCTGAGGACAGTGAGAAACGCAGTCAAAACAGCTCAGCAGGAAATACAAGTTTATTATTCAAATTCTTTTGATAATTTATTTTTGCATTGTCTTTTCCAGGACAGTGGTGGATGCATAACTAGGCCAACTCAATATAGCTGGGCTTGGCTGGGGTTAGCTGGGGTTAGCTGGGCTTGGCTGTTGTTAGCTGGGCTTGGCTGGGCTTGGCTGGGGTTAGCTGGGCTTAGCTGGGCTTGGCTGGGGTTAGCTGGGGTTAGCTGTGGTTAGCTGGGCTTAGCTGGGCTTAGCTGGGGTTAGCTGGGGTTAGCTGTGGTTAGCTGGGCTTAGCTGGGCTTAGCTGGGGTTAACTGGGGTTAGCTGGGCTTGGCTGGGGTTAGCTGGGCTTGGCTGGGGTTAGCTGGGGTTAGCTGGGGTTAGCTGGGCTTGGCTGGGGTTAGCTGGGGTTAGCTGGGCTTGGCTGGTGTTAGCTGGGGTTAGCTGGGGTTAGCTGGGGTTAGCTGGGCTTGGCTGGGCTTGGCTGGGGTTAGCTGGGCTTGGCTGGGGTTAGCTGGGCTTGGTTGGGGTTAGCTGGGCTTGGCTGGGGTTAGCTGGGGTTAGCTGGGGTTAGCTGGGCTTGGCTGGGGTTAGCTGGGCTTGGCTGGGGTTAACTGGGGTTAGCTGGGCTTGGCTGGGGTTGGCTGGGGTTAGCTGGGGTTAGCTGGGCTTGGCTGGGGTTAGCTGGGCTTGGCTGGGGTTAGCTGGGCTTGGCTGGGGTTGGCTGGGCTTGGCTGGGGTTGGCTGGGGTTGGCTGGGGTTGGCTGGGGTTAGCTGGGCTTGGCTGGGGTTAGCTGGGCTTGGCTAGGGTTAGCTGGGCTTGGCTGGGGTTAGCTGGGCTTGGCTGGGCTTGGCTGGGGTTAGCTGGGCTTGGCTGGGGTTGGCTCAGTAGTGGTAAAGGGTACTAGTCTCTGAGTGGTGCAGCGGTCTAAGGCACTGCGGCTCGAGGCGTCACTACAGACCCGGATTCGATCCAGGGCTGTATCACAACCGGCCGAGATCAGGAGTCCCATAGGGCAGCGCACAACTGGCCCAGCGTCGTCCGGTTTAGGGGAGGGTTTGGCCGTGGTAGGCCGTCATTGTAAATAAGAATTTGTTCTTAACTGACTTGCTTAGTTAAATAAAGGTTAACCTGTTGGGTCTAGGGGGCAGCATTTGCACGTCTGGATAAAAAAAATGTACCCGATTTAATCTGGTTACTAATCCTACCCAGTAACTAGAATATGCATATACTTATTATATATGGATAGAAAACACTCTAAAGTTTCCAAAACTGTTTGAATGGTGTCTGTGAGTATAACAGAACTCATTTGGCAGGCAAAACCCTGAGACATTTTCTGACAGGAAGTGGATACCTGATGTGTTGTATTGACTTTAAACCTATCCCATTGAAAAACACAGGGGTTTAGGAATATTTTGGCACTTCCTATTGCTTCCACTAGATGTCACCAGCCTTTACAAAGTGTTTTGAGTCTTCTGGAGGGAGATCTGACCGAACAAGAGCCATGGAACGGTGATGTCCCATTAGACACCTGGCGCGCTACTTCATGTTGGGTACCCTCGTTCCAATACGTTATAAAAGAGTATGCATTCGTCCACCTTGAATATTATTCATGTTCTGGTTAAAAAAGGCCCTAATGATTTATGCTATACAACGTTTGACATGTTTGAACGAACGGAAATATATTTTTTCCCCTCGTTCATGACGAGAAGTCCGGCTGGCTTACATCATGTGCTAACGAGACGGAGATTTTTGGACATAAATGATGAGCTTTTTTGAACAAAACTACATTCGTTATGGACCTGTGATACCTGGAAGTGACATCTGATGAAGAGAATCAAAGGTAATGGATTATTTACATAGTATTTTCGATTTTAGATCTCCCCAACATGACGTCTAGTCTGTATCGCAACGCGTATTTTTCTGGGCACAGTGCTCAGATTATTGCAAAGTGTGATTTCCCAGTAAGGTTATTTTTAAATCTGGCAAGTTGATTGCGTTCAAAAGATGTAAATCTATAATTCTTTAAATGACAATATAATATTTTACCAATGTTTTCTAATTTTAATTATTTAATTTGTGACGCTGACTTGACTGCCGGTTATTGGAGGGAAACGATTTCCTCAACATCAATGCCATAGTAAAACGCTGTTTTTGGATATAAATATCAACTTGATAGAACTAAAAATGCATGCATTGTCTAACATAATGTCCTAGGAGTGTCATCTGATGGAGATTGTAAAAGGTTAGTGTATCATTTTAGCTGGTTTTATGGTTTTGGTGACCCTGTCTTTGACTTGACAAAACATTACACACAACTCTTGTAAATGTACTGTCCTAACATACTCTAAATTTATGCTTTCGCCGTAAAACCTTTTTGAAATCGTAAAACGTGGTTAGATTAAGGAGATGTTTATCTTTCAAATGGTGTAACATAGTTGAATTTTGACATTTATTTGGATTCAAATTTGCCGCTCTTGAAATGCACCTGCTGTTGATGGAGTGCACCACGGGTGGCACGCTAGCGTCCCACCTAGCCCCAAGAGGTTAAATAAAAAATCTCACCCTCTCTGGGGGTCCACTACAATGGCGTTAGGCTCGTCTATCATGCCTGAGATTAGGGTCTTGCGGTGTTGGCCTGAAAGTTGGGCCACCTCGATCACATCTCTGCCAGATTCAGTCCAGTACAGGTTACCAGCCACCCAGTCCACCGCTATACCCCGAGGCATGTTTAGATGCCCTACAATCTAGTCAGAGGGAGAGATGACAGAGGGATGTTTAGATGCCCTACAATCTAGTCAGAGGGAGAGATGACAGAGGGATGTTTAGATGCCCTACAATCTAGTCAGAGGGAGAGATGACAGAGGGATGTTTAGATGCCCTACAATCTAGTCAGAGGGAGAGATGACAGAGGGATGTTTAGATGCCCTCCAATCTAGTCAGAGGGAGAGATGACAGAGGGATGTTTAGATGCCCTACAATCTAGTCAGAGGGAGAGATGACAGAGGGATGTTTAGATGCCCTACAATCTAGTCAGAGGGAGAGATGACAGAGGGATGTTTAGATGCCCTACAATCTAGTCAGAGGGAGAGATGACAGAGGGATGTTTAGATGCCCTACAATCTAGTCAGAGGGAGAGATGACAGAGGGATGTTTAGATGCCCTACAATCTAGTCAAAGAGAGAGATGACAGAGGGATGTTTAGATGCCCTACAATCTAGTCAGAGGGAGAGATGACAGAGGGATGTTTAGATGCCCTACAATCTAGTCAGAGGGAGAGATGACAGAGGGATGTTTAGATGCCCTACAATCTAGTCAGAGGGAGAGATGACAGAGGGATGTTTAGATGCCCTACAATCTAGTCAGAGGGAGAGATGACAGAGGGATGTTTAGATGCCCTACAATCTAGTCAGAGGGAGAGATGACAGAGGGATGTTTAGATGCCCTACAATCTAGTCAGAGGGAGAGATGACAGAGGGATGTTTAGATGCCCTACAATCTAGTCAGAGGGAGAGATGACAGAGGGATGTTTAGATGCCCTACAATCTAGTCAAAGAGAGAGATGACAGAGGGATGTTTAGATGCCCTACAATCTAGTCAGAAGGAGAGATGACAGAGGGATGTTTAGATGCCCTACAATCTAGTCAGAGGGAGAGATGACAGAGGGATGTTTAGATGCCCTACAATCTAGTCAGAGGGAGAGATGACAGAGGGATGTTTAGATGCCCTACAATCTAGTCAGAGGGAGAGATGACAGAGGGATGTTTAGATGCCCTACAATCTAGTCAGAGGGAGAGATGACAGAGGGATGTTTAGATGCCCTACAATCTAGTCAGAGGGAGAGATGACAGAGGGATGTTTAGATGCCCTACAATCTAGTCAGAGGGAGAGATGACAGAGGGATGTTTAGATGCCCTACAATCTAGTCAGAGGGAGAGATGACAGAGGGATGTTTAGATGCCCTACAATCTAGTCAGAGGGAGAGATGACAGAGGGATGTTTAGATGCCCTACAATCTAGTCAGAGGGAGAGATGACAGAGGGATGTTTAGATGCCCTACAATCTAGTCAGAGGGAGAGATGACAGAGGGATGTTTAGATGCCCTACAATCTAGTCAGAGGGAGAGATGACAGAGGGATGTTTAGATGCCCTACAATCTAGTCAAAGAGAGAGATGACAGAGGGATGTTTAGATGCCCTACAATCTAGTCAGAGGGAGAGATGACAGAGGGATGTTTAGGTACATCTCATTATGTTGTGAACAGAAAACAACAGACCTTTCTGAACTATGAGACTTGGCACTAACTGCAATCCACTTATATTGTATCACACATAGGATGTCATAACAGTGCCCATGTTTTAGTGTGTCTGTTTGTGTGTGTGTACATGTGTGAGTGTGTACATGTGTGTGTACGTGTTTGTGTTTGTGTGTGTGTGCATGTGAGTATGTGAGTGTGTGTGTATTTGTGTGTGCGCGTGCGTACATTCCTGTTTGCGTCACTCAAGCCTCACCTCCAGGGTAGTAACACCTCCCTCACTATGGCGGCGGTTGCGGCGTGTATTTGACGATGTGCCAGAAGAGGAAGATGACGACGATGAAGGCAGCTCGTAGGAGGAGATTCTGCCAGTGTGCCAGTTGGTCCAGTAGATGCGGTTGGTCTTGACGTGCAGGTCCATGGCATCGATGCGTACGTTGGCATCGCCCTGGAAGCTCTGCTCGTAGCGCCAGTTGGGCATGCCAGGGTCCAGGCTGCGGATCTCGTTGTCATCGGCGATGTAGAGCACCTGTCTGCTACTGTTCTGGTCTGGAAAGACCAGAGGGAGTGGTGGAGGGTAGGGAGGGAGGGGAGAGGGCGGGAGGGAGAGAGAGAGAGAGCGAGAGAGTGGTAGGGAGGGAGGGAGAGAGGAGTGAGGAAATGAAGACAGAACTTCGACACAGAATTCATGAAAATGTCAATGCATTCATTGTGGCTGCGGAAGGGTTAAGAATACACTATTTCAAAGTATTTAGGGTTTGAAGAAAGAAGAAGAAAACTACACAACTAAAAGAACACCACACAACCAGAAGAACACTACACTACTATAACAACACAACTATAAGAACAACACTACTATAAGAACACTAGTATAAGAACACTACACTACTAGAAGAACACTACACTACAAGAAGAACACTACACTACTAGAAGAACACTACACTACTAGAAGAACACTACACTACTAGAAGAACACTACTAGAAGAACACTACACTACTAGAAGAACACTACACTACTAGAAGAACACTACACTACTAGAAACACACTACTAGAAGATCAGTACACTACTATAAGAACACTACACTCCTAGAAGAACACAGCACTACTATAAGAACACTACTATAAGAACACTACACTACTAGAAGAACACTACAATACTAGAAGAACACTACTAGAAGAACACTAATAGAACAACACCACTAGAACAACACTACTATAAGAACACTACACTACTAGAACAACACTACTATAAGAACACTACACTACTAGGAGAACACTACACGACTAGGAGAACACTACACTACTAGAAGAACACTACTAGATGAACACGACACTACTAGAAGAACACTACTAGAAGAACACTACTAGAAACACACTACAATAAGAACACTACACTACTAGAAGAACACTACTAGAAGAACACTACTAGAACAACTCTACACTACTATAAGAACACTACACTACTAGAAGAACACTACACTACTATAAGAACACTAATATAAGAGAACACTACACTACTAGAAGAACACTACTATAAGAACACTACACTACTAGAAGAACACTACACTACTAGAAGAACACTACTATAAGAACACTAGACTACTAGAAGAACACTACTAGAATAACACTACACTACTATAAGAACACTACTATAAGAACACTACACTACTAGAAGAACACTACTATAAGAACACTACACTACTAGAAGAACACTACTATAAGAACACTACACTACTATAAGAACACTACTATAAGAACACTACACTACTAGAAGAACACTACTAGAAGAACACTACACTACTAGAAGAACACTACTATAAGAACACTACACTACTAGAAGAACACTACTAGAAGAACACTACACTACTAGAAGAACACTACTATAAGAACACTAAACTACTAGAAGAACACTACTAGAAGAACACGACACTACTAGAAGAACACTACTAGAAGAACACTACACTACTAGAAGAACACTACTAGAAGAACACTACACTACTAGAAGAATATGCTACTTACTGTCAACCTTGCAGGTGTCATTGATCCTGGTGAAGTGTTTGTGGCAGCTACACTTGTAGGATCCCTTAGTGTTGTTGCACATGTGGGAGCACACTCCAAACTGCTTACACTCATTCTTATCTGAGAGGGGTCAGGGGTTAATAAAGGTACCTCAATCAGCATTTTAACGACAAAATGAAATATACAGATTGAGCTCTGAGTGAGCGAGTGTACATGAAATGTGGGCTTGTAACCTTGTAATGATATTTTGGGATATGGGATTGAAAGTGAGATATCCCAGTAGATACTGTTTCTAACACGTGTGTACATAGTGTAATATGCTTGACTCTGTAGAGGACATCCTGGTGTGTGTAATAATCTTCACTCTGTAGAGGACATCCTGGTGTGTGTAATAAGCTTGACTCTGTAGAGGACATCCTGGTGTGTATAATAAGCTTGACTCTGTAGAGGACATCCTGGTGTGTGTAATAAGCTTGACTCTGTAGAGGACATCCTGGTGTGTGTAATAAGCTTGACTCTGTAGAGGACATCCTGGTGTGTATAATAAGCTTGACTCTGTAGAGGACATCCTGGTGTGTGTAATAAGCTTCACTCTGTAGAGGACATCCTGGTGTGTGGAGTGTACCTTCACAGGTGTTATGAGCAGTCTTCTGGAAGCCTGGTTTGCAGGAGCAGAAGGAGTCTGTCAGGTTGCTGACACAGTGGGCCTCATCCCCGTCCCCACACAGAGTCCTGTTACTCCTGCAGTCATTCAGCTTGGTGTCTGCAGGGTCAGAGACACACCACAGGCAGAGAAGAAAACCTTTAGGATAAACAGTGTTGAGCCATTGGAAGGTTAACGGAACATTGTGTGAGAAAAAGAAACCACCGCTGTCTTCTCCAACATGCCATTAGAATGGTCGACATGGTGATGTGTTAACCAGTCATGACTTGGGGCACCTGTCTTGCAGTGGATCTCATCTGAACCGTAGTCCTCACAGTCATTGAAGAAGTTACAGCGCAGACTGGAGCTGATGCACCTGCCATTGGCACACAGGAACTCATCCTTGTCACAGGTAGGCTGGGCTGGAGGGGGTTCTGAGAAAACACACATAGACCAACCATCACATTGCCCCTGAGGGGTAAATAAAGGTGTATTAAATGTCTATTGAATGAAATTAACACAACCATTCTGATCCAATGTCTATAATTGCATACCACTGAATAAAACGACAATGAAGCCCTGTATTGGATATGCATTCTGTCATAGGTAACATAAGTGGTATGGTAGGTGTACAGATGGAACCTCTCCACAGGGAACAACAGCTCATCAAGAAGACAGCCTTGTGTTGGTGTATGCTAAAGGCCAGCAGCACAGGAAACTCACGGCAGTTGAGCTCATCAGAGTTGTCCCCGCAGTTGTCAACTCCGTCACACTGTTTGGACACTTTCAGACACACACGGTCGTTCTGGCAGCGGAAACTCCTGGTGGGGGGGCACTGGAACCTCCCTAGGGGGGGGAGAAAGAGGGGTTAGGAGTCAAGGAGTCAGAACAGGCTTTAGGATGCATACTTTTTCTGACCATCGTGACAACTAGACCTGAACTGTGGTGGCTCTGGTATTTTATTTCACATTGTCCTTCCCATCATGATGGATGAGTAACCAGGCCAGCACAGTACAAGTCAGTTCAACTCGGTACTGTGAAAAGGGTACTAGTAGACAGGATCTGATGTCACAGGATCTGATGTCACTACTCACTGCACTCGTCAGGGTTCTCGTCCGAGTTGTCTCCACAGTCGTCCTCTCCATCACATTTCCAGGCCAGGGGCTTACACAGCGTGTTGTTACACTGGAAGTCGTCCAGGGGGCAGTGTCTCTCAACTGAGACATGGAGAAGGGAAGAAGAACAGTAGGTTGCCCATTATTGACCCTGTTCCTGTAGATCCTACCACAGACTGTGTAAAAGGGATCCTACGCACATCTCCAGAATCCCTCTCAATTAATAAACGTAGAGGGCTCCCGAGTGGCACAGCGGTCTAAGGCACTGCATCTCAGTGCTAGAGACGTACCTACAGACCCTGGTTCGATTCCAGGCTGTATCACAACCGGCTGTGATTGAGAGTCCCATAGGGTGGCACCCAGTGTTGTCCGGGTTAGGGGAGGGTTTGGCCGGGGTAGGCCGTCATTGTAAATAAGAGTATTTGTTCTTAACTAATTTGCCTAGTTGAATAAAGGATAAATAAAAAGGATGCTCAGTAAAACCACTCTCTTTTAGCACTGTGGTCATCTCAAATGCCAGCATGAGCGAGGCACATGGGGACACATAAACACACACTCACCAGCGATGTGACACTTCTCCTCATCGCTGCCATCCAAACAGTCAGCATCTGCGTCACAGCGCCAGCGGTTGGGGATGCAGTGGCCGTTCTTACACTGGAACTGGTCACTGTCACACTTCAGGTCACAGCCGTCCTGAGGAACATGCACGCACACACAAACACACACTTTTAACCACTCAAGTAAAAGGCACATCTCTAAGCTATAAGGTCAACCAGTAACATAGAGAGGTTGTTAGTAGGGGAGAGTAGGCTAAAGTGGAGCCGCCCTATAATTTATCATTTGACCAAATATTTACTGAAGAGGTCATCATTACATGGAGTCTGTGAAGGAAGAAACCACATGGAAAAAGAGGTAAATAAGTTAGGTTAAAAAACATGTTTTTACCAAGTCAAATGAATTTATTGTGTTTGAGGTTTCATGATGCTTGTATATATATAGATTTTTCTATACATGAGTTGTGGTCTCTATAAGCTTCATTATAGACATATAGCTGGGTGGTTCGAGCCCTGAATGCTGATTGGCTGAAAGCCATGGTATATCAGACTGTATACCACAGGTATGACAAAAAATGACTTTTTACTGTTCTAATTACATTGGTAACCAGTTTATTATAATAGCAATAAGGCACCTTGGGGGTTTGTGATATATGACCAATATACCACGGCTGAGGGCTGTATCCAGGCACTCCGCTTTGCGTCGTGCATAAGAACAGCCCTTAGCCGTGTTATATTGGCCATATATCACACCCCCTCGTGCCTTATTGCTTCAATATGAGGTCCTAAACCTAGCAGGAAAGTGCATCCTTGTTGCTGTGTGGGCTAGTATAGTCAAAATGTTTGCCTTGGGGTAAGTTGAGCCAATGGCCATGGGGTAAGTTGTGCCAATGATTGAGCCATTGGCAAGTTGAGCAAATTTAAGTGTTTTCTTCCCAGGCATAATACAAGGCATTATTGCTGGGATATGAGGTAACAACAGACATTTTACATTTTACATTTTAGTCATTTAGCAGATGCTCTTATCCAGAGCGACTTACAGTAGTGAATGCATACATTTCATATTTTATTTATTTATTTAAAAAAATATATATATTGTGTACTGGCCCCCCACACACCATGCTGGCGTTGCAAACACCATGCTCTACCAACTGAGCCACAGGGAAGGCATGGCCTATGTTGCAACAGGACCTGGCCTATGTTGCAAGTGTAAAAAAAAAAGTTACAAGTGTTTGTTAGGTGTTAAGCCTTGAATAATTTAAAGACAAAAGAGCAATTGTGATTGTGTTGAATTGTGTTTGGGAAATAAATAAATAAATATAGATGTTTTTTTAAAAGGTACTGATAATTTTCCTTTCAGTACAGAAATTTGTAGATGGCTTAACTTACCCTGTCCTGCGGTTAAACTTACCCCGTACACAGGGATAAGTTGTGCCAAGAGACAATTTTTTTGGACAAGCTATGTTTTCAAAACTGTAATATTGAAATTAATTCTGATTATTTCCAGGTATACACAGCATCCTGAAATATATGTAGATATCTTTGTTAGAATATTTGCATTGACAGCGTGATGCTGAATGTAAAGAATTGCTCAACTTACCCCACTCTCCCCTACAGTATGAGTCAGTAGCGTGATCTATTACACATGTGTCTAACTCAGATATGTTGCTGTGGTTGAGTCAGGTGTGTTACCTCATCAGATCCGTCAGCACAGTCATGGTCTCCATCACACTTCCACCTCCCGGCGATACAGCGTCCGTTGGTACAGGCAAACTCACTCTCTGAGCACTGCCGTGGGACTGTAAAGACACAGCAACACAGGTCTCACATAACGAACATTATACTGTATAGCTTAGCTGGAAATGGCTTCCAAATGTGTTGTTTTTAGTAAAAGACCAAATTCACAGGGGAGAGAGTACTGTACAGAACACCTCATAACACACCACAACACCTCATAAGACACCACAACACACAACGACACCTCATAACACCTCACAACACCTCACAGCACAACACATTACAGCACCTCACAACACACCTCACAACCCATCACAACACCTCACACCACATTACAGCACCTCACACCACATCACCTCACACCACATTACAGCACCTCACACCACACCACATCACCTCACACCACATTACAGCACCTCACACCACATTACAGCACCTCACACCACATTACAGCACCTCACACCACATCACCTCACACCACATTACAGCACCTCACACCACATTACAGTACCTCACACCACATCACCTCACACCACATCACAACTCCTCAAAACACATTACATTACAGCACCTCAGCACCTCACACCACATTACAGCACCTCACACCACACCACATTACAGCACCTCACACCACACCACATTACAGCACCTCACACCACATTACAGCACCTCACACCACATTACAGCACCTCACACCACATCACTTCACACCACATCACAACTCCTCAAAACACATTACATTACCTCACACCACACCACATTACAGCACCTCACACCACACCACATTACAGCACCTCACACCACATCACCTCACACCACATTACAGCACCTCACACCACATTACAGCACCTCACACCACATCACCTCACACCACAACTCCTCAAAACACATTACATTACCTCACACCACACCACATTACAGCACCTCACACCACACCACATTACAGCACCTCACACCACATTACAGCACCTCACACCACATCACCTCACAACTCCTCAAAACACATTACATTACCTCACACCACACCACATTACAGCACCTCACACCACATTACAGCACCTCACACCAAACCACAGCACCTCACACCACACCACATTACAGCACCTCACACCACATCAAAACACATTACAGCACCTCAACACCTAACAACACACCACACCACATCACAACACCTAACACCACATTACAGCACCTCACACCACATCACCTCACACCACAACACCTCACACCACACCACATTACAGCACCTCACATCACCTCACACCACACAACCTCACACCACAACACATTACAGCACCTCACACCACCTCACCTCACACCACACCACCTCACCTCACACCACATTATAGCACCTCACACCACATCACCTCACACCACCTCACATCACCTCACACCACACCACACCACCTCACACCACAAGTCATCACAACACACCACAACACCTCACACCACACCACACCACAGCACCTCAGTTCACAAACCACCACAACACATCACAGCACCTCACAACACACCACAAAACATCACAACACATCATTACACCTCACAACACACCACAACACCTCACAACCCACCACAACACATCACAACACACCACATCACAGCACCTCAGCTCACAACACACATCACACCTCACAACAACACAACACAACACCTCACAACACACCACAGCACATCATAACACCTCACAACCAACCACAACACATCCCAGCACCTCACAACACATCATAACACCTCACAACACACCACAACACATCACAACACACCACACCACACCTCACAACACACCACATCACAGCACCTCAGCTCACAACACACCACATCACACCTCACAACAACATCATATTACTCCAGTGCTAGCCTCCCTACACTGGCTTCCTGTTAAGGCTGGGCTGATTTGAAGGTTTTACTGCTAACCTACAAAACATTACATGGGCTTGCTCCTACCCATCTTTCCGATTTGGTCCTGCCGTACATACCTACACGTACGCTACGGTCACAAGACTGTTCCTAGAATTTCTAAGCAAACAGCTGGAGGTAGGGCTTTCTCCTAGAGAGCTCAATTTTTATGGAATGGTCTGCCTACCCATGTGAGAGACGCAGACTCAGTCTCAACCTTTAAGTCTTTATTGAAGACTCATCTCTTCAGTAGGTCCTATGATTGAGTATGGTCTGGCTCAGGAGTGTGAAGGTGAACGAAAAGGCACTGGAGCGACGAACCGCCCTTGCTGTCTCTGCCTGGCCGGTTCCCCTCTCTCCACTGGGATTCTCTGCCTCTAACCCTATTACAGGGGCTGAGTCACTGGCTTACTGGTGCTCTTCCATGCCGTCCCTAGGAGGGGTGCGTCACTTGAGTGGGTTGAGTCACTGACGTGATCTTCCTGTCCGGGTTGGCGCCCACCTTGGGTTGTGTCGTGGTGGAGATCTTTGTGGGCTATACCCGGCCTTGTCTCAGGATGGTAAGTTGGTGATTGAAGATATCCCTCTAGTGGTGTGGGGGCTGTGCTTTGGCAAAGTGGGTGGGGTTATATCCTGCCTGTTTGGCCCTGTCCGGGGGTATCGTCGGATGGGGCCACGGTGTCTCCCAACCCCTCCTGTCTCAGCCTCCAGTATTTATGCTGCAGTAGTTTATGTGTCGGAGGGCTAGTGTCAGTCTGTTATATCTGGAGCATTTCTCCTGTCTTATCCGGTGTCCTGTGTGAATTTAAGTATGCTCTCTCTAATTCTTTCTCACGGAGGACCTGAGCCCTAGGACCATGCCTCAGGACTACCTGGCTTGATGACTCCTTGCTGTCCCCAGTCCACCTGGCCGTACTGCTGCTCCAGTTTCAACTGTTCTGCCTGCGGCTATGGAACCCTGACCTGTTCACCGGACGTGCTACCTGTCCCAGACCTGCTGTTTTCAACTCTCTAGAGACAGCAGGAGCAGTAGAGATACTCTGAATGATCGGCTATGAAAAGCCAAGTGACATTTTCTCCTGAGGTGCTCACCTGTTGCACCCTCGACAACCACTGTGATTATTATTATTTGACCCTGCTGGTCATCTATGAACATTTGAACATCTTGGCCATGTTCTATTATAATCTCTACCCGGCACAGCCAGAAGAGGACTGGCCACCCCTCAGAGCCTGGTTCCTCTCTTGGTTTCTTCCTAGTGTTGGATTCGACATTTTGAACATTGAGATATTAAATAAATGATAGAGAAGAAGCATAGAATATCTGTAGAAAGACAGATAGCTGTGGAATGTGTTGGGGGATGGGAGCAGAGCACCATGTTGATACAGGAAAGACAGATGGACATCTGTGGATTAGGTGAAGGAGGGATTGAGGTCAGGAGGTGAGGACAGGTCACCTGAAGGGAGTAATAAGGTTTTGGTATCTTGTTACTCTTTTCCTGTTAAACCATAAGATATAAGGATTGGAGAGAAGGAGGAGTGTCTTAAGTGGGATATATATCTGAATGGGAGAAGTGTTGGGTTGTCTGAATACAGCTGTACAGAACCTTTGGGAAGAATTAAACTTGGTTAAAGCTTCTATAGTGTCCATGAGTTATTTACTCTGAAAAATAAGAATCTAACACTAGGTTCTGGCCTTTCTAGGGAGTTTTTCCTAGCCACCGTTCTTCTACATCTGCATTGCTTGCTGTTTGGGGTTTTAGGCTGGATTTCTGTACAGCACTTTGTGACATCAGCTGATGTAAGAAGGGCTTTATAAATACATTTGATTTGAACACCTCACAACAACAACACCTCATTACACAACAACACAACACAACAAACCACAACACAACAAACCACAACACCTCACAACACATCACAAGCATGGACACACAGAGGGAGGCCAAACAATGATGGTCAAAGGAGAGCTCCAGAGATGCAATAGAAGATGTCCTAGGTGCCTGATGAACAACATTGCATCTTTACTGAAAGTGGTAACATAGCTGTGTGCTTTCACCCTGCTTATTTTTATTTAATTTTGTTGTACTTTTTACCCCTTTTTCGCCACAATTTTGTGATACCCAATTGGTAGTTACAGTCTTGTCCCATCGCTGCAACTCCTGTGCAAACTCAGGAGAGGCAAAGGTCAAGAGCCATGTGTCCTCCGAAACACGTCCCCGCCAAGCCACACTGCTTCTCGACACACTGCTCACTTAACCCAGAAGCCAGCCTCACCAATGTGTCGGAGGAAACACCGTACAGCTGGCGACCGTGTCAGCGTGCATGCGCCCGGCCACCACAAGGAGTCGCTAGAGCGTGATGAGACAAGGACATCCCAGCCGGCCAAACTCTCCCCTAACCCGGACGACGCTAGGCCAATTGTGCGCTGTCTCATGGGTCTCCCGGTCACGGCCGGGTGCGACCCAGCCTGGCATCGAACCCGGGCTGTAGTGACGCCTCTAGCACTGCGATGCAGTGCCTTAGACCGCTGCACAACTTGGGAGGTCCCAGATGTTAGCATCTTAGAAAATAAGTCATAAACTTTGCCCTACTTTTGTACTAGAAACAAGCCCTACTTTTGACCTGTCACTGTCTGAGGAGATATGAGAGGGGCAGGGTTGAAATGGGCAGCATCAGACATATAAATGACTGCGATGTGATTGAATAGGATGCAATGGGAGGGGAGGGGAGGAGCAGAGTGACATTAGGGGTTGGTGAAATGGGGATGGTTGAAAGTAGAGACCTACCTCTGGCTCATGCCAACAGGTCAGTGAGTGGGAAATGAAAGGTAAACATTAGATGAGGTGAGATGCATCACAGATGAGTTAAGGACAAACTAAATGACAATGTCTCAGTGTGTGTTACAAAACATCTACAGACACTGGGAAGCAAAACAAATACACAAGAATCAAGCAATTGAAGTGTATTCCGACGGTCGGTCATGAGGACTAAGGAGCAAGCTTCCAATGCAGAACATGTTATGCCCAAAACATCACAAACCATGAGCATACTATAAATGCAATGAAACAATGCAGTGGCATTGGCCAGGGTGAGATGGGGCCACAAGGATAGTGTAACAGGAATGACAGAGAGACATACCACACTTGTCCTCGTCTGAGTTGTCCCCACAGTCGTTGTCATAGTCACACTGCCAGCGACCCGGGACACAGCGGTTGTTCTTACACCTGAACTGGTACGGCTCACATGTCCTCTCATCTACACAGAGACAAGGGTCAGACCCTCAGCTCCACAACACCACAGTACATACAAACCGTACAGGAGGTTAACACCATAGCATGAACCTTCATAGAGGACATAAATACCCCTCTAAAATACACCTATGATCTTGTTGGCAATCTCAAGGGTTGTTATAAGGAATTCAGAGAGGGAGAGAGTGAACTTTGTATTAAAGTGTAATGGACGCTGTACCGGTCCTCCAGATTCTACGGTAAGGATCCAGAGAAATTCTTTGTTGGAGCTTTCCGTTTCCTGTGTGACAGACAGAACACTCACCACACTCTTCTTTGGGTTCGTCAGATGAGTCTCCACAGTCGTCCTCCCCGTCACACTTCCACCGGGCCGGGATGCAGCGACCAGAGTCCTTACAGCGAAACTCATCCACACCACACGTCATCTGGGCTGGAGGGGGGAGGAGAGTTAGGAGAGGAGGGGTGGGAGAGGGGAGGAGAGGGAGAGGAGGGGGGAGGAGAGAAGGGAGGAGAAGAGGGAGAGGGAGAGGAGGGGGAGGAGAGGGAGAGGGAGAGGAGGGGGAGGAGAGAAGGGAGGAGAAGAGGGAGAGGGAGAGGAGGGGGAGGAGAGGGAGAGGAGGGGGGAGGAGAGAAGGGAGGAGAAGAGGGAGAGGGAGAGGAGGGGGAGGAGAGGGAGAGGAGGGGGGAGGAGGGTTAGGAGAGGAGGGGTGGGAGAGGGGAGGGGAGGGGAGGGAGAGGAGGGGGAGGAGAGAAGGGAGGAGAAGAGGGAGAGGGTTAGGAGAGGGGACTGACTGAGGCTTGTCACAGGCCAGATGACAGACTGAGTATAAGGTGGAGGGAGGATGTGACGAGATCTGAAAGATCTAGTGCATCCGCAGTTCATTAGTTTGGTATGTTAGCAGAAACATGTATTCTACTGCAACATGGATATTGAACTTGATTTGCATGTAGTCCTCTGAAACAAAGGAGCGGGGTCTTACTGCAGTTGGCTGGTTCGTCCGATCCGTCCACACAGTCATTGTCACGGTCACACACCCAGACACGAGGGATACAGCGCTTGGTGATGGCACACTGGAACTGGGTGGGCGCACAGGTGACCTCGGCTAGAGGGAGAGAGAACAGACAGATGACTGTTACTGACTGGAGAGAGCAACCCATAACAACAGTATATTTCTTATTTAACATTCATCTATCCAGGTTAGTCTCACTGAAATACAATCTATTTTACATCGAGACCACGTGCAACACAGCAGTATTACCATACTAAATGTATAACATGCAATAAAGCATGCAGATGAGGAGATAGGAAGGAAAAAGAGGTGTTGACTCACGGCAGTCTGTCTCGTCCTCCCCTTCTCCACAGTTGTCCTGTCCATTACAGCGGAAGATTCCCGGGATACAGCGGCTGGGGTGGGAGCACTTGAACTGACTGGGCAGACACACGTGGATATCTGTAGAACAATCACACATAGACAGACACAAGATGTGTCAGAAAGACGACAGAGGATGACAGACAAGACGTGTCAGAGAGACAACAGAGGATGACAGACAAGACGTGTCAGAGAGACGACAGAGGATGACAGACAAGACGTGTCAGAGAGACGACAGAGGATGACAGACAAGACGTGTCAGAGAGACAACAGAGGATGACAGACAAGACGTGTCAGAGAGACGACAGAGGATGACAGACAAGACGTGTCAGAGAGACGACAGAGGATGACAGACAAGACGTGTCAGAGAGACAACAGAGGATGACAGACACAAGACGTGTCAGAGAGACAACAGAGGATGACAGACAAGACGTGTCAGAGAGACAACAGAGGATGACAGACACAAGACGTGTCAGAGAGACGACAGAGGATGACAGACAAGACGTGTCAGAGAGACAACAGAGGATGACAGACAAGACGTGTCAGAGAGACGACAGAGGATGACAGACAAGACGTGTCAGAGAGACAACAGAGGATGACAGACAAGACGTGTCAGAGAGACAACAGAGGATGACAGACACAAGACGTGTCAGAGAGACGACAGAGGATGACAGACACAAGACGTGTCAGAGAGACAACAGAGGATGACAGACAAGACGTGTCAGAGAGACGACAGAGGATGACAGACAAGACGTGTCAGAGAGACAACAGAGGATGACAGACAAGACGTGTCAGAGAGACGACAGAGGATGACAGACAAGACGTGTCAGAGAGACAACAGAGGATGACAGACAAGACGTGTCAGAGAGACAACAGAGGATGACAGACACAAGACGTGTCAGAGAGACGACAGAGGATGACAGACAAGACGTGTCAGAGAGACAACAGAGGATGACAGACAAGACGTGTCAGAGAGACAACAGAGGATGACAGACAAGACGTGTCAGAGAGACGACAGAGGATGACAGACACAAGACGTGTCAGAGAGACGACAGAGGATGACAGACACAAGACGTGTCAGAGAGACGACAGAGGATGACAGACAAGATGTGTCAGAGAGACGACAGAGGATGACAGACAAGACGTGTCAGAGAGACAACAGAGGATGACAGACACAAGACGTGTCAGAGAGACAACAGAGGATGACAGACACAAGACGTGTCAGAGAGACGACAGAGGATGACAGACAAGATGTGTCAGAGAGACGACAGAGGATGACAGACAAGATGTGTCAGAGAGACGACAGAGGATGACAGACAAGACGTGTCAGAGAGACGACATTAGATGACAGACACAAGACGTGTCAGAGAGACGACAGAGGATGGGTAAGAATAGATGTTAGGGGGTGAAGATATGAAGGACTGAGAACGAGGCAGAGAGAGAACGAGGCAGAGAGAGAACGAGGCAGAGAGAGAACGAGGCAGAGACAGAAGGGGGAGGAGAGAGAAGTGGGAGGAGAGAGGGAAAGAGAGAGTGTGGGTGAGAAAGAAAGATATACAGAGTGAGAGAGAAAGAGAGACAGACAGACAGAGAGAGACAGACAGACAGAGAGAGACAGACAGACAGACAGCATAAAGAGTCTGTACCGCAGTTGGCCTCGTCAGAGTTGTCCTGGCAGTCGTTGTCTCCATCACAGATGTAAGCTGGGTTGGTACAGATGCCTGTCCCACACTGGAACTGGCCTGGCCGGCATCTGAACTTAGCTACAGGAAACAATGGATGTCACAGACAGAGAGACAGTCAGAGGTTGTTTCAAAGTCTGAAACAGGCCCACTGAAACAGGCCCACTGAAACAGGCCCACTGAAACAGGCCCATAGCAGTTTCACCAAACATCTTCCTCTCCTACCCCGTCGTCTCAGCCACCACATCCCCGTAGAAACATCCATGAGACTTTGCATCCACATACTCCTCATTCACTCATCATAATTTACGAAGCATTGGCTTGCCAAGATCGTGGGTTCAATTCCCACAGGGACCACATACACACACTAGAAATGTATGCAGTCACTGTACTATACTGTAAGTCGCTTTGGATGAAAAAGTGGCACACTCACGGCATTCTGCAGGCTCGTCCGAGCGATCCCCACAGTCGTCCTCCGTGTCACACTTCCACCAGAAGGGGATGCACTTGTCGTTCTTACACACAAACTGGACAAGGAGAGGAGAGGAGAGGAGAGGAGGAGAGAGGAGATGAGGACAATGTTCACAGTCGCTGCTGTTTTCGTCTGTCCCTAAGGCTTCACATAATGCCCCTTCATACACGTATGATCTTGATGAGAAGGGAGGAGGAGAGAGGAGAGAGGAGGGAGGAGGGAGGAGGAGATGGCGAGATGAGAAGTAGAGAGGAGAGGAGAGAAGAGGGAGAAGGAGATAGATGAGATGAGAAGGTGGGAGGAGGAGAGGAGAAGGAGAGGGGAGCAAGAGGAGTAAGGAGGGAGTAGGAGAGAGGAGGAGAGAGGAGAAAGGAGGAGAGAGTAGGAGAGGAGGAGAGAGGAGGGGGAGGAGAGAGAAGGAGAGGAGAGAGGAGAAAGGAGGAGAGGAGAGAGTAGGCGAGAGGAGGAGAGGAGGAGAGAGTAGGCGAGGAGGAGAGAGGAGGAGAGAGGAGGAGAGAGGAGTGGAGAGGAGGAGAGAGTAGGAGAGAGGAAGAGAGTGGAGGAGAGAGGAAGAGAGTGGAGGAGAGAGGAGAGTGGAGGAGAGAAGAGTAGAGAGGAGAGGAGAGGAGAGAGGAGGAGAGAGTAGGAGAGAGGAGAAAGGAGGAGAGAGTAGGAGAGAGTAGGAGAGGAGCAGAGAGTAGGGGGAAGAGAGAGAAGGAGAGGAGAGAGGAGAAAGGAGGAGAGGAGAGAGTAGACGAGACGAGGAGGAGAGAGTAGGCGAGGAGGAGAGAGGAGGAGAAAGTAAGAGAGAGGAAGAGAGTGGAGGAGAGAGGAGTAGAGAGAAGGATAGGAGAGGAGAGAGGAGGAGAGAGGAGTAGAGAGGAGTAGAGAGAAGGAGAAGAGAGGAGGAGAGAGGAGAGAGTAGGAGAGAGGAAGAGAGGAGGAGGTAGGTGGGAGGAGGAGAGAGGAGAGAGAAGGAGAGGAGGAGTAAGGAGGAGAGAAGAAAAGAGGAGAGAGTATGAGAGGGGAGGAGAGAGGAGGACAGAGGAGAGAGGAGAGGAAAGAGGAGAGAGGAGGGAAGAGAAGAGAGGAGCGAGAGGAGGCGAGAGGAGGAGAGAAGAGGAGAGGGGATGGAGGGTATGAGAGAGGAGGAGAGAGGAGGAGAGAGGAGGGAGGAGGAGAGAGTAGAGGGGAGGAGAGAGGAAGAGAGAGGAGAGAGAAGGAGAGAGGAGGGAGGAGGAGAGAGAAGAAGAGGAGAGGAGAAAAAAGGAGGAGAGGAGAACATAGGAGAAGAGGAGAGAGGAGGAGAGAGGAAGAGAGGAGGAGAGAGGAGGAGAGAGAGGGAGAGAGGAGGAGAGAGGAGAGAGAGGAGAGAGAGAGGGAGAGAGGAGCAGAGAGGAGAGAGAGTGAACTCAAGCTGATGACACACTGTACAGTACGTACTGTGGAGATAATTATGCTTAATTAACCAATCACAAAGCAGCCCCCATTCCACAACAGGCTCTGCTGCCCCCTAGCTGTCTGGCCCCCCAATGGCCATATCGTTACACTGTCCCTCACCTGGCTGGCAGTGCAGTTGGACATGCAGGTGTGACCATCATTGGCCAGGTAGAAGTTGGTAGGACAGGCACACTTGTAGCCCCCCCCAGGGCTCAGCAGACACAGGTTACTACAGCCGCCGTTGTCTGTCTGGCACGGGTGGTTAAACACTGGAACCATAGCAGGGAGAGGGAGACTGTTTCAACTGGAACAACCACGTTGGGTGTGCGTGCTTGAGTGTGGTTGTGTGTGAGCATGTGTCTGCGTGTAAGTGTGTATGTGTGTGTTTGTGTGTGTGTGTGTGTGTGTGTGTGTGTGTGTGCGTTGTACATGAGTATCTCTTACCCTCAGGCTGGCGGTAAGGGTGGTAGATGTGGATGTCCATGGGCCTGTGGAGGGTAGTGATCAGGGTGGTCTTGTTGATACCCAGGGTCTTGTGACACCTGTTGATGGACTTGGTCTCCCAGTCGGTCCAGTAGATGTACTCCTCAAACAGAGTCATGGCAAAGATGTGGGGGACGTCCTGGGTAAGCACTGTGGACACAAACACACAGCCATTCAGTAGTGAGGCAATTAGTACCACATTACACTGGGTTTTACCTGGCCACCACGTGACTTGACCAGGACAACCTGGGCCCAAGAGTTTTTCCTAGTCAGGTCATAACTCTGGGGGCCATAATTACATCACAATGTTGTCAGTCAAATCACCCATAGACACACAATGCCCAACGACCAACACAAGGAAAACAACTTTATCTCTGGGTTATGTAGCATCACTAATATATATCTGGGTTATGTAGCATCACTACTTTATATCTGGGTTATCTAGCATCACTACTTTATATCTGGGTTATGTAGCATCACTACTTTATATCTGGGTTATGTAGCATCACTACTTTATATCTGGGTTATGTAGCATCACTACTTTATATCTGGGTTATGTAGCATCACTACTTTATATCTGGGTTATGTAGCATCACTACTTTATATCTAGGTTATGTAGCATCACTACTTTATATCTGGGTTATGAAGCATCACTACTTTATATCTGGGTTATGTAGCATCACTACTTTATATCTAGGTTATGTAGCATCACTACTTTATATCTGGGTTATGTAGCATCACTACTTTATATCTGGGTTATGTAGCATCACTACTTTATATCTAGGTTATGTAGCATCACTACTTTATATCTGGGTTATGTAGCATCACTACTTTATATCTGGGTTATGTAGCATCACTACTTTATATCTAGGTTATGTAGCATCACTACTTTATATCTGGGTTATGTAGCATCACTACTTTATATCTGGGTTATGTAGCATCACTACTTTATATCTGGGTTATGTAGCATCACTACTTTATATCTGGGTTATGTAGCACCATTACTTTATATCTGGGTTATGTAGAACCACTACTTTATATCTGGGTTATGAAGCATCACTACTTTATATCTGGGTTATGTAGCATCACTACTTTATATCTGGGTTATGGAGCATCACTACTTTATATCTGGGTTATGTAGCACCATTACTTTATCTCTGGGTTATGTAGCACCACTACTTTATATCTGGATTATGTAGCATCATTACTATCTCTGGGTTATGTAGCATTATTACCTTATATCTGGGTTATGTAGCATCATTACCTTATCTCTGGGTTATGTAGCACCATTACCTTATCTCTGTGTTATGTAGCATCACTACTATCTCTGGGTTATGTAGCATTATTACCTTATCTCTGGGTTATGTAGCATCACTACTATCTCTGGGATATGTAGCATCACTACTTTATATCTGGGTTATGTAGCACCACTACTTTATATCTGGGTTATGTAGCATCACTACCTTATCTCTGGGTTATGTAGCATCACTACTTTATATCTGGGTTATGTAGGATCATTACTATCTCTGGGTTATGTAGCACCATTACCTTATCTCTGTGTTATGTAGCATCACTACTATCTCTGGGTTATGTAGCATTATTACCTTATCTCTGGGTTATGTAGCATCACTACTATCTCTGGGATATGTAGCATCACTACTTTATATCTGGGTTATGTAGCACCACTACTTTATATCTGGGTTATGTAGCATCACTACCTTATCTCTGGGTTATGTAGCATCACTACTTTATATCTGGGTTATGTAGGATCATTACTATCTCTGGGTTATGTAACATCACTACTTTATATCTGGGTTATGTAGCATCATTACCTTATCTCTGGGTTATGTAGCACCATTACCTTATCTCTGTGTTATGTAGCATCACTACCATCTCTGGGTTATGTAGCATCACTACCATCTCTGGGTTATGTAGCATCACTACTATCCCTGGGTTATGTAGCATTACTACTTTATCTCTGGATTATGTAGCATAACTACTATCTCTGGGTTACATAGCATCACTACTATCTCTGGGTTATGTAGCACCACAACTTTAAATCTGGGTTATGTAGCATCATTACTATCTCTGGGTTATGTAGCATCATTACTACCTATGGGTTATGTCGCATCATTACTATCTCTGGGTTATGTAGCACCATTACCTTATCTCTGGGTTATGTAGCACCACTTCTTTATATCTGGGTTATGTAGCATCACTACTTTATATCTGGGTTATGTAGGATCATTACTATCTCTGGGTTATGTAGCATCACTACTTTATATCTGGGTTATGTAGCACCACTACTTTATATCTGGGTTATGTAGCATCACTACTTTATATCTGGGTTATGTAGGATCATTACTATATCTGGGTTATGTAGCACCACTACTATCTCTGGGTTATGAAGCATCACTACTTTATATCTGGGTTATGTAGGATCATTACTATCTCTGGGTTATGTAGCATCACTACTTTATATCTGGGTTATGTAGCATCACTACTTTATCTCTGGGTTATGTAGCATCACTACCACCTCTGGGTTATATAGCATCATTACTATCTCTGGGTTATGTAGCATAGTCTTAAACAATCTATTTTGAAACAAAAGTATACACCTCACACACATGGTTATGGGTTTAAAGAAAGAAGACCCCTGTACCATGTCAGATATAGAGTTGAAATGTATTACATTTAGAGTTTGCATTCCAATATTACACTTTATATACATTACAGAAGACTGAATTATAACAACACCGTTCGACATAGTAACGGCAGATTTTTTTTATAGTTTTTTAATAATGTTGAAAAATATGAATAACATTCCCCCCATGAGGCCTCTAGAGGGCGATTTGGTCATCTGACTGCAAGAACGGTGTCCACCTACAGAACCAAAATATTTATTTGCTTCAGGCAATGGGAACCATGGTCAGCCAGGTCAGGACAAGGCCCACAGAACACACATACAGCTTACACATACAGCTCTGGATCCCAACTCTACTATGAAGCCTCCATGAAGACAAAGATATGGGCGAGGAGATAAATCATCTGAAAGCATGCTTTGTGTGCAACATGCTCTAGTGTCAAACTGAGGTTTGTGAATGTGAGGAATTCAAATCAGGAACTACCTCTGCAACCCTGCATTCTTCTACATGGCTGATTGGCTGACAATAATTATGTATTGTTCTAAGTTTGGTAACAAGGTTGGGGATATTCAGATGTCATCCATGTGAGAGCCTCATCAGTAGTCTGACAGAACAACAGTCTTCTTTCTCTCTCTCTCTCTCTGTCCATTGGGCACTGTGTACTGTGGCAGGGCTATCCCAGCACCACTGTGACCTGGTCTGTGGCATCATGCCATGTGTGTGTGTTTTACATAATTAAATAACCTATTATGTGACAGCGGTTTGATGTTCCATGATGGCAAATGTAATATAGTAATCTCTCCTATTACATGACTGTGTGTGTGTCTATGACAATATACATTACCCGTGTGTCTGTTACTCCCGTCCAGGCTGGCGAACTCGATGTAGTCCTCTCTGGCATCGGCCCAGTAGATGCGGTCATTGATTAAGTCCAGCGTGAGGCCGTTGGGCCAGGTGATCTTATCATCTACGATCACACTTCTGTTGGAGCCGTCCATCCCGATCCGCCCTATATGCGGGTTGTCCCCCCAGTCTGACCAATAAAGGTACCTGATGAACAGGACAGGGGACAGCAGCACATTATTACATCAGCATCCAATTATAACACCATTACATCAGTGTCACATTATTACACCATTACATCAGTGTCACATTATTACATCAGCATCCCATTATTACACCATTACATCAGCGTCACATTATTACACCATTACATCAGTGTCACATTATTACACCATTACATCAGTGTCACATTATTACACCATTACATCAGCGTCACATTATTACACCATTACATCAGGATCACATTATTACACCATTACATCAGCGTCACATTATTACACCATTACATCAGCGTCACATTATTACACCATTACATCAGTGTCACATTATTACACCATTACATCAGTGTCACATTATTACACCATTACATCAGCGTCACATTATTACACCATTACATCAGCGTCACATTATTACACCATTACATCAGCGTCACATTATTACACCATTACATCAGTGTCACATTATTACACCATTACATCAGCGTCACATTATTACACCATTACATCAGTGTCACATTATTACACCATTACATCAGTGTCACATTATTACACCATTACATCAGGATCACATTATTACACCATTACATCAGTGTCACATTATTACACCATTACATCAGTGTCACATTATTACACCATTACATCAGCGTCACATTATTACACCATTACATCAGTGTCACATTATTACACCATTACATCAGTGTCACATTATTACACCATTACATCAGCGTCACATTATTACACCATTACATCAGTGTCATACTATTACACCATTACATCAGTGTCACATTATTACACCATTACATCAGCGTCACATTATTACACCATTACATCAGGGTCACATTATTACACCATTACATCAGTGTCACATTATTACACCATTACATCAGTGTCACATTATTACACCATTACATCAGCGTCACATTATTTCACCATTACATCAGTGTCACAATATTACACCATTACATCAGTGTCACATTGTTACACCATTACATCAGCGTCACATTATTACACCATTACATCAGTGTCACATTATTACACCATTACATCAGCGTCACATTATTACACCATTACATCAGTGTCACATTATTACACCATTACATCAGCATCACATTATTACACCATTACATCAGGATCACATTATTACACCATTACATCAGTGTCACATTATTACACCATTACATCAGCATCCAATTATAACACCATTACATCAGTGTCACATTATTACACCATTACATCAGTGTCACATTATTACACCATTACATCAGCATCCAATTATAACACCATTACATCAGTGTCACATTATTACACCATTACATCAGTGTCACATTATTACACCATTACATCAGTGTCACATTATTACACCATTACATCAGCGTCACATTATTACACCATTACATCAGGATCACATTATTACACCATTACATCAGGATCACATTATTACACCATTACATCAGTGTCACATTATTACACCATTACATCAGCATCCAATTATAACACCATTACATCAGGATCACATTATTACACCATTACATCAGTGTCACATTATTACACCATTACATCAGCATCCAATTATAACACCATTACATCAGTGTCACATTATTACACCATTACATCAGTGTCACATTATTACACCATTACATCAGCGTCACATTATTACACCATTACATCAGCGTCACATTATTACACCATTACATCAGTGTCACATTATTACACCATTACATCAGTGTCACATTATTACACCATTACATCAGTGTCACATTATTACACCATTACATCAGCGTCACATTATTACACCATTACATCAGCGTCACATTATTACACCATTACATCAGGATCACATTATTACACCATTACATCAGTGTCACATTATTACACCATTACATCAGCATCCAATTATAACACCATTACATCAGGATCACATTATTACACCATTACATCAGTGTCACATTATTACACCATTACATCAGCATCCAATTATAACACCATTACATCAGTGTCACATTATTACACCATTACATCAGTGTCACATTATTACACCATTACATCAGCGTCACATTATTACACCATTACATCAGCGTCACATTATTACACCATTACATCAGTATCACATTATTACACCATTACATCAGTGTCACATTATTACACCATTACATCAGCGTCACATTATTACACCATTACATCAGTGTCACATTATTACACCATTACATCAGTGTCACATTATTACACCATTACATCAGCGTCACATTATTACACCATTACATCAGTGTCATACTATTACACCATTACATCAGTGTCACATTATTACACCATTACATCAGCGTCACATTATTACACCATTACATCAGGGTCACATTATTACACCATTACATCAGTGTCACATTATTACACCATTACATCAGTGTCACATTATTACACCATTACATCAGCGTCACATTATTTCACCATTACATCAGTGTCACAATATTACACCATTACATCAGTGTCACATTGTTACACCATTACATCAGCGTCACATTATTACACCATTACATCAGTGTCACATTATTACACCATTACATCAGCGTCACATTATTACACCATTACATCAGTGTCACATTATTACACCATTACATCAGCATCACATTATTACACCATTACATCAGGATCACATTATTACACCATTACATCAGTGTCACATTATTACACCATTACATCAGCATCCAATTATAACACCATTACATCAGTGTCACATTATTACACCATTACATCAGTGTCACATTATTACACCATTACATCAGCATCCAATTATAACACCATTACATCAGTGTCACATTATTACACCATTACATCAGTGTCACATTATTACACCATTACATCAGTGTCACATTATTACACCATTACATCAGCGTCACATTATTACACCATTACATCAGGATCACATTATTACACCATTACATCAGGATCACATTATTACACCATTACATCAGTGTCACATTATTACACCATTACATCAGCATCCAATTATAACACCATTACATCAGGATCACATTATTACACCATTACATCAGTGTCACATTATTACACCATTACATCAGCATCCAATTATAACACCATTACATCAGTGTCACATTATTACACCATTACATCAGTGTCACATTATTACACCATTACATCAGCGTCACATTATTACACCATTACATCAGCGTCACATTATTACACCATTACATCAGTGTCACATTATTACACCATTACATCAGTGTCACATTATTACACCATTACATCAGTGTCACATTATTACACCATTACATCAGCGTCACATTATTACACCATTACATCAGCGTCACATTATTACACCATTACATCAGGATCACATTATTACACCATTACATCAGTGTCACATTATTACACCATTACATCAGCATCCAATTATAACACCATTACATCAGGATCACATTATTACACCATTACATCAGTGTCACATTATTACACCATTACATCAGCATCCAATTATAACACCATTACATCAGTGTCACATTATTACACCATTACATCAGTGTCACATTATTACACCATTACATCAGCGTCACATTATTACACCATTACATCAGCGTCACATTATTACACCATTACATCAGTATCACATTATTACACCATTACATCAGTGTCACATTATTACACCATTACATCAGCGTCACATTATTACACCATTACATCAGCGTCACATTATTACACCATTACATCAGCGTCACATTATTACACCATTACATCAGTGTCACATTATTACACCATTACATCAGGATCACATTATTACACCATTACATCAGTGTCACATTATTACACCATTACATCAGTGTCACATTATTACACCATTACATCAGCGTCACATTATTACACCATTACATCAGCGTCACATTATTACACCATTACATCAGCGTCACATTATTACACCATTACATCAGTGTCACATTATTACACCATTACATCAGCGTCACATTATTACACCATTACATCAGCGTCACATTATTACACCATTACATCAGCGTCACATTATTACACCATTACATCAGTGTCACATTATTACACCATTACATCAGTGTCACATTATTACACCATTACATCAGGATCACATTATTACACCATTACATCAGTGTCACATTATTACACCATTACATCAGTGTCACATTATTACACCATTACATCAGCATCACATTATTACACCATTACATCAGGATCACATTATTACACCATTACATCAGTGTCACATTATTACACCATTACATCAGCATCCAATTATAACACCATTACATCAGGATCACATTATTACACCATTACATCAGTGTCACATTATTACACCATTACATCAGCATCCAATTATAACACCATTACATCAGTGTCACATTATTACACCATTACATCAGTGTCACATTATTACACCATTACATCAGCGTCACATTATTACACCATTACATCAGCGTCACATTATTACACCATTACATCAGGATCACATTATTACACCATTACATCAGGATCCCATTATTACACCATTACATCAGGATCACATTATTACACCATTACATCAGCGTCACATTATTACACCATTACATCAGCGTCACATTATTACACCATTACATCAGCATCACATTATTACACCATTACATCAGCATCATATTATTACACCATTACATCAGCATTCCATTATTACATCATTACATCAGCATCACATTATTACACCATTACATCAGCATTCCATTATTACATCATTACACCATGGCCAGCGAAGAGCCTGGATCTCAATCCCATTGAGCACGTCTGGGACCTGTTGAATCGGAGGTTGAGGGCTAGGGCCATTCCTCCCAGAAATGTCTGGGAACTTGTAGGTGCCTTTGTGGAAGAGTGGGGTAACATCTCACAGCAAGAACTGGCAAATCTGGTGCAGTCCATGAAGAGGAGATGCACTGCAGTACTTAATGCAGCTGGTGGCCACACCAGATACTGACTGTTACTTTTGATTTTGACCCCCCTTTGTTCAGGGACACATTATTCAATTTCTGTTAGTCACATGTCTGTGGAACTTGTTCAGTTTACGTCTCAATTGTTGAATCTTGTTATGTTCATACAAATATTTACACATGTTAAGTTTGCTGAAAATAAACACTGTTGACAGGGAGAGGACCTTTTTTTTTGCTGAGTTTATTTGTAGCCTAAATCTGGACATGTTGTCAGGAAGAATATCTGTCCTTAACATACCATTATATTTCATTATCATGTGACAAAGCTCCAGTCTCAGACCATGCAGGAGTTTCTAGTGCAGGCTCCTGTACAGTATTATATTCTGGGATGTGCCTCTTACCCGTTGCGTACGTCCAAAGCCACAGCGCGTGGTTCCCTCAGGCCGGCGTTCACCAAGACCGACCGGAAGGTTCCGTTGAGCTTGGACACCTCGATGGTGTCCCGCCCCTTATCACACCAGTAAAGGTTCCCTCCCACCCAGTCTACAGCCAATCCATCTGGGTTACTGAGGGAGGTCCGGTGCAGCACCTGGACAAGAGCCAATCAGAGAGTCAGATACTGGCTAACTGATCAAACAGAGAGTCATAGACTGGCCAACTGTCCAATCACAGCCACAGAAAGGCCAACTGTCCAATAAGAGAGAAATAAACTAGCCTACTGTCTAATGAGAATCACAGACTGGGGAAATGTCCAATCCGAAAGTTGCTAACAGGTCAGTTGCCCAACCAGAGAGTAACAAACAGGCCATCTGACCAATAAGAGTCACTAACAGATCAATGGTACAATCAGAGTCAAGGACTAGCCAGCTGTCCAGCTGTCCTTAGACTCAATGAGAGAGTCACAGACCGGACAACCGCCCTACTGACCTCTACGTTACTGCCGTTGATGTTCATGCGTCGTATCATGGAGCCCTGAGTGGTCACGTCTGTCCAGTAGAGCATCTGTTCTGCATAGTGGAAGTCCAGCGCCACCGCATTGTTCAGGCCCTGGTATCCACACACATACAGTTGAAGTCGGAAGTTTACATACACCTTAGCCAAAAGCATATAAACTCAGTTTCACAATTCCCTGTCTTAGGTCAGTTAGGATCACCACTTTATTTTAAGAATGTGAAATGTGAGAATAATAGTAGAGAGAATTATTTATTTCAGCTTTAATTTCTTTCATCACATTCCCAGTGGGTCAGAAGTTTACATACACTCAATTAGTATTTGGTAGCATTGCCTTTAAATTGTTTAACTTAGGTCAAACGTTTCGGGTAGCCTTCCACAAGCTTCCCACAATAAGTAGGGTGAATTTTGGTCCATTCCTCCTGACAAAGCTGGTGTAAATGAGTCAGGTTTGTAGGCCTCCTTGCTCGCACACGCTTTTTCACTTCTGCCCACAAATTGTCTATAGGATTGAGGTCAGGGCTTTGTGATGGCCACTCCAATACCTTGACTTTGTTGTCCTTAAGCCATTTTGCCACAGCTTTGGAAGTATGCTTGGGGTCATTGTCCATTTGAAAGACCCATTTGCGACCAAGCTTTAACTTCCTGAATGATGTCTTCAGATGTTGCTTCAATATATCCACATAATTTTCCTGCCTCTTGATGCCATTGCGAAGTGCACCAGTCCCTCCTGCAGCAAAGCACCCCCACAACATGATGCTGACACCCCCATGCTTCACGGTTGGGATGGTGTTCTTCGGCTTGCAAGCCTCCCACTTTTTCCTCCAAACATAACAATGGTCATTATGGTCAAACAGTTCTATTTTTTGTTTCATCAGTCCAGAGGACATTTCTCCAAAAAGTACAATCTTTGTCCCCATGTGCAGTTGCAAACCGTAGTCTGTTTTTTTATGGCGGTTTTGGAGCAGTTGCTTCTTCCTTGCTGAGCGGTCTTTCAGGTTATGTCGATATAGGACTCGTTTTACTGTGGATATAGATCATTTTGTACCTGTTTCCTCCAGCATCTTCACAAAGTCCTTTGCTGTTGTTCTGGGATTGATTTGCACTTTTCGCACCAAAGTACGTTCATCTCTAGGAGACAGAACGCGTCTCCTTCCTGAGCGGTATGACGGCTGAGTGGTCCCATGGTGTTTATACTTGCGTACTATTGTTTGTACAGATGAACGTGGTACCTTCTGGCATTTGGAAATTGCTCCCAAGGATGAACCAGACTTGTGGAGGTCTACAATTTATTTTCTGAGGTCTTGGCAGATTTCTTTTGATTTTCGCATGATGTCAAGCAAAGAGGCACTGAGTTTGAAGGTAGGCCTTGAAATACATCCACAGGTACACCTCCAATTGACTCAAATTATGTCAATTAGCCTATCAGAAGCTTATAAAGCCATGTCATCATTTTCTGGAATTTTCCAAGCTGTTTAAAGGCACAGTCAACTTAGTGTATGTAAATTTCTGCCCCACTGGAATTGTGATACAGTGAATTATAAGTGAAATAATCTGTCTGTAAACAATTGTTGGAAAAATTACTTGTGTCATGCACAAAGTAGATGTCCTAACTGACTTGCCAAAACTATAGTTTGTTAACAAGAAATTTGTGGAGTGGTTGAAAAACGAGTTTTAATGACTCCAACCTAAGTGTATGTAAACTTCCGACTGCAACCGTACATTTTAAATTGGTTATTTGGATCCACAAATTACACATGCATTCATTTTGAACTCTAATTATATTTCATTTGCAAAGGATCCAAACATTCCAAAGATCATGCTTTGGATGTATATAATGTCTGGGCACCTAGTCATGGAAACAACAATCATAGTCCCCTTCAGTTCGCCAAGCATACACACTGGAATACACGCACATGCACTCAAACACAAGACATACACATTCACACGACATGATACAGGATACATCCGGTATCCCTATCACTGATAATGAATAATCATAAAAACTGACACATGGTTAACATTTAGCTCATTGTTCCCACACAGTGCATGTTGTCCCACCTGTTTTATCAGGGTATAGTTGGAACCATCCAGGCCCAGCTTCCTCAGGTAGTACCGATTAGCAAAGATCAGGAACGGCTCCTCATCTGTAGAGAGACAAACAGATTGGGTAAAGGGGCTTTGTTCATGGTTGAACTTGTCACAAAGAAATACATATTTTTTTTACCAGCTAAGTTGACTGAGAACACATACTCATTTACAGCAATGACCTGGGGACAAGTTACAAGAGAGAGGAGTGGGGATGAATAGGTGGCCATAATGGTAGGAGGGTCAGGTTGGAAATTGAACCACTTACAGCTGGGCTATGTTCCTTGGGGCACGCAATGGAAGACGTTTGAAAACATTTCGTAATGGAAAATGAAAATTAGACTTTGTTACTGGACCTTAAGTCCAAGAAGTCCCCGCTGTTGGTCTTACCAGAGGTGGACTTGCAGATAGTAGGATTGTCAGGCCGTAGCTGGAAGCCCTCCACACAGAGACAGTGGAAGGATCCGTGTGTATTGATACAGCGCTGGGTACAGGGGTAGGACATGGTACACTCATCTATATCCACACATGTCTTCCCATCTCGCTTCAGCTGGAAACCAGGAAGACACCTGCACTGTAGGGACCCAGGGGACAAGCAGACAACATGTCAATACAGTAGAACACTGTAGGGACCCAGGGGACACACAGACAACATGTCAATACAGAAGAACACTGTAGAGACCCAGGGGACACACAGACAACATGTCAATACAGTAGAACACTGTAGAGACCCAGGGGACACACAGACAACATGTCAATACAGTAGAACACTGTAGAGACCCAGGGGACACACAGACAACATGTCAATACAGTAGAACACTGTAGAGACCCAGGGGACACACAGACAACATGTCAATACAGTAGAACACTGTAGGGACCCAGGGGACAAGCAGACAACATGTCAATACAGTAGAACACTGTAGAGACCCAGGGGACACACAGACAACATGTCAATACAGTATAACACTGTAGAGACCCAGGGGACACACAGACAACATGTCAATACAGTAGAACACTGTAGAGACCCAGGGGACACACAGACAACATGTCAATACAGTAGGTCAGTGCTGTACCAGCGGATTCACACTCTTCACCAACAGTTCAGGTAGAGCAGACAACTGAACTACAGGAGGGTGATGAGACTGAACTACAGGAGGGTGATGAGACTGAACTACAGGAGGGTGATGAGACTGAACTACAGGAGGGTGATGAGACTGAACTACAGGAGGGTGATGAGACTGAACTACAGGATGGTGATGAGACTGAACTACAGGAGGGTGATGAGACTGATCTACAGGAGGGTGATGAGACTGATCTACAGGAGGCTGATGAGACTGATCTACAGGAGGCTGATGAGACTGAACTACAGGAGGGTGATGAGACTGAACTACAGGAGGGTGATGAGACTGAACTACAGGAAGGTGATGAGACTGAACTACAGGAGGGTGATGAGACTGAACTACAGGAGGGTGATGAGACTGAACTACAGGATGGTGATGAGACTGAACTACAGGATGGTGATGAGACTGAACTACAGGAGGGTGATGAGACTGAACTACAGGAGGGTGATGAGACTGAACTACAGGATGGTGATGAGACTGAACTACAGGAGGGTGATGAGACTGATCTACAGGAGGGTGATGAGACTGATCTACAGGAGGCTGATGAGACTGATCTACAGGAGGCTGATGAGACTGAACTACAGGAGGGTGATGAGACTGATCTACAGGAGGCTGATGAGACTGATCTACAGGAGGCTGATGAGACTGATCTACAGGAGGCTGATGAGACTGAACTACAGGAAGGTGATGAGACTGAACTACAGGAGGGTGATGAGACTGAGCTACAGGAGGGTGATGAGACTGAGCTACAGGAGGGTGATGAGACTGAGCTGGAGGGATTTAATTATGTTGCAGAATCTCCAGGTTGTATTACACTGGTAGAAATATTGCAAACGTGCACACAAGCTACATGCAGACACACACACACGCCCCTTACCTTGAAACCTATATTGAGGTCCTCACAGAGCTGGGAGCAGCCACTCTGCTTGCTGTTGAGACACTCGTTGATGAAGCAGTTGAGTTCGTCAGAGCCGTCACCACAGTCGTCATTACGGTCACACAGCAATGTCTCGTTAAGACACTTCCCGTTACGACACAAGTAGGCAGACTCATTACACTTCCTCTCTGTTAATGGAAGAAGCTCAATTTAGGTTCTGCAGACTGAATAACTGATAGATCAAACTAGTAAGGTTACTCTACTGCAATGGCCAGAGAGAACATGAATGTGTCTGAGTCAAACTTCAATGGCTTTTTTCATTCCTTACTAAAACTAAACCTGCCAAGAAGGATGCTATGGTATTTTATGGTGAAGCCATAGGCAATTACATTTGTTAACAATGCAACAACAATATTACACACAAAAGCTGTGATATTCTGTACTGTGCATGTCTACAGTACATATGTAAACCACAGTGTGTCCTTCTGTCTGTGTGTGTGTGTGTGTGTGTGTGTCTGACCTGAGTCTGTGCAGTGGGGGTTCTTGGGTGCCTCGTCTGAGTGGTCCTGACAGTCAAACTCTCCGTCACACTCCCAGACCTTCTGGTTGAGGCAGCGGCCGTTGGTACAGCGGAACTCCCCTGGCCCACACGTTGGGTACTCTACAGAACAGTACCACAATCACAAGTGTATTTTGAGGGTACATTAGTTTAAATACATTTGTAACCAGGGGAACAGAAATATATTTTTTGGAGAGTGCAGGACGAGAGATGGGAAGAGACAGCACTGAGGCATTGTAACGCCCTGGCCATAGAGAGGGGTTTTTTGTTCTTTATTTTGGTTAGGCCAGGGTATTACATTGTGTGGGCATTCTATGTTCCTTTTTCCATGTTTTTTTTTTTTTTTTTTTTGGGCCGTGTGTGGCTCCCAATCAGGGACAGCTGAAGTTCGTTGTTGCTGAATGGGAGTTACACATAAGGAGCATGTTTTTCCTTTGGGTTTTGTGGGTAATTGTTTCTGTTGAGTGTTTTGCACCTGACAGGACTGTTTGGCTGTCAGTTTTCTTGTTTTGTGTAGTGTTCTTTAGTAAATTAAACTTCAATGATGAACACTAACTCCGCTGCACCTTGGTCTACTCTCTCTTCAGACAGCCGTTACAGGCATTTAACCCCGTTCTCTCTGTCCATCTCTCATTTAACCCCGTTCTCTCTGCCCATCTCTCATTTAACCCCGTTCTCTCTGACCATCTCTCATTTAACCCCGTTCTCTCTGACCATCTCTCATTTAACCCCGTTCTCTCTGCCCATCTCTCATTTAACCCCGTTCTCTCTGTCCGTCTCTCATTTAACCCCGTTCTCTCTGTCCGTCTCTCATTTAACCCCGTTCTCTCTGCCCATCTCTCATTTAACCCCGTTCTCTCTGCCCATCTCTCATTTAACCCCGTTCTCTCTGTCCGTCTCTCATTTAACCCCGTTCTCTCTGTCCATCTCTCATTTAACCCCATTCTCTCTGACCATCTCTCATTTAACCCCGTTCTCTCATTTAACCCCGTTCTCTCTGACCATCTCTCATTTAACCCTGTTCTCTCTGACCATCTCTCATTTAACCCCGTTCTCTCTCCCCATCTCTCATTTAACCCCGTTCTCTCTCCCCATCTCTCATTTAACCCCGTTATCTCATTTAACCCCACTCTCTCTGACCATCTCTCATTTAACCCCGTTCTCTCTACCCATCTCTCATTTAACCCCGTTCTCTCTGCCCATCTCTCATTTAACCCGTTCTCTCTGCCCATCTCTCTTTTAACCCCGTTCTCTCTGCCCATCTCTCATTTAACCCCGTTCTCTCTGCCCATCTCTCATTTAACCCTGTTCTCTCTGCCCATCTCTCATTTAACCCCATTCTCTCTGCCCATCTCTCATTTAACCCCGTTCTCTCTGCCCATCTCTCATTTAACCCCGTTCTCTCTGCCCATCTCTCATTTAACCCCGTTCTCTCGGCCCAATCTCTCATTTAACCCGTTCTCTCTGTCCATCTCTCATTTAACCCCGTTCTCTCTGCCCATCTCTCATTTAACCCCGTTCTCTCTGACCATCTCTCATTTAACCCCGTTCTCTCTGCCCATCTCTCATTCAACCCCGTTCTCTCTGCCCATCTCTCATTTAACCCTGTTCTCTCTGTCCATCTCTCATTTAACCCCGTTCTCTCTGCCCATCTCTCATTTAACCCCGTTCTCTCTGCCCATCTCTCATTTAACCCCGTTCTCTCTGTCCATCTCTCATTTAACCCCGTTCTCTCTGCCCATCTCTCATTTAACCCGTTCTCTCTGCCCATCTCTCATTTAACCCCGTTCTCTCTGTCCATCTCTCATTTAACCCCGTTCTCTCTGCCCATCTCTCATTTAACCCCGTTCTCTCTGACCATCTCTCAATTAACCCCGTTCTCTCTGTCCATCTCTCCATAGGCCTTTCTCCTCTCCTCTGTTATCATGCTGCATCACAAACACTCACCACACTCTGGTGACTCGTCTGATCCGTCGGAGCAGTCCATGTCATGGTCACACACAAAGTGCTTGGGGATACAATGTCTGTTCTGACACATGAACTCATTCTCATCACAGGTGTTGTTGTACACTGACAGAGAGAGAGAGACAGAGAGAGACAAAGAGAGACAGACAGAGACAGACAAAGAGAGACAGACAGAGACAGACAAAGAGAGACAGAGAGAGACAGAGAGAGAGAGAGACAGACAGACAGACAGACAGACAGACAGACAGACAGACAGACAGACAGACAGAAAGAGAGAGAAAAAGAAGAGATAAAGAGACAGAGAAAGGGTTAGCAAACAGAGGGTATTGCAAGAATGAATGATACATACCCTTAGCAGTCTAACAATAGTCTGCACATTCTGCCTATTTACGTCTCTGCTAATAAAATCATTAAGATGAATCATAAAAAGACAATAGAAGTCTCATGTCTTCATCTATTAATTCATATTAATTCATCTATTAATACCCCAGTGGAATGTTGTAGTTTATAGTTGGCTGTATTATCCAAACCCAATAGAGACGTGTGATTGAAATGAGTCTTATGAGTGATTTAGTGGAAGTGTTTAACGTGTCCTCCTCCTTCTCACAGCAGCCAGCCTTGATGGTTACCAGTCATATAGACACAGTAAGTTACAATATCCAGTTCAGATCAACTGTGTTGATTATTAGGACTTTTGTGGGCGTGTTGCCATTGTCCTCACGCTACTCACAGCAGAGAAAAACAAATGCTGTTGCTATCTCACCAAACCAAAGAGCATGAACAGAACTGTAGAAGACTCCCACTCACAGCAGCCAGCCTTGATGCTCTCGTCTGCCCCGTCCAGACAGTCCTTGTCCCCGTCACACTTCCAGCGCTGAGGGACACACACATGAGTGCCGGGACACTGGAACGCCTCCGGGCTGCACGTCTTAGTTTCTATGGCAACGTAGGCGATATGAACATGTTAGATAACTGTAGACTAGTAGTCATAAATGAAATGAAATCGATCAACAGATTTTTATTGATCTATTAATTGACAAGGTAGACAGCTGTGTCTGATATGGGCCATAGATCATATAGGTGTGGGATGAGTCACTCACTGCATCTGTCGTCCTCGTCAGATTTGTCACCACAGTCGTTGGCACCATCACACACCCAGTGGTTAGAGATACAGCGATGGTTCCCACACTCAAACTCAGTGGACGTACAGAACTTATCTGCAAAGACAGAGGAACATTTTTATTAAATGTAATCTGGGTTACATTTGTTTCAGAATACATTTATCACCAAATTTACCACCATATATTGAAATTACTTATTTGAATGAACTATTCAACTTCCCGTGCTTGTTGTGTTTATCTATTGAAAACACTGTTTTGATCTTTGTGTCACTACAGTACAGTTCAAAGTTGTTTATTACATCAGCTAAGGGAATGGGGGAAGGACAGAAGGTATCTTGGTCAAGTAGACTGACCACAGTGGGTCTCGTCAGCTCCGTTCTCACAGTCGTTCTCCTTGTCACAGGTCCAGCTCATAGGGATACAGCGACCACTGGGGCACGCAAAGAAGTTCACTGGGCACTTCAGCTTCTTCTTGTCTGGTAGAGAGTGTAAATAATAATAAAAAATAACAGTTTTTAATATCGTATAAAGTTCTGCTATGAGTCAGACATGTGGTACAAATAGCTATGCTTTGTTGCCTGCGCAATGTAACTAATAGAATAGCCCCAAAAGTGCAACCCACCCATTTTGGCACTCCCAGGCAGGCTAAAGCAAATGCTCAAAGTGTTTGAAAGAAAACACATACTATTTGAACCCATGAAAGAATGATTTGCTGAACAAAAGGCCCTAAAAGGAGAAAGGCAAGATCTGTCTGTCTGTCTGTTACCTGGGCAGTTCCTCTCGTCTGAGAAGTCTCCACAGTCGTTGTTACCGTCACACTTCCAGGAAGGCAGGTAGCACAGCGTGGTCTTCCCACAGCTCTGGAAAGTCGCCCCCTTCACCCCCAGACGGAAGTAGCGAGAACAGTCAGTTGGCACTGGGGAGGAGGGACATTATACATCAGTGGCATTCAGTGGGGTAAAGTACTTCAGTAAAAATACTTTAAAGTACTACGTAAGTAGTTTTTGGGGGGTATCTGTACTTTACTATTTATATTTTTGACAACTTTTGCTTTTTACTCCATACATTTTCCCCATACTTGTTACATTTCGAATGCTTCGCAGGACAGGAAAATGGTCCAATTCACACACGTATCAAGAGAACATCCCTGGTCATCCTACTGCCTCTGATCTGGAGGACTCACTAAACAGAGAACATCCCTGGTCATCCTACTGCCTCTGATCTGGCGGACTCACTAAACAGAGAACATCCCTGGTCATCCCTACTGCCTCTGATCTGGAGGACTCACTAAACAGAGAACATCCCAGGTCATTCCTACTGCCTCTGATCTGGAGGACTCACGAAACAGAGAACATCCCAGGTCATTCCTACTGCCTCTGATCTGGAGGACTCACTAAACAGAGAACATCCCTGGTCATCCCTACTGCCTCTGATCTGGCGGACTCACTAAACAGAGAACATCCCTGGTCATCCTACTGCCTCTGATCTGGAGGACTCACTAAACAGAGAACATCCCTGGTCGTCCCTACTGCCTCTGATCTGGAGGACTCACTAAACAGAGAACATCCCTGGTCATCCCTACTGCCTCTGATCTGGAGGACTCACTAAACAGAGAACATCCCTGGTCATCCTACTGCCTCTGATCTGGAGGACTCACTAAACAGAGAACATCCCTGGTCATCCCTACTGCCTCTGATCTGGAGGACTCACTAAACAGAGAACATCCCTGGTCATCCCTACTGCCTCTGATCTGGAGGACTCACTAAACGCAAATGCTTTGTTTGTAAATGATGTCTGGGTTGGAGTATGCCCCTGGCTATCCATAAATAAAAATAAAAGCGTGGTGTCTGGTTTTCTTAATATAAGGAATGTGAAATGATTTATACTTTTACTTTGATACTTAAGTGTATTTTAGCAATTACAGTTACTTTTGATACTGAAGTATATAAAAAACCAAATACTTTGACTTTTACTCAAGTAATATTTTACTGGGTGACTTTTACTTAAGTCATTTTCTATTAGGGTATCTTTACTTTTACTTCAGTATGACAATTGAGTACTTTTTCCACCACTGGTGACATTAGTGGTTAGTTGTGGGGCTCTTGGGAGTAGTATCTGTACATTCAACATGGAGTGTATATAAAATTGCATCATATCCCCTATATAGGGCCTACCTGGTTAAATAAAGGTGAAATAATCTGTTTTTAAATAGTACACTACTACAGCCTGGGCCATGTCATAATGCACAGGGAACAGTGTCAGAGGAATCTGATCTATAGTTCTTCATTAGTGATACAGGATGGGTCAGAGAAATAGCTTTAACCATCTTTATTCAACAGATATCCAACATGTAAAGATGGCTTGTAGACTTACAGCAGTTCATCTCATCACTGGCGTCCTCACAGTTGACCACCTGGTCACAGCGGCTGGAGTTGGAGATGCAGCTTCCATCTCGACACTGGAACTCTGCAGCTTTACACAGGGTCACTGGAGAACACACACACAACACAATGGATATAGTAATGTGGACGTACACACACAACACAATGGATATAGTAATATAGACGTACACACACAACACAATGGATATAGTAATATGGACGTACACACAACACAATGGATATAGTAATATGGACGTACACACAACACAATGGATATAGTAATATGGACGTACACACACAACACAATGGATATAGTAATATGGACGTACACACAACACTATGGATATAGTAATATGGACGTACACACACAACACAATGGATATAGTAATATGGACGTACACACACAACACAATGGATATAGTAATATGGACGTACACACACAACACAATGGATATAGTAATATGGACGTACACACACAACACAATGGATATAGTAATATGGACGTACACACACAACACAATGGATATAGTAATATGGACGTACACACACAACACAATGGATATAGTAATATGGACATACACACACAGTTACACTATGACACACACACAGTTACACTATGACACACACATACACACAGTCACACACACAGTCACACTATGACACACACACACACACACGCACAGTTACACCATGACACACACATACACACAGTCACACACACAGTTACACTATGACACACACATACACACAGTCACACCATGACACACACATACAGTCACACTATGACACACACACACACACACACACACACACACACACACACACACACACACGCACACACGTACACACAGTCACACGTACACACAGTCACACCATGACACACATACAGTCACACCACGACACACATGCATACAGTCACAATATGACACACACACACACAGTCACACCACGACACACACAGTCACACGTACACACAGTCACACTATGACACACATACAGTCACACTATGACACACACTCACACACACACCTAGTCACACCATGACACACACACACACACAGACACACTATGACACACAGGACTTACTGTTGCAGGGCAGCTCGTCTGAGTGATCTCCACAGTCGTCAGTCCCATCACACCAGAACATATGGTCGATGCAGCGTCCATTGATACATCGCCTGTAGCCTTTCTTACATAGACGGTTCGCTGCAGAGAGGAAGACCAGCATTAGAAGAGATGTTCTCCAGTTGTCTTACTATGACTAAATTCTCTCTCCTGAAATTAAACTGACATCCAATTGTCTTCCTTTTGTGGTACAAAGATTGAGAACAGCAACACTGTGCTAACTGACAATGTAATTCAAGCCCAGATTCCAAGTACTCAGATTGCAGACATGCATTGTGCAAGCAGACACACGCTCGTACGCACACAGACTCACCGCAGTAGGACTGTTTCTCGTCTGACTTGTCCTTGCAGTGGGCCATGCCATCACAGGTCAGGCTGTAGTTGATGCAATCCCCGTTGCCACACTCAAAGTCATCCACACTACCACACAACGCGTTCAGAGCTACAGTAGTAGAACAAGGAGAGATGGAGACAGAGTCAGCACCATTTATCCTAACCAGACTGGACCCTTTAAATAAATCTTGGTAGGGATAACCCCCTTTTTTACATTTTCGCTAAAATGACATACCCAAATCTAACTGCCTGTAGCTCAGGCCCTGAAGCAAGGATATGCATATTCTTGGAACCATTTGAAAGGAAACACTGAGGTTTGTGGAAATGTAAATTGAATGTAGGAGAATATAACACAATAGATCTGGTAGAAGAAAATACAAAGAAAAAAACAACCGTTTTTTTTCCCACCATCATTGAAATGCAACAGAAAGGTCCCAGTTCTAGCCATCACTCTGGTTGTAATTCCGATGGTGTCCACAGGATGGCAGCAGTGTATGTGCAAAGTTCAGACGGAGAACTTGAAGTATGAGCGAACTAGATGACATTTAGTGTGAAGTCACCCAGGTACATTTGGGAAAAGCATTCATATTACATTTTTCTGCAATAATATTGTCAAATCTGTATACTTGGACTTTGTTTTAGCTTTTCCAGTATTAGTAGCCATATTATAAGTGAAACATTTGCAACACAACCAGTTTTCATAACTTCATATCTCTGAATATTCTTATAATTTTTGTCCAAAACAAAAAGGATGCTGTCGCACAAGGTTAGCAGGTACATTTTGCGACAGATACAGGGATACTCCCGCAAAGCCCAGCTCATTGGCTATCTAGCTAGCTTTGTTTGACCCCGATTGGTGCTTATTTGACAAAGTTAGAGTCGATCAAGTGAAGACCGCCCGCATCATCGGCGTGCCATGAAGGTGTCGCTCTCTTACCAAATTTGCTGTCCAATAGGACATACTACACCCCTAATGATATAGTGAAGTCTGGTTATGTTCTAGGATCTCTGAGGAATAAATATGAATGTGAGGTGACTGGTTGAAACAACGTTTAGGGTTAGATTTTCACAGATTCCTTTCTTTGCAAATTGAACGAGTGGAAATACAAAATCGATCGTGCATGCTATATGGACCTTTCTAGGATATGAAAAAGGATTTTATCTAACAAAACGACACTTCATGTTATCTCTGGGACCCTTTGAAGGATAAATTAGAGCAAGATTTCAGAATGTAAGTACACATTTCATCTTCAGAGGTGAATTTATCAATCCTATCGCGCTAAAAAAAGTGTTCTGTTGTTAGGAGCTCTCCTCAAACAATAGCATGGCATTTTTTCGCAGTAATAGCTACTGTAAATTGGACAGTGCAGTTATATTAACAAGAATTTAAGCTTTCAGCCGATATAAGACACTTATGTACATTTACATTTTAGTCATTTAGCAGACGCTCTTATCCAGAGCGACTTACAGTAGTGAATGCATACATTTCATACATTTCATTTCATGCATTTATTTTTTGTACCGTACCGTACCGACATTTGTTGTTTCTCTAAAGCCTGCGATCATGACACAAGGCGCTACCTGATTTACAACTGTCCCGTTGACGGGACGCCTATCCCTAATTAAAAGAGGAGGTATTGACATGTCCTTGGACTGATCAGATCATCGTCATCACAATTAGCATTTTGCTCAGTGGATTAACACCAGTCTTAAGGTCTCAGGCAAGGTAGCCCCGGTTTCTACTGCTCCTCAGAGTCTGGCTTTGGAAGACTACAGCAACATTACTCTTCGCCCAAATATAGCGCATCCAACCAACGCTCCAACTGTGCCCCGCCCCTTCTCACCTGAACAGCTGTTGTCCTCCAGGAGTCTGCGGTCTCCACGGCAACTACAGTTGACCCTCGCGTCTGAGGTGAGCAGGCACAGGTCCTGACAGCCCCCGTTGTTGGTCAGACAGGGGGAGAACTCACCTGGTGAGGAACAATCGTAAAGAATATTCCTTGTGTTATTATGTTTCATCTTTTGTTTTTACATTGTAAGTCAGCATTTCACTGTTAGTTTACACCTGTTGTTTACGAAGCATGTGACAAATGAAATGTAAATCTTGTTTATTAATGTTCTGTATCATGCCATGTTTTATGTTTTGTGTGGGCACAAGGACAAGTAGCTGTTGCTTTTGTAAACAGCTAAGGGGGATCCTAATGCAAAACCAATACCAATCAATCGATCAAATGTACTTATATAGCCTTTTTTACAGGAACAGTTTTCACAAAGAGCTTTACCGTAACCCTGTGTAATATCAGTGTAAGTGTATTTGCACATGATTAAGTTGACCAATTTGAAAGCATCTTTCTTTCTGTTAGTTCCTCAGCATAAATGCCCCGCCCACTTTTGACCTATGAGTTCCACCACTCACAGCTGTTGGTGTCGTTGGCCACAGCGATTATTCCCATTGGCTGCTGGGGGATGTCATTTCTCAGTAACCTCATGTCTCTGCCCACAAACTTGTCAGCTCTGAGCACGGCCCTGCGGACCCAGTCAGTCCAGAAGATGTAGTCCCCATACACAGCCAGGCCAAACGGATGCACCGGCTCATTCTTCACCACCACCTATGGGGGGCAGTCACATGGTTAGTAAAAAGTTGGCCACACAAAAGTGGTGGGTCTGTAAACAACTGGATTAGAAGTGCTGAATTTGGACCGAAGGCACAATACTCTCACAATCAAAAATAAGAGACCTTATTTCGATAATGACTAAAAAGGAATAAAATGGTTAGATAAGAGAAAATACATCTGCTGATCCTAGGAGTCTATAGGAGTTGACACAGGTAACAGAGTTGACACAGGTAACGGAGTTGACACAGGTAACAGAGTTGACACAGGTAACAGAGTTGACACAGGTAACAGAGTTGACACAGGTAACAGAGTTGACACAGGTAACAGAGTTGACACAGGTAACAGGGTTGACACAGGTAACAGAGTTGACACAGGTAACGGAGTTGACACAGGTACTAGAGTTGACACAGGTAACGGAGTTGACACAGGTAACAGGGTTGACACAGGTAACAAAGTTGACACAGGTAACAGAGTTGACACAGGTACTAGAGTTGACACAGGTAACAGAGTTGACACAGGTAACAGGGTTGACACAGGTAACAGAGTTGACACAGGTAACAGGGTTAACACAGGTAACAGAGTTGACACAGGTAATGGAAGTGACTCACGTAGCGGTTGCTGCCGTCGTACTCGCAGCGCTCTATCTTGTCCAGTGTGGCATCTGAGAAGTAGAGTTTCTCTGCGCGGTGGTCTATGGCCAGGCCGTTGGGGGTGCGGATGTCATTACCGATGATCACCAGCACGTTGGCACCAGACAGACTGGCACGCATGATACTGGGAGACTGCTCGTTCCAGTTGGTCCAGAACATCAGACTAGTCGACAAGGACACAACAGGAAATAGAGGGACAGTTACATGTAGTTTTTATACATAATAAACAGACGGTAATGGAGTCAGTGAATAAATTGCTCCACTAACGGACTAATAAAGTGACCTAACAGCTGCGGTTGACATTTTATCCATCAAATTAAATCTTGTAGTCATCAAAGAGCATAGCTCAAAGGCCGGCAGATTGCGATATTGAGTCGTTTCCATCTTACCGTCCAAACGCATTGTAGGCAGCCGGCAATACACTCGTGTCCCCCATGGACCGGTTCGTACCTAAAACATTCTCACTTTCAGGCTGCAAAGGCGTCGATTTCCTCTTTAACTAGATTTAATGGTGAGAAGGCTGAAAAAAACTTACTTTCTTTAGGAAACCATTTTCCACCATCATGCTAAAGTGGCTAATGCCTAGGAATACTAGTCCCGGATGTTGCGTATCACGTGTAGCAAGTCAGGTTGCAGCAGTCCATTGTTTACTTCTGGCTGAACGCAGGGCACAACATTAGGAAGTAGCATTAGCCACTAGCATGGTCCACAGGGGATACCAGCGTATTGCCAGCTGCGTACAATATGTTTGGACGGTAAGATGGAACCAACAATACCAGATCAATATCGCCATCTGCTGGCCTTTGGACTACAACAAGCATATTGAACCTAGACCAACAAGTAATTCACACCACTTCAATTCTACAATTTATTTATATTTCTTTATACAAAGAACATCACTGCCACTCACTCCTGGCACTCGTCCAGCACAAAGGCCCTGGGGTGGTCATCTCCAGACATGGTGACCACGGTGTTGCGGTCGTAGGCCTGCGGTCGGCTCTGGTCGACCGTGTGTCGGGTGATGGTGGAGGTGGTGTAGCTGGTCCAATAGAGGGTGTCCCAGCCACGGTGGTACGCCAAGCCCTCCACCGAGCCTACATCTGGGGTAGAGAGAGAGAGAGGGAGAGAGAGAGAGAGAGAGAGGGGGGGGGGGAGAGAGAGGAGAGGGAGGGAGGGAGAGAGAGAGAGAGAGAGAGAGAGAGAGAGAGAGAGAGAGAGAGAGAGAGAGAGAGAGAGACATTAGGACAGCCTATTGAGGGAGTGGGACAGTCATTCTTTAGTGTTAGGGTCATAACAAGGTCAATATTACTGTCACAGACCTTGGTGGTTCACTAGCAAACAGACAAAAAGAGCCAATGAAAGAGCATAGCCTGTCAAGGAGGACAAAGTCCAAACAACTACAGTAGAAAAAGGAAAGGTAACACCTTCTGTTCAGACATTTACATGGCAGTAGGAAACATTGTTATATGTCGCTGTCCATACAAGTTAGAGGAGAGTTCACATTAAATAATTCCCTATAGGCTCTTTCAAGGTTCATCCCTTATGAGCTTTTCTCAGAGTTTCCAGCATCTGCTTTTGTCACACCACTGACCATTTTTATGACAATTGCTCAATAATAAAATCCTGGACGTCTGTAACCGTTTGCTCATGGTCAAAAGTCAATGATTACTTATTTTTCTCCCTGGTGTTAAGGTGGATGGAGGGTGGGGGTGTAAATCAACCCTACTGCAACTAAAGACAACTGGTACATAAAGACTAGTGTGTATTACTATATCTAACCCTAAAGACAACTGGTACATAAAGACTAGTGTGTATTACTATATCTAACCCTAAAGACAACTGGTACATAAAGACTAGTGTGTATTACTATATCTAACCCTAAAGACAACTGGTACATAAAGACTAGTGTGTATTACTATATCTAACCCTAAAGACAACTGGTACATAAAGACTAGTGTGTATTACTATATCTAACCCTAAAGACAACTGGTACATAAAGACTAGTGTGTATTACTATATCTAACCCTAAAGACAACTGGTACATAAAGACTAGTGTGTATTACTATATCTAACCCTAAAGACAACTGGTACATAAAGACTAGTGTGTATTACTATATCTAACCCTAAAGACAACCAGTACATAAAGACTAGTGTGTATTACTATATCTAACCCTAAAGACAACTGGTACATAAAGACTAGTGTGTATTACTATATCTAACCCTAAAGACAACTGGTACATAAAGACTAGTGTGTATTACTATATCTAACCCTAAAGACAACCAGTACCTAAAGACTAGTATGTATTACTATATCTAACCCTAAAGACAACTGGTACATAAAGACTAGTGTGTATTACTATATCTAACCCTAAAGACAACCAGTACCTAAAGACTAGTGTGTATTTACAGTTGAAGTCTGAAGTTTACATACACCTTAGCCAAATGCCTTTAAACTCAGTTTTTCACAATTCCTGACATTTAATCCTAGTAAAAATTCCCTGTCTTAGGTCAGTTAGGATCCCAATTTATTTTAAGAATGTGAACTGCCAGAATAATAGTAGAGAGAATGATTTATTTCTGCTTTTATTTCTTTCATCACATTCCCAGTGGGTCAGAAGTTTACATACACTCACTTAGTATTTGGAGCATTGCCTTTAAATTGTTTAACTTTCGTCAAACGTTTTGGGTAGCCTTCCACAAGCATCCCACAATAAGTTGTGTGAATTTTGGACCATTCCTCCTGACAAAGCTGGTGTAACTGAGTCAGGTTTGTAGGCCTCCTTGCTCGCACACGCTTTTTCAGTTCTGCCCACACATTTTCTATTGGATTGAGGTCAGGGCTTTGTGATGGCCACTCCAATACCTTGACTTTGTTGTCCTTAAGCCATTTTGCCACAACTTTGGAAGTATGCTTGGAGTCATTGTCCATTTGGAAGACCCATTTGCGACCAAGTTTTAACTCCCTGTCACGATTCCCACCGACGGTGGCGCCCCCTCCTGCTCGGGTGGTGCTCGGCGGTCGTCGTCACCGGCCTATTAGCTACCACCGATTCCCTTTTGCTTTTCCCTTTTTTTGGTTTTGGACACCTGTGGTCAATTAGCCATTAGAGGGGCTATTTAGTTTAGCTGGCCCGCTCCTTGTTGTGCGGGATTGATTATTGTATGTCGACTTCTTGTTCGTGTCGGCTTTGCATTGTCGCTCATTGTGTTTATTCCCCTGTGCTTGGGAACTTTGTTTTTGCTTCAGTGTTATTAAAAACACCACTCCCTGTGTTCGTTGCTTCCTGCGCCTCATTCCTGCAACGCGACTACCAAAGCCCTTACACTCCCTGACTGATGTCTTCAGATGTTGCTTCAATTATATCCACATAATTTTCCTGCCTCATGATGCCATCTATTTTGTGAAGAGCACCAGTCCCTCCTGCAGCAAAGCACCCCCACAACATGACGCTGCCACCCCAGTGCTTCACAGTTGGGATGGTGTTCTTCGGCTTGCAAGCCTCTCCCCCTTTATCCTCCAAACATAACGATGGCCAAACAGTTCTATTTTTGCTTCATCAGATCAGAGCACATTTCTCCAAAAAGTACAATCTTTGTCCCCATGTGCAGTTGCAAACCGTAGTCTGGCTTTTTTTATGGCGGTTTTGGAGCAGTTCCTTCTTCCTTGCTGAGCAGCCTTTTGGATTATGTCAATATAGGACTCGTTTTAACGTGGATGTAGATACTTTTGTATCTGTTTCCTCGAGCATCTTCACAAGGTCCTTTGCTGTTGTTCTGGGATTGATTTGCACTTTTCGCACCAAAGTACAGAACGCGTCTCCTTCCTGAGCGGTATGACGGCTGAGTGGTCCCGTGGTGTTTATACTTGCGTACTATTGTTTGTACAGATGAACGTGGTACCTTCAGGCATTTGGACATTGCTCCAACGGATGAACCAGACTTGTGGAGGTCTACAAGTTTTTTTTCTGAGGTCTTGGCTGATTTCTTTACATTTTCCCATGATGTCAAGCAAATAGGCACAGTGTTTGAAGGTAGGCCTTGAAATACATCCACAGGTACACCTCCAATTGACTCAAATGATGTCAATTAGCCATCAGAAGCTTCTAAAGCCATGACATAATTTTCTGGAATTTTCCAAGCTGTTTAAAGGCACAGTCAACTTAGTGTATGTAAACTTCTGATCCGCTGGAATTGTGATACAGTGAATTCTAAGTGAAATAATCTGTCTGTAAACAATTGTTGGAAAAATTAACTGTGTCATGCACAAAGTAGATGTGCTAACCGACTTGCCAAAACTATAGTTTCTTAGCAAGAAATGTGTGGAGTGGTTGAAAAACGAGTTTTAATGACTCCAACCTAAGTGTATGTAAACTTCCAATGTAAAGTGTATGTAAACTTCCAACCTAAGTGTATGTAAACTCCCGGCTCTGTACTGTAGCAGCACAGAGCCGTGCTGCTACAGTACTGACAACATTACCTATCTGACAGAGCTGCGCTGTAACAGTACTGACAACATTACCTATCTGACAGAGCCGTGCTGCTACAGTACTGACAACATTACCTATCTGACAGAGCCGTGCTGCTACAGTACTGACAACATTACCTATCTGACAGAGCCGTGCTGCTACAGTACTGACAACATTACCTATCTGACAGAGCTGCGCTGTAACAGTACTGACAACATTACCTATCTGACAGAGCCGTGCTGCTACAGTACTGACAACATTACCTATCTGACAGAGCCGTGCTGCTACAGTACTGACAACATTACCTATCTGACAGAGCCGTGCTGCTACAGTACTGACAACATTACCTATCTGACAGAGCTGCGCTGTAACAGTACTGACAACATTACCTATCTGACAGAGCCGTGCTGCTACAGTACTGACAACATTACCTATCTGACAGAGCCGTGCTGCTACAGTACTGACAACATTACCTATCTGACAGAGCCGTGCTGCTACAGTACTGACAACATTACCTATCTGACAGAGCCGTGCTGCTACAGTACTGACAACAGACAAACAAGGAGCATCGTCGTTCTCAAGACAAACAAAGCCATCTTTCTCTTCTTGTGTTCTCATTTTTTATTAGTCTTCTTTCCTCCTCTCGTTCTTTCTCAGCATAGCTGGTTGTTCAGCCTGTCCTCTAGCTATCTGTGGAATCTGAATTTGGGGCCAGATGTGACACCTGAAAAGGCTATAATGGACAATAAAATTACACCTCTGTCAGGCACTTAACATCAACTATAATTGGCTGCTTTTAATGAGAACTGAGATGGTTGCCAGCGACAGCGACGGCCATAATTTTGTATTATAGTTTTGCTTGGTTTCAACAAATCAATACAACATCAAGGACAAGACTGGATTGACATTTTACAATACAAGCTCAGGTCCAGAATTTGGTGGAATACTGATATGGAATACTGTTGCAGCCAACTCCAATGTCAGAGATGGACTCCTCTCTCAATGCCATAGTCTCTAGGAAGAAGTGTTTGTGTTTGTAATCTTGGATCTTTAAAACTAGTTTTGGAACTACATCCCTGATTCTGAATCATCCCTCCTATGAGATCATAGTCTTGGGAGTTCTGGCCCAGATAAAAGGGACTGTACATACTAACAAATAAAGCTAAACATTTTATAACTCAAGTACAAACTGCTTAGGGAATCTCCATCAATTGATGCTGCCCTCTCGTCAAGGACTGGCCAGAAACAAATCGTCCCTTTGTCTATCAAAGCTGAACAGAGAGATTTTTACTGCATTCTTTTCAAGAAACGACAGCCCAGATACGGACGCATTGTTTAAGATTCTAAATCTTATGTGCTCAGTTAACTGCTGTGTGTCATTGAGAACGTGTCAGTGAACCTGTTAGTCGTCTTATTGAAGAGCCAATGTGGTTATGAGTGATAAGGTTTAACAGTAGGAGAGTGTACAGGCAGAGAGTCAGGGTGTCATAGACGATGTTACTGCTGTCTCCTATTATCAGTCTGCCATTATAATTACTATCAGGATTATAGATCATTAGTGGTCAGAAGAATCAACACCGCCTTGTGTCTCTGGAGGACAGAACAGAATAAAAGAACCGTGGGGAAATACTGATGATGAAGAAGAGTGGTGGGGGCTTTGGGTAACAGTAGTAGTGGTGTGGGCCAGGGGAATGGGGCAGATGGGACTGAGGTAATGAAGGTCTTGGTGCCCATGCTGGACGGCCTCATCCTGGTGACGGGCCTGGTGGGTCACTGCCTGGTCATGTCCACCCTTGTTGGCCGGAGAAGGAGGCGAGGCGATTGATTGTCTGATTGATTGATTGATTTCGTAGAGTTAAAAACGATTTAAAACTAGAAATAAAGAACCCAGAGGACGAGCGTTAATAACACTTATTTTATGTTGCCAGGATATCCATGATCCATTCTAGTGTTGCATCTACAGCGCATTCGGAAAGTATTTGTACCCCTTGATTTTTTCCACATTTTGTTATGTTACAACCTTATTCTAAAATGGATAATAAAACAATTGTCCTCATCATTCTACACACAATACCCCATAATGACAAAGCAATTTTTAAAATATTTTTTAAATGTTTGTACATTTATTAAAAATAAAAACAGAAATACCTTATTTACGTAAGTATTCAGACCTTTTGCTATGAGACTCGAAATTAAGCTCAGGTGCATCCTGTTTCCATTGATCATCCTTGAGATGTTTCTACAACATGTGGTAAATTCAATTGATTGGACATGATTTGGAAAGGCACACACTTGTCTATATAAGGTCCCACAGTTGACAGTGCATGTCGAGCAAAAACCAAACCAAGGAATTGTCTGTAGAGCTCCGAGGCAGGATTGTGTCGAGGCACAGATCTGGGGAAGAGTACCAAAACATTTCTGTAGCATTGAAGGTCCCGAAGAATCCAGTGGCCTCAATTATTCTTAAATGGAAGAAGTTTGGAACCGCCAAGACTCTTCCTAGAGCTGACCGCTCGGCCAAACTGAGCAATTGAGGAAGAAGGGCCTTGGTCAGGGAGGTGACCAAGATCCCGATGGTCACTCTGATAGAGCTCCAGAGTTCCTCTGTGGAGATGAGATAATTATCTCTGCAGCACTCCACCAATCAGGCCTTTATGGTAGAGTGGCCAGACGGAAGCCACTCCTCAGTAAAAGGCACATGACAGCCCGCTTAGAGTTTGCCAAAAGGCACCTAAAGGCCTCTCAGACCATGAGAAACAAGATTCTCTGGTCTGATGAAACCAAGATTGAACTCTTTGGCCTGAATGCCAAGCTTCACGTCTGGAGGAAACCTGGCACCATCCCTACGGTGAAGCATGGTGGTGGCAGCATCATGCTGTGGGGATGTTTTTCACCGGCAGGGACTTCGAGACTAGTCAGGATCGAGGGAAAGATGAACGGAGCAAAGTACAGAGAGATCCCTGCTCCAGAGCACTTAGGACCTCAGGCTGGGGCGAAGATTCACCTTCCAACAGGACAATGACCCTAAGCACACAGCCACGACAATGCAGGACTGGGGTCAGGACAAGTCTCTGAATATCCTTGAGTGGCTCAGCCAGAGCCCGGACTTGAACCCAATTGAACATCTCTGGAGAGACCTGAAAATAGCAGTACAGCGATGCTCTCCATCCACCCTGACAGAGCTTGAGAGGATCTGCAGAGAAGAATGGGAGAAACTCTCCAAATACAGGTGTGCCAAGCTTGTAGCATCATACCCAAGAAGACTCTAGGCTGTAATCACTGCCAAAGGTGCTTCAACAAAGTACTGAGTAAAGGGTCTGAATACTTATGGAAATGAGATATTTCAGTACCTTTGGGGTCACGTAAGACCCACAGGTACTTCCGTGACCCCACAGGTACTTATGTGACCCCACAGTAAGTCCGGCTACCGCTCGGTGGCCATCTTTATCTACCTACTGGCGTCTTCTGCAACATTGGTTAACCCCGTCCTCTACGTGTTCATGTCCAATAAGTTCAGCAGGGATCTGATGGAGCTAGGGAGGGAGTGCTGGGAAGGTTGCAGGGGGGTGTACAGGTGTGGTGGAGGGCAGGGACATGGTGCAGCATTTCAACACTGTAGAGCTCGATACTTCATCACTAACCCTACCCGGATTCTAAGGGTTACTAACTATGGACCCTCTATGGATATTTAATGAAGATTAACCGACCCTCTATGGACACTCTATGGATATTTAATGAAGATTAACCGACCCTCTATGGACACTCTATGGATATTTAATGAAGATTAACAGACCCTCTATGGACATTCGATGAACATTCTATGGATACTAGAAAAACATGCTTGGTTTGAAGAAGATCTGTCTTACAACCTATTCAACGTCATTTAATTTCAATAAACACAACCAGCTCAGCTCAGCTCAGGCCATTAGCTTTTACCTCTTCTTCATATCACAAACTGATCAGAGCTGTATGTGGACGAGTGTGTGATCTGGCCTACAAAGTAATGGTCTTGCTCAATTGTAGAGAGGATCAGCAAGAATGTTTTGTCACTTGTGGACAATATAAATATAAATAAAGAGAGTTGCACACTGCATATATAAACTCCCAGAAACGTTGGTATTTTACCCAATAAATGACTGGGACTTTATATATAGATAGAGCGTGCGACTCTCTTTATGTATTTGTACAGCTAACAGTTTATTCTTTATGTATTTGTACAGCTAACAGTTTATTCTTTATGTATTTGTACAGCTAACAGTTTATTCTTTATGTATTTGTTCAGCTAACAGTTTATTCTTTATGTATTTGTACAGCTAACAGTTTATTCTTTATGTATTTGTACAGCTAACAGTTTATTCTTTATGTATTTGTACAGCTAACAGTTTATTCTTTATGTATTTGTACAGCTAACAGTTTATTCTTTATGTATTTGTACAGCTAACAGTTTATTCTTTATGTATTTGTACAGCTAACAGTTTATTCTTTATGTATTTGTACAGCTAACAGTTTATTCTTTATGTATTTGTACAACAAAATCATTTCTCTGGGTGTGCGCCAGCTCATTCTTTTTATTATTCTTGTGGACAAGATAACATAACAGACAAAACATTACTACTCACTCTCCACAACCTTCTGCAGTTCTGATCCGTCATCGTTGGTCTGCTGGATGTTTCCAAAGTGTATGTCACTGAAGAAGATCCGATTGGCTCCCCTCCCCCCTCCTCCGCGGTAGTCAAAGGTCAGGGCGATGACGTTCTTCATGTGTTCCGGGTCCTCGAAGGGCTTGATGGGGGCGTTCAGGTTGGTCTCATCTGATAGGTGGATACTCTTCAGAATGGTCCGCTCCGAGTACAGCAGGTAGCCGTCGTAGTCACGGCAACTGTGGCTGTCCTCGGCCAGCATGCCGTGTGCGCAGGCGCAGGTTCGCTCTCCATTGCCGCGGTAAAGGCAGAGCTGTTCGCAGCCGCCATTGTTGTTTTTACAGACGTTGGTGCCTGAGGGAGAACACACACAGTGGTTAGACACATCAGTCTCATAGACACATCAGTCTCATAGACACATCAGTCTCATAAACACATCAGTCTCATAGACACATCAGTCTCATAGAAACACACTGGTTAGACACATCAGTCTCATACAACTAAACACAGCACACCAGGGTTAGAGAAAATTCAATTTCAATTCAATCTAGGATGGGAATAAAAATATTTTTATTTATTTGGAATTTCAATTTAATTTCCTGAGTGGACCGATATGAAATGAAATGCACCCTGTGTGTTTGTGTTAGGGGTTAAGTGTTCTTACCTTGTTGCCTGTCCCTGTTGAAGACCTTGATGTCCTTCAGCTGTACACCGATGCCTGTCCTCAGATACACATATTCTGTAGCGTTGTCTTTGTTGCCTCTCTTGATGGAACCGTTGGCATGAGTCCTGGTCCAACACAACATACAAAACACTATCAGCCACTTTAAACAGGCTTGGAGGGAAAACAACAACATTTGCAGTAAATTAGACTTATGCAAAGGGAATCCTGGACGAAGGCAACAATCTCACATACAAGACTGTCAGTCAATTTAAATAGGCTTTGAGGAAAATGTAATCCCATTGCATACTGCAGTCCTTACTGTTCGTCAATGGTCAATGCTCCACATAGGAGCCAAGGTCTTCAGTCAAGTTAGTCAAACATACTACAGCAGTGCAGCAGGGAATATTAAGGGTTAAACAAGGAGGAGATGACAGGGATAGGACAGCAGGCAGCTCACCTGTCACTCCAGTAGATGTAGCCCTCGAAGACGGACACAGCGAACATGTCCATATTGTTATTGGCCAGCACCAGCTCTCTGTTTTCTCCATTCTCCAGATTGATACGCTCTATCCTATCAGTCCGCGCGTCACACCAGTACAACCGCCGCTCCTACACACAAACAATAACAACAACAATATCAAGCAGAAAAATATTCTGTGTTTTCGAAACAACAAGCTTGTAAAGAGGAGAAAAATACTGGATCTGTATGAATCCAAAAGAAGGATTTGTAAATAATCTGAAATGTGGATTTTGCAAATAAAGTGAAACCTCAATAAATAAATTGTGTGTGTGTGTGTGTGTGTGTGTGTGTACTGTACCTTGTAATCGATGGAGATTCCGTTGGGCCACATGATGCTGTCATTGACCAGGACTACTCTCTGAGAGCCGTCCAGACGGGCCCTCTCTATACGGGGGACCTGACCCCACTCTGTCCAGAACAGATACCTGCAGGGACACACAGACACACACACACACTCATATGAGGTTGAAAGAAAGCAATCTATGTTATTTTTGCTCTGTATAGATTAAATATCACAATAAACACTTACTTACAATGTCCCATCATATAACCAGCTACTGCTTGTAATAATTATCAAAGTGCAAATATTGCTGGTTGCTGGACTAATAATACCCCATACTGTAGGTAACCATGTTATGACACATACAGCATTACACTACAAGCCTCAGTCCAAGCCCCAGCCCCAGTAGCCAAGCCCCAGTCCCAGCCCTAGTAGCCAAGCCCTAGTAGACAAGCCCCAGTCCCAGCCCCAATAGCCAAGCCCCAGTCCCAGTAGCCAAGCCCCAGTCTGAGCCCCAATAGCCAAGCCCCAGCCCCTGTAGCCAAGCCCTAGTAGACAAGCCCCAGTCCCAGCCCTAGTAGCCAAGCCCTAGTAGACAAGCCCCAGTCCCAGCCCTAGTAGCCAAGCCCTAGTAGACAAGCCCCAGTCCCAGTAGCCAAGCCCCAGTCCCAAAAGCCAAGCCTCAGTCCCAGGAGCCAAGCCCCAGTCCCAGTAGCCAAGCCCCAGTCCGAGCCCAAATAACCAAGAACAGCCCCTGTAGCCAAGCCGCAGTAGACAATCCCCAGTCCCAGCCCCCAGCCCCAACAGCCAAGCCTCAGTCCCAGTTGCCAAGCCCCAGTCCCAGTTCCAATAGCCAAGCCCCAGTCCCAGTAGCCAAGCCCCAGTCCCAGTTCCAATAGCCAAACCCCAGTCCCAGTAGCCAAGCCCCAGTCCCAGTAGCCAAGCCCCAGTCCCAGTAGCTAAGCCCCAGTCCCAGTTCCAATAGCCAAGCCCCAGTCCCAGTAGCCAAGCCCCAGTCCCAGCCCCAATAGCCAAACCCCAGCCCCAATAGCCAAGCCCCAGTTACAGTAGCCAAGCCCCAGTCTCAGTAGCCAAGCCCCAGTCCCAGTAGCCAAGCCCCAGTTGCCAAGCCTCAGTCCAAGCCCCACTCCCATTAGCCAAGCCCCAGTCCTAGACCTAGTAGCCAAGCCCTGGTAGCCAAGCTCCAGTCTCAGCCCTAGTCCCAGTAGACAAGCCCCAGTCCCAGCCCCCAACCCCAGTCCCAGTCCCAGTAGCAAAGACTCAGTCCCTAGCCACTCACCCTCTTTCTGGGTGGACGGTGATGGCACGGGGCTTGTCCAGACCCTGGGAGATGACCACATAGCGGAATGAACCATTGAGTCTGGCCACCTCGATCACGTCAAAGCCCTGGTCTGTCCAGTAGATGTTACCTGACAGGAGAGGGACAGGGGGGGCCGGGGTCAGTGTGTGTGTGTGTGCATGCTTCTGTATGGTCCATGCATGTGTGTATCCATGTGTGTGTGTGTGCGTGCATGCTTCTGTATGGTCCATGCATGTGTGTATCCATGTGTGTGTGTGTGCGTGCATGCTTCTGTATGGTCCATGCATGTGTGTATCCATGTGTGTGTGTGTGCATGCTTCTGTATGGTCCATGCATGTGTGTATCCATGTGTGTGTGTGTGTGTGTGTGTGTGTGTGTGTGCATGCTTCTGTATGGTCCATGCATGTGTGTATCCGTGTGTGTGTGTGCGTGCATGCTTCTGTATGGTCCATGCATGTGTGTATCCGTGTGTGTGTGTGTGTGTGTGTGTGTGTGTGTGTGTGTGTGTGCATGCTTCTGTATGGTCCATGCATGTGTGTATCCGTGTGTGTGTGTGCGTGCATGCTTCTGTATGGTCCATGCATGTGTGTATCCGTGTGTGTGTGTGCGTGCATGCTTCTGTATGGTCCATGCATGTGTGTATCCATGTGTGTGTGTGTGCATGCTTCTGTATGGTCCATGCATGTGTGTATCCATGTGTGTGTGTGTGTGTGTGTGTGTGTGTGCATGCTTCTGTATGGTCCATGCATGTGTGTATCCGTGTGTGTGTGTACGTGCATGCTTCTGTATGGTCCATGCATGTGTGTATCCGTGTGTGTGTGTGCGTGCATGCTTCTGTATGGTCCATGCATGTGTGTATCCATGTGTGTGTGTGTGCGTGCATGCTTCTGTATGGTCCATGCATGTGTGTATCCGTGTGTGTGTGTGCGTGCATGCTTCTGTATGGTCCATGCATGTGTGTATCCATGTGTGTGTGTGTGCGTGCATGCTTCTGTATGGTCCATGCATGTGTGTATCCATGTGTGTGTGTGTGTGTGTGCGTGCATGCTTCTGTATGGTCCATGCATGTGTGTATCCATGTGTGTGTGTGCGCCTGTGGCTGTTCTCTGACCTGCTATCCAGTCCACAGTGATGCCCTCCACCCTGCCGATGCCGTTGGTCACCACGTCTTCTCTCCAGGTCTGGTCTCTCTTAGCTCTGCTGATGGTGCTCAGGCCCATGTCCACCCAGTAGATAGTGTCATTGTCTACATGGCAGGACAGAGTGACGACGGTAAGTAACTGGATACAACCATCACTCAGGCAGGCACAGTGTAATAACAGTTCAGGTACACTTCACAGCACGGTCGGTGTGACTTGATCCTCAAACCAAACTCTTGTATTGTTGTTGGTGGGTCCGTAGCAGTACACTTACCAGCGTGGAAGTCGATGCCCACAGCCAGCGAGGTGCCAGACACGGGCACCAGGGCATCAGATTGATCAGACGGGTCCAGGGGGATTCCTCTAATGCCCTCATGTACTGAGTAGAGCAGGAAGGAGCCCATGCCTGGAGAGAGAACACATAACAGTTAATAACAGTACTGTTAGAGTATACAGGATATCCTGTGGAGTGTAGAACAGTGTAGCTATATATAGGAAATACAGTATGAATGGCCATGCACCTGTCACCTTTTAAATATTTTGAATCATTTTGCAATGTAATGTGATTTGTGGATTTGAAGAAAGTATTTAAAATGTGTTGGTCTGTTACCCTCGCAGGACTGCCGCCCACTCTGGAGGCTGTAACCTGCGGTACACATACAGGCTCTAGTGCTAGGGGAGGTGGGCAGGCACAGCTGGGAACAGTCTCCATTCTTATTGCTACACAGGTTGATGCCTGGGACAACAGAGAATAAAAGACCGTTCAAAACAGCAAAACAATAATAACAAAACAGGACTTTTCAAAACCTCCCAGACAAAAAGAAAAACATTTCTTATTCATTCAGTTGCATAGTGAGTTGTACCGGTCTGCATGCTCAGTGTGACATGGTCAGTGATATCCTACCTGTACCGGTCTGCATGCTCAGTGTGACATGGTCAGTGATATCCTACCTGTACTGGTCTGCATGCTCAGTGTGACATGGTCAGTGATATCCTACCTGTACTGGTCTGCATGCTCAGTGTGACATGGTCAGTGATATCCTACCTGTACTGGTCTGCATGCTCAGTGTGACATGGTCAGTGATATCCTACCTGTACTGGTCTGCATGCTCAGTGTGACATGGTCAGTGATATCCTACCTGTACCGGTCTGCATGCTCAGTGTGACATGGTCAGTGATATCCTACCTGTACTGGTCTGCATGCTCAGTGTGACATGGTCAGTGATATCCTACCTGTACCGGTCTGCATGCTCAGTGTGACATGGTCAGTGATATTCTACCTGTACTGGTCTGCATGCTCAGTGTGACATGGTCAGTGATATCCTACCTGTACAGGTCTGCATGCTCAGTGTGACATGGTCAGTGATATTCTACCTGTACTGGTCTGCATGCTCAGTGTGACATGGTCAGTGATATCCTACCTGTACTGGTCTGCATGCTCAGTGTGACATGGTCAGTGATATCCTACCTGTACCGGTCTGCATGCTCAGTGTGACATGGTCAGTGATATTCTACCTGTACTGGTCTGCATGCTCAGTGTGACATGGTCAGTGATATCCTACCTGTACTGGTCTGCATGCTCAGTGTGACATGGTCAGTGATATCCTACCTGTACTGGTCTGCATGCTCAGTGTGACATGGTCAGTGATATCCTACCTGTACTGGTCTGCATGCTCAGTGTGACATGGTCAGTGATATCCTACCTGTACCGGTCTGCATGCTCAGTGTGACATGGGTCAGTGATATCCTACCTGTACTGGTCTGCATGCTCCTCGTTGTAGATCTTCATGTGCGTCATGGGAGAAGTGTTGTGTACGTAGCACCTTCCAGTTCCCCCCATCACTCTTATCACAGGTCCCTATCTGGTCTGTACCCTGGTCGGCCCACCACAGCTTGTCTCCTACACACACACACACACACACACACACACACACACACACACACACACACACACACACACACACACACACACACACACACACACACACACACACACACACACACACACACACACACACACACACACACACACTTTATTAAGAATTGGTGTTATGGTGTTTTGTGTCAATCAGCCTCAAGCTCAAGCTTCAAGAAAATGCTCTCTCTCATGTGATCAATGGACAATAAAGCTTTTTGAAATTGAACTGAAATTGAATTGAACACACATTATCTCTCAAAGTCATAACAGACAGGTATTTAAAGACACAATAGTGGGTTGACGGATAACAGTAAAGCTGGACACAACAGTCTGTTTCTCCCTTACCCATGATGGCCAGAGCAGAGGCCTTGACCAGCTTGCCCGGTTTCATCCTGTCCAGGACCTCCAGGCCTGAGCCGTCCAGCTTACAGCGACTGATGGTGCCATTGCCTGAGCTGACCCAGTACAGCTGCTCACTGTCGTAGTCTACAGACAGGCCTGGAGGGAACAGAAAGGATACAGTTAGCACAGCACGGTCACAGTCAGAATCTCTCTCTCTTTCACTCTCATACAGTCTGTCGTAGTCTACAGACAGGCCTGGAGGGAACAGAAAGGATACAGTTAGCACAGCACGGTCACAGTCAGAATCTCTCTCTCTTTCACTCTCATACAGTCTGTCGTAGTCTACAGACAGGCCTGGAGGGAACAGAAAGGATACAGTTAGCACAGCACGGTCACAGTCAGAATCTCTCTCTCTTTCACTCTCATACAGTCTGTCGTAGTCTACAGACAGGCCTGGAGGGAACAGAAAGGATACAGTTAGCACAGCACGGTCACAGTCAGAATCTCTCTTTCACTCTCATACAGTCTGTCGTAGTCTACAGACAGGCCTGGAGGGAACAGAAAGGATACAGTTAGCACAGCACGGTCACAGTCAGAATCTCTCTCTCTTTCACTCTCATACAGTCTGTCGTAGTCTACAGACAGGCCTGGAGGGAACAGAAAGGATACAGTTAGCACAGCACGGTCACAGTCAGAATCTCTCTCTCTTTCACTCTCATACAGTCTGTCGTAGTCTACAGACAGGCCTGGAGGGAACAAATAGGACATACACACCACTACTGAACATGGTCAACTCTCTCTCTCTCTCTCACTCTCTCAAATTTTCTGTCACTCTGGCTCTAACTTTCTTTCATGCTCTCAGCATTGTTTTACACTACACTCACCTATAGGGCTCCTCTGATTGGTGAAGAGCGTCGTATGGTTGCTGCCATCCATGTTGGCCACACTAATGTTGTCCCCATCGGTCCAGTACAGCTTTCTGGAGAAAGACACACACATGACATGTTACTATACATTCATCTTGGTTCGACTGTCAAGTGACTGAAATCACAGTGACAACATCAATGTTCTTTTGCTGTCATTGTGTTATTCCAAACTCCATTCCTACTCCTCTAGTCTCTCTGTGTGTGTGTGTGTGTGTGTGTGTGTGTGTGTGTGTGTGTGTGTGTGTGTGTGGTGTGTGTGTGTGTGTGTGTGTGTGTGTGTGTGTGTGTGTGTGTGTGTATCCCACTCACCCCAGTATAGGGTGCAGGACCAGACAGTGGGGTTTATCAAGGCCCTGGATAACAGCGTTCTTAAAGGACCCGTCCAGTCTGGCCACGTTGATCTGTTTCTTATTGACATCATAGCTGGTCCAGAACAGGTTCCTAGACACCCAGTCTACTGCCAGACCATGGGCGTTGGGCAGGTCTGAAAAAACAAGCACAGATACAGGCAATTTTAACTAAACCACTAACTACATTAAATAAACAAATTCCTTGATCGAAAATGTGCCCAGTGGATTCCAAAGCAGTATTTGATTTCTTTCAAAGACTTCATCTTCTCTTCATTGAGCTTGCCTTGAACTTTGGAACTTATAGTCGTAAAGGTGCAAAACTCACACACCTGAAAGAAAAGAACCCGGATCTGATGCCAAGATAAAGTGGTCTTCCTACCAGCAGACACCACAGTCTCCACTCCGGTGCCGTTGATGAAGGCTCTTTTGATGGTCTGGGTTCGGACGTCTGACCAGTAGATCCGGTTCTCCAGAGCGTCATAGTCCACCACGGTCACGTTGTCTATGTCTGGCACGGTGAAGGAGATGATGTAGTTATAGTAGGGGTTGTCTATGTCCACTCCCCTGATCTCTGTCTGACGGGCATACAGCAGGAACTGACGGGACTCTGGACGGGAAGAGAATGGAAGAGACAAGGGATACAGGGGAAGAGTTACCATCAAGACATCACAAAGACAGTATTTCAACATATCCAAATGTTATGCAACAGCTGCTGGACTAAAATGGAGCTATTCTCATTAGGAAGACAATCATCTGATTGTGTGTTTAAATTGCAGCAAATTACACACACATTCAGACCCAGCTCAGACCCATTGGTCATCACTCAGCCCTCTGAGTATGTGTGTGTGTTGCTGTGTGTTCCTACCTTTGCAGGTGTGTTTGTCAGCCTGCAGCTTCATGAGGTGAGGGCAGGCACAGGAGAATGTCTGGTTGTAGCTGATTAGACACAGGTGAGAACAGGGGCTCTGCCCATCAGCGGTTGCACAAGGGTTGGGAGCTGAGGGGAAGAAGACATGTTAACCACTGTGATCAGCTCTCTCCTAGTGTTAACCACTGTGATCAGCTCTCTCCTAGTGTTAACCACTGTGATCAGCTCTCTCCTACCGTTAACCACCGTGATCAGCTCTCTCCTAGTGTTAACCACTGTGATCAGCTCTCTCCTACCGTTAACCACCGTGATCAGCTCTCTCCTAGTGTTAACCACTGTGATCAGCTCTCTCCTAGTGTTAACCACTGTGATCAGCTCTCTCCTACCGTTAACCACTGTGATCAACTCTCTCCTAGTGTTAACCACTGTGATCAGCTCTCTCATAGTGTTAACCACTGTGATCAGCTCTCTCCTAGAACCACTGTGATCAGCTCTCTCCTAGTGTTAACCACTGTGATCAGCTCTCTCCTACCGTTAACCACTGTGATCAACTCTCTCCTAGTGTTAACCACTGTGATCAGCTCTCTCCTAGTGTTAACCACTGTGATCAGCTCTCTCCTAGTGTTAACCACTGTGATCAGCTCTCTCCTTGTGTTAACCACTGTGATCAGCTCTCTCCTAGTGTTAACCACTGTGATCAGCTCTCTCCTAGTGTTAACCACTGTGATCAGCTCTCTCCTAGTGTTAACCACTGTGATCAGCTCTCTCCTAGTTTTAACCACTGTGATCAGCTCTCTCCTACCGTTAACCACTGTGATCAGCTCTCTCCTACCGTTAACCACTGTGATCAGCTCTCTCCTACCGTTAACCACTGTGATCAACTCTCTCCTAGTGTTAACCAATGTGATCAACTCTCTCCTAGTGTTAACCACTGTGATCAGCTCTCTCCTAGTGTTAACCACTGATCAGTTCTCTCTTACCGTTAACCACTGTGATCAGCTCTCTCCTAGTGTTAACCACTGTGATCAGCTCTCTCCTAGTGATAACCACTGTGATCAGCTCTCTCCTAGTGTTAACCACTGTGATCAGCTCTCTCCTAGTGTTAACCACTGTGATCAGCTCTCTCCTAGTGTTAACCACTGTGATCAGCTCTCTCCTAGTGATAACCACTGTGATCAGCTCTCTCCTAGTGTTAACCACTGTGATCAGCTCTCTCCTAGTGATAACCACTACTTCAATCAGTGTAGATGAAGGGGAGGAGACAGGTTAAAGATTTTCTTTTTAAGCCAATGGTGACATGGATTGTGTATGTTTGCCATTCAGAGGGTGAATGGGTGAGACAAACTATTTAAATGCCTTTGAACGGGGTATGGTAGTAGGTGCCAGGAGCACTGGTTTGAGTATGTCAAGAACTGCAATACTGCTGGGTTTTTCACCCTCAACAGTTTCCCGTGTGTATCAAGAACGTCCACCACACAAAGGACATCAAGCCAACTTGACACAACTGTGGGAAGCACAGTCAACATGGGCCAGCATCCCTGTGGAATGTTTTCGACACCTTGTAGAGTCCATGTCCCAATGAATTCAGGCTGTTCTGAGGGCAAAAGGGGGTGCAATTCAATATTAGGAAGGTGTTCCTAATGTTTTGTAAACTTAATGTATGATTTAGTCACACCACATGATAACTGGTCTCTATCTGTCTACACAGAATGTCTTCAAGATCAACACAACCTATCTAAGCCCAGATCAATACAACCTAACTAAGCCCAGATCAATACAACCTATCTAAGCCCAGATCAATACAACCTATCTAAGCCCAGATCAACACAACCTATCTAAGCCCAGATCAACACAACCTATCTAAGCCCAGATCAACACAACCTATCTAAGCCCAGATCAACACAACCTATCTAAGCCCAGATCAACACAACCTATCTAAGCCCAGATCAACACAACCTATCTAAGCCCAGATCAACACAACCTATCTAAGCCCAGATCAACACAACCTATCTAAGCCCAGATCAACACAACCTATCTAAACCCAGATCAACACAACCTATCTAAGCCCAGATCAATACAACCTATCTAAGCCCAGATCAATACAACCTATCTAAGCCCAGATCAACATAACCTATCGAAGCCCAGATCAATACAACCTATCTAAGCCCAGATCAACACAACCTGTCTAAGCCCAGATCAACACAACCTGTCTAAGCCCAGATCAATACAACCTGTCTAAGCCCAGATCAACACAACCTGTCTAAGCCCAGATCAACACAACCGATCTAAGCCCAGATGGTCTTGGCCACTATATATACAGGGATGGGCAACGTTGATGGGGTGGGGGCCACCAAAAATCTGAACTCATTATGAGGGGCCGCAGTTGCTCGCAGGTCTGCGTTTTTGCAATTTTATAACACATTTCATGTAATTCTACTAATTTAGCCATGGAGCGGAGAGGAAAACAAGCCGTTTTACAGCTAATTTCCTGCAATTCTACACATTTTGCCATAAGGTGGAGAGAAATGTTTGCATATGATACAGTATCTGAGAGAGACTGATTAACAAGATAAATGGGGGCCCCCCGGCCGGTAATTCATACAAGTTTAGAAATTTGGTCGCTAAACTAACTTAACAATCTCAATAATGTTAGCTGACATGGGCTAATTGACTATCAGTGACTGACATAACAAGAGAAAAACTGCTGATGCACAACCACATTTCCAAATTGCCCCTTGTGTCAAATACTGCAGTGTGTGGGCTTTATTATCCACAGTGTGAGGCCTTTATTATCCACAGTGTGTGGCCTTTATTATCGACAGTGTGTGGGCTTTATTATCCACAGTGTGTGGCCTTTATTATCCACAGTGTGAGGCCTTTATTATCCACAGTGTGTGGCCTTTATTATCCACAGTGTGTGGGCTTTATTATCCACAGTGTGTGGGCTTTATTATCCACAGTGTGAGGCCTTTATTATCCACAGTGTGTGGGCTTTATTATCCACAGTGTGTGGGCTTTATTATCCACAGTGTGTGGGCTTTATTATCCACAGTGTGTGGGCTTTATTATCCACAGTGTGAGGCCTTTATTATCCACAGTGTGTGGGCTTTATTATCCACAGTGTGTGGGCTTTATTATCCACAGTGTGTGGCCTTTATTATCCACAGTGTGAGGCCTTTATTATCCACAGTGTGTGGGCTTTATTATCCACAGTGTGTGGCCTTTATTATCCACAGTGTGAGGCCTTTATTATCCACAGTGTGTGGGCTTTATTATCCACAGTGTGTGGGCTTTATTATCCACAGTGTGTGGCCTTTATTATCCACAGTGTGTGGGCTTTATTATCCACAGTGTGTGGGCTTTATTATCCACAGTGTGTGGGCTTTATTATCCACAGTGTGAGGCCTTTATTATCCACAGTGTGAGGCCTTTATTATCCACAGTGTGAGGCCTTTATTATCCACAGTGTGAGGCCTTTGTTATCCACAGTGTGTGGGCTTTATTATCCACAGTGTGTGGGCTTTATTATCCACAGTGTGTGGGCTTTATTATCCACAGTGTGTGGGCTTTATTATCCACAGTGTGAGGCCTTTGTTATCCACAGTGTGTGGGCTTTATTATCCACAGTGTGTGGGCTTTATTATCCACAGTGTGTGGGCTTTATTATCCACAGTGTGTGGGCTTTATTATCCACAGTGTGTGGGCTTTATTATCCACAGTGTGAGGCCTTTGTTATCCACAGTGTGTGGGCTTTATTATCCACAGTGTGTGGGCTTTATTATCCACAGTGTGTGGGCTTTATTATCCACAGTGTGTGGGCTTTATTATCCACAGTGTGTGGCCTTTGTTATCCACAGTGTGTGGGCTTTATTATCCACAGTGTGTGGGCTTTATTATCCACAGTGTGTGGGCTTTATTATCCACAGTGTGTGGGCTTTATTATCCACAGTGTGAGGCCTTTGTTATCCACAGTGTGTGGGCTTTATTATCCACAGTGTGTGGGCTTTATTATCCACAGTGTGTGGGCTTTATTATCCACAGTGTGAGGCCTTTATTATCCACAGTGTGAGGCCTTTGTTATCCACAGTGTGTGGGCTTTATTATCCACAGTGTGTGGGCTTTATTATCCACAGTGTGTGGGCTTTATTATCCACAGTGTGTGGCCTTTATTATCCACAGTGTGTGGGATTCACAGGATCATGGAGGTAACACAACACATGGGACAACAGTGAAAGGTCAGCTGTCTGAGGGGAGTTGAGTGTTTGAATTCAGAAGGTCTGGAGTGTAGTGCACCACTCTGCAGTCCTGCCCTTTCCTCCAACACTGCACCAAAGTGTGTGTCACAGTCCAGTTAGCAGTAAGAGGCAGCTGTGAAGTGTGAGGTTGCTTGTGTGTGTCGGCGTGCGTGCGTGTGTACAGTGTCTTCATAATGTATTCATATCCCTTGACTTTTCGCACATTTTGTTACATAACAGCCTGAATTTAAAATGTATTAAATTAAGATGTTTTGCCACTTGCCTACACACAATACCCCATAATGTCAAAGTGAAATTATGTTTTCACACATTTTTACAAATGAATAGTCAATAAGTATTTAACTTGTTTGCTATGGCAAATCTAAATGAGTTCAGGAGGAAAATGTTCCTTAACAAGTCACAAGTTGCATGGACTCCCTCATCTCTGTACCCCACACATACAATGATCTGTAAGGGCCCTCAGTTGAGCAGTGAATTTCAAACGCAGATTAAACCACAAAGACCATGGAGGTTTTCCAATGTCTTGCAAAGAAGGGCACCTATTGGTAGATAGGTAACTTGAGCACGGTCAAGTTATTAATGACACTTTGCACTGTAAATATCTAGGTGTCCTTCCTAACTCAGTTGCCGGATAGGAAGGAAACCACTCAATGATTTCACCATGAGGCCAATGGTGAATTTAAAACAATTACAGTTTAATGACTGTGAGAAAACTGAGGATGGATCAACAACTTTATAGTTACTCCACAATACTAACCTAATTGACAGAGAAAAAGAAGGAAGCCTGTAAAGAATACAAATATTCCAAAACATGCATCTCGTTTGCAACAAGGCACTAAAGTAATACTGCAAAACATTTAGCAAAACTATTAACTTTTTGTCCTGAATACAAAGTATTATGTTTGGGCAAATCCAATACAACACATTACTGAGTACCACTCTCCATATTTTCAAGCATAGTGGTGGCTGCATCATGTTATGGGTATGCCTGTCATCGGCAAGGACTAGGGAGTTTTTTAGGATAACAAAAACGGAATCAACCCTAGAGTTGCTTACCAAGAAGACAGTGAATGTTCCCGAGTGGCCGAGTTACAGTTTTGACTTAAATCTATTTGAAACTCTAAGGCAAGACCTGAAAATGTTTGTCTAGCAATGATCAACAATCAATTTAACAGAGCTTGAAGAATTTTGAAAATTATAATGGGCAAATGTTGCACAATCCAGGTGTGGAAAGCTCTTAATAAGAGACTTACCCATAACGACTCACAGCTGCAATCGCTACACAAGGTGCATCTACAAAATATGACTCAGGAGTGTGAGTACTTATGTAAATGAGATATTTCTGTATTTTATTTTCTTAAATTTGCAAAAATGTCTAAAAACATGTTTTCACTCTCATTATGGGGTATTGTGTCTAGATGGATGAGAACATTTTGAATTCAAGCTGTAACAACAAAATGTGAAATAAGTCAAGGGGTATGAATAATTTCTGAAGGCACTGTACGTATTTATGTAAGCATCCGTCCGTCTGTGTGACCTACCCTGGGGCTGTCTGGAGGGATGATACACCTGCAGGTCGAAGGGTTGTGTGTTGGTGCGTTGGACCACGGTTATGTTGTTGCCGGTCCACTTGTTAGCCTTGGCCAGAGTGTTGGTCCTCCAGTCTGTCCAGTACACCTCTCCTCCGTACATAGTGACAGCAAAGGGATGAGACAGGTACTCATGACCCCTCAGCACCTCGATCAGACCAGAGCCGTCATACAGAGCAGAGTATATGGCATCAGACCTGGGGAGAGAGCATTTATGAGAGGAGGTGTGTGTGTGTGTGTGTGTGTGTGTGTGTGTGTGTGTGTGTGTGTGTGTGTGTGTGTGTGTGTGTGTGTGTGTGTGTGTGTGTGTGTGTGTGTGTGTGTGTGTGGGGGTGTGTGTGTGTGTGTGGGGGTGGGTGGGTGGGTATAGTAAGGAGAGCAACAGTACCTGGCATCGATCCATACAATGCGTCTCTCCATGTAGTCTACAGTCAGTCCGTTTGGCCAGCCACCGCTGCCAGTCTCTCTGTGGATAGTCCTCCTGGCCTCACCACTCATAGATGCTGCCTCTATCCTGGGCAAGCTGGCATCCCAGTCCGTCCAGAACAGAATACTAGACACAGACAAAGAAAAGAAAGAGAAACACACATTCAGGAATATTCAGCAGCATTACACTACCGGTCAAAAGTTTTAGAACACCTACTCATTCAAGTGTTTTTCTTTATTTTTTACTATTTTCTACATTGTAGAATAATAGTGAAGACATCAAATCTATGAAATAACACATATGGAATCATGTAGTAACCAAAAAAGTGTTAAACAAATCAAAATATATTTTATATTTGAGATTCTTCAAATAGCCACCCTTTGCCTTGATGACACACTGGTTGAGATAATGCACATTCTTGGCATTCTCTCAACCAGCTTCATGAGGTAATCACCTGAAATGCATTTCAATTAACAGGCGTGCCTTCTTAAAAGTTAATTTGAGGAATTTCTTTCCTTCTTAATGCGTTTGAGCCAATCAGTTGTGTTGTGACAAGGAAGGGGGAATACAGAAGATATCCCTATTTGGTAAAAGACCAAGTCCACATTTTGGCAAGAACAGCTCAAATAAGCAAAGAGAAACGACAGTCCATCATTACTTTAAAACATGAAGGTCAGTCAATACAGAACATTTCAAGAACTTTGAAAGTTTCAAGTGCAGTCGCAAAAAAACATCAAGCGTTATGATGAAACTGGCTCTCATGAGGACCACCACAGGAATGGAAGACCAAGAGTTACATCTGCTGCAGAGGATACGTTCATTACCAGCCTCAGAAATTGCAGCCCAAATAAATGCTTCACAGAGTTCAAGTAACAGACACATCTCAACATCAACTGTTCAGAGAAGAATCAAGCCTTGTGAATCAGGCCTTCATGGTCAAATTGCTGAAAAGAAACCACTACTGAAGGACACCAATAAGAAGAAGAGACTTACTTGGGCCAAGACATTAGACCGATGGAAATGGGTCCTTTGGTCTGGAGTCCAAATGGGAGATTATTGATTCCAACCCCCGTCTTTTGTTGTTATGATTCTGACAGGTCAGATAGCAATAAACTGCCATGTGGGGAATTGTACGTGGCTCGTTTCAGCTTGTTGTATCTTGTTATTGATATCATGTCTTGTTTTGAGTTTTTTTTGACTGATGTCAAAATCTACACTTTACTGTTCTATACTAATCTACACATTACTGTTCTATACTAATCTACACTTTACTGTTCTATACTAATCTACACTTTACTGTTCTACAGTAATCTACACTTTACTGTTCTACAGTAATCTACGCTTTACTGTTTTACAGTAATCTAAACTTTACTGTTTTACAGTAATCTACGCTTTACTGTTCTATACTAATCTACACTTTACTGTTCTACAGTAATCTACACTTTACTGTTCAATACTAATCTACACTTTACTGTTCTATACTAATCTACGCTTTACTGTTCTATACTAATCTACGCTTTACTGTTCTATACTAATCTATGCTTTACGGTTCTATACTAATCTACGCTTTACTGTTCAATACTAATCTACACTTTACTGTTCAACACTAATCTACACTTTACTGTTCAATACTAATCTACACTTTACTGTTCTATACTAATCTATGCTTTACTGTTTTGTAATCTATAGTTTTGTTTCCTCACCCGTCTCTGGGGTCGAGGGCAATGGCCCGTGGGTGCTCCACCTCACCAGCCAGTAGAGTGGTCCTCATGGTTCCGTCCAGCTTGGCTACCTCTATCTGATCTAGGTTACTCTCCACCCAGTAGATGTTCCCTGCTATCCAGTCCACAGCCAGCCCTTCTGGAGTGGCCAGGCCATACTGGATCACCACCTCGAAACTGGTTAGAGCTGGAGGGGGTAGGAGGGGAGGAGAGAGGGGTAGGGTATGAAATGGGAGATAGAAAATGGCTGGGTTAGTGCCTTGCATGGGAAATTGTAGATTTGTTCGACACTCCAATCACTTACCTCAAAACACAGAAGAAAAAAAACGATTTGATGAAATTTGAAGAAAATAACCTGATTAGATAGCTCTTCATAATGGACATGACAGAAATGGTACCCAGTGAACCAAACTGTATTAGAGCTTTATGCAATGGGGCAATATTTGCTGAAGTAATACAATATGTCTGTCTAACTCATGTCAAAAGACAGCAGCTAGAGACTAACTCCATCCTGCAGCACACATGTTTAACTGCAGCAAACCGCTGACAAACTGAGAGGACTGTTTAGAATTCCTTCTCTGTGGAATCCGAATCAGTCAGTTTGTCTGTCAGTGTGGGGTTTCTAGTGGGGGGGTTTCTAGTGGGGGGTTGTAGTGGAGGGTTTCTAGTGGAGGGTTTCTAGTGGGGGGTTTCTAGTTGAGGGCTTCTAGTGGAGGTTTTCTAGTGGAGGGTTTCTAGTGGGGGGTTTCTAGTTGAGGGCTTCTAGTGGAGGGTTTCTAGTGGAGGGTTTCTAGTTGAGGGCTTCTAGTGGAGGGCTTCTAGTGGGGGGTTTCTAGTGGAGGGCTTCTAGTGGGGGGTTTCTAGTTGAGGGCTTCTAGTGGAGGATTTCTAGTTCAGGGCTTCTAGTGGGGGGTTTCTAGTTGAGAGCTTCTAGTGGGGGGCTTCTAGTGGAGGGTTTCTAGTGGAGGGCTTCTAGTGGGGGGTTGTAGTGGAGGGTTTCTAGTGGGGGGTTCTAGTGGAGGGGTTCTAGTGGAGGGCTTCTAGTGGAGGGTTTCTAGTGGCGGGTTTCTAGCAGGGGTTTCTAGTGGAGAGTTTCCAGTGGGGGGTTTCTAGTGGAGGGCTTCTAGTGGGGGGGTTCTAATGGAGAGTGTCTAGTGGGGGGATTCTAGCAGGGGTTTCTAGTGTGGGGTTGCTAGTGGAGGGATTCTAGCGGGGGGATTCTAGCGGGGGGTTACTAGTGGAGGGTCTCTAGTGGGGGGTTTCTAGTGTGGGGTTTCTAGCGGGGAGTCTCTAGCGGGGGGATTCTAGCGGAGGGTTTCTAGTGGAGGGTTTCTAGCGGGGGTTTCTAGTGGGGGGATTCTAGCGGGGGGATTCTAGCGGGGGGTTTCTAGTGGAGGGTCTCTAGTGGGGGTTTCTAGTGTGGGGTTTCTAGCGGGGGGATTCTAGCAGAGGGTTTCTAGTGGAGGGTTTCTAGTGGAGGGTTTCTAGTGGAGGGTTTCTAGTGGAGAGTTTCTAGTGGGGGGATTCTAGTGGGGGGTTTCTAGCGGGGGGTTTCTAGCGGGGGGTTTCTAGTGGAGAGTTTCTAGTGGGGGGATTCTAGCGGGGGTTTCTAGTGTGGGGTTGCTAGTGGAGGGCTTCTAGTGGGGGGGCGGGGCATTCTAGTGGGCGGCAGGTAGCCTAGTGGTTAGCGCGTTGGACTAGTAACCGAAAGGTTGCAAGATCGAATCCCCGAGCTGACAAGTTAAACATCTGTGTTCTGTCCCTGAACAAGGCAGGAAACCACTGTTCCTAGGCCGTCATTGAAAAGACAAATTTGTTCTTAACTGACTTGCCTAGTTAAATAAAGGTAGCGGGGAATTTCTAGTGTGGGGTTTGTAGTGGAAGGTTTGTAGTGGGGGGTTTGTAGTGGAAGGTTTCTAGCGGGGGGTTTGTAGCGGGGGGTTTCTAGTGTGGGGTTTGTAGTGGAAGGTTTCTAGTGGGGGGTTTCTAGTGGGTGGTTTCTATTGGGGGGTTTCTAGTCTAAGGTTTCTAGTGTGGGGTTTCTAGTGTGGGGTTTGTAGCAGGGGGTTCCTAGCGTGGGGTTTCTAGTGGAAGGTTTCTAATAGGGGGTTTCTAGTGTGTGGTTTGTAGCGGGGGGTTTCTAGTGTGGGGTTTGTAGTGTGGGGTTTCCAGTGGAAGGGTTCCAGTGGGGGGTTTCTAGTGGAAGGTTTCTAGTGGGGGTTTCTAGTGTGGGGTTTGTAGCGGGGGGTTTCTAATGGAAGGTTTCTAGTGGGGGGTTTCTAGGGGGGGTTTCTAGTGGAAGGTTTCTAGTGGGGGGGTTTTCTAGTGGGGGGGTTTGTAGCAGGGGGTTTCTAGTGGGGGGTTTCCAGTGGAAGGTTTCTAGTGGGGGGTTTCTAGTGGGGGGTTTGTAGTCTAAGGTTTCTAGTGGGGGGTTTCTAGTGGGGGGTTTCTAGGGGGGGTTTCTAGTGGGGGGGTTTTCTAGTGGGGGGGTTTGTAGCAGGGGGTTTCTAGTGGGGGGTTTCCAGTGGAAGGTTTCTAGTGGGGGGTTTCTAGTGGGGGGTTTGTAGTCTAAGGTTTCTAGTGGGGGGTTTCTAGTGGGGGGTTTCTAGTCTAAGGTTTCTAGATGGGGGTTTCTGGTCTAAGGTTTCTAGTGGGGGGGTTTCTAGTCTAAGGTTTCTAGTGGGGGGTGTCTAGTGGGTGGTTTCTAGTGTGGGGTTTCTAGTGTGGGGTTTCTAGTGTGGGGTTTGTAGCGGGGGGTTTCCAGTGGAAGGTTTCTAATGGAAGGTTTCTAGTGGGGGGTTTCTAGTGGGGGGTTTCTAGGGGGGGGGTTCTAGTGGAAGGTTTCTAGTGGGGGGGGTTTTCTAGTGGGGGGGTTTGTAGCAGGGGGTTTCTAGTGGGGGGTTTCCAGTGGAAGGTTTCTAGTGGGGGGTTTCTAGTGGGGGGTTTCTAGTCTAAGGTTTCTAGATGGGGGTTTCTGGTCTAAGGTTTCTAGTGGGGGGGTTTCTAGTGGGGGGTGTCTAGTGGGTGGTTTCTAGTGTGGGGTTTCTAGTGTGGGGTTTCTAGTCTAAGGTTTCTAGTCTAAGGTTTCTAGTAGGGGGTTTCTAGTGGGGGGATTCTAGTGGGGGGTTTGTAGCGGGGGGTTTCTAGTGGGGGGTTTCTAGTGGGGGGTTTCTAGTCTAAGGTTTCTAGTGGGGGGTTTCTAGTGGGTGGTTTCTAGTGGGGGGTTTCTAGTCTAAGGTTTCTAGTGGGGGGTTTCTAGTGGGTGGTTTCTAGTGTGGGGTTTCTAGTGTGGGGTTTCTAGTCTAAGGTTTCTATTCTAAGGTTTCTAGTAGGGGGTTTCTAGTAGGGGTTTTCTAGTGGGTGGTTTCTAGTCTAAGGTTTCTAGTTGGGGGTTTCTTGTGGGGGGTTTCTAGTGGATGGTTTCTAGTCTAAGGTTTCTAGTTGGGGACTTCTAGTGGAGGATTTCTAGTGGAGGGTTTCTAGTCTAAGGTTTCTAGTTGGGGACTTCTAGTGGAGGGTTTCTAGTGGAGGGTTTCTAGTGGGGGGTTTCTAGTGGGAGGTTGGCTGGGATGAGGGGCCACACTGGAGAGGTAACATACGCAGAGATATGCATACATGCACAGGCACGGGCGCACACACACATACACACATGGGCACACACACAAACACATACAGTCTTGTACAGCTAACCTTGTGGGGACACACAATTCAGTCCCATTCAAAATCCTATTTTCCCTAACCTTAAACCTAAACCTAACCCGTACTCTTAACTTAACCCAAAAACCTAACCTTAACCCTAGCTCCTAACCCTAACACTAATTCTAACCTTAACCGTAAACCCCCTTGAAATAGCATTTAACCTCGTGGGGACTAACAAAATGTCCCCAGTTTGTTTACTATTCTATTCTAATAATAGTTAAACACACACACACACACACACACACACACACACACACACACACACACACACACACACACACACACACACACACACACACACACACCTCCATCTCCCCATGTGCACTTGTGCAGCTATCCCTCTCTGTTCCCAGAAAAGCCTGGGACCTCAATGAAAGCTACGCAGTAATGGTGTACAGCTGATGATTCTGTGGAGTCCTACACATGGCCTTCCAACAGTCATTAGATCATTAGAGGGAGAGGGCCTCTCACAGCTTGGTTGTTGTTATACTGCGGGAACCACAGTTGGCTCTTTTGTTTGTTGTTGGCAGTACACAGTGACCATGTTTGCTCCACAGTTTAGAAGCTGCTGAATTGCTGAATTGTCTTCAATCAGAAGCAGCATGGACTGATCTATGGCTTGGACACAATGGAGGGTTGTAGGAAGGTTGTTTTTAGGAGGGGTGGGAACAAGGAGTGTAATGTAGTGTCTCCTACGCTACCTGTGTCTGTGTCTCTGTGTGTGTGTGTGTGTGTGTGTGTGTGTGTGTGTGTGTGTGTGTGTGTGTGTGTGTGTGTGTGTGTGTGTGTGTGTGTGTGTGTGTGTGTGTGTGTGTGTGTGTGTGGCATTGCTCTGGCCAAGGCTGGCTGCAGTCACGCAATGGACGGTGAGACGAATGGGAAGAGACAAAGAGACAAAGTTCGGGAAAAGTACATTCACATTTTGCGTAACCTATTTTCTTGTCCTAAGAGAATATTAAATGAAAGAAAAGAAAATAATAAAAACATTGTCCTTTCTACTCCAGATGCTTTCTAATTTTGAAGCCAGTTCAAATGAAATCAAATTTTATTGGTCACATACACATGGTTAGCAGATGTTAATGCGAGTGTAGCGAAATGCTTGTGCTTCTAGTTCCGACCATGCAGTAATATCTAACAAGTAATCTAACAATTTCACAACAACTACCTTTTACACACAAGTGTGAAGGAATGAATACGAATATTTACATATAAATATATGGATGAGCGATGGCCGAACGGCATAGGCAAGATGCAGTAGATGGTATAGAGTACAGTATATATATATGCAATGAGTAATGTAGGGTATGTAAACATTATATAAAGTGGAATTGTTTAAAGTGACTAGTGATACATTTATTACATCTGATTATTAATTATTAAAGTGGCTAGAGATTTGAGTCAGTATGTTGGCAGCAGCCACTCAATGTTAGTGATGGCTGTTTAACGTCTGATGGCCTTGAGATAGAAGCTGTTTTTCAGTCTCTCGGTCCCAGCTTTGATGCACCTGTACTGACCTCGCCTTCTGGATGATAGCGGTGTGAACAGGCAGTGGCTCGGGTGGTTGTTGTCCTTGATGATCTTTTTGGCCTTCCTGTGACATCAGGTGGTGTAGGTGTCTTGGAGGGCAGGTAGTTTGCGCCCGGTGATATGTTGTGCAGACCGCAGCACCCTCTGGAGAGCCTTATGGTTGTGGCGGGGGCAGTTGCCGTACCAGGCGGTGATACAGCCTGACAGGATGCTCTCGATTGTGCATCTGTAAAAGTTTGTGAGTGTTTTTGGTGACAAGACAAATTTCTTCAGCCTCCTGAGGTTGAAGAGGCGCTGTTGCGCCTTCTTCACCACGCTGTCTGTGTGGGTGGACCATTTCAGTTTGTCCGTGATGTGTACGTCGAGGAACTTAAAACTTTCCACCTTCTCCACTACTGTCCCGTTGATGTGGATGGGGGGGTGCTCCCTCTGCTGTTTCCTGAAGTCCACGATCATCTCCTTCGTTTGTTGACGTTGAGTGTGAGGTTATTTTCCAAACACCACACTCCGAGGGCCCTCACCTCCTCCCTGTAGGCCGTCTCGTCGTTGTTGGTAATCAAGCCTACCACTGTAGTGTCGTCTGCAAACTTGATGATTGAGTTGGAGGTGTGCATGGCCACGCAGTAATGGCTGAACAGGGAGTACAGGAGAGGGCTGAGAACGCACCCTTGTGGGGCCCCAGTGTTGAGGATCAGCGAGGTGGAGATGTTGTTTCCTACCCTCACCACCTGGGGGCGTCTCGTCTGAAAGTCCAGGACCAGTTGCACAGGGCGGGGTCGAGACCCAGGGTCTCAAGCTTAATGACAAGTTTGGAGGGTACTATGGTGTAAAATGCTGAGCTGTAGTCGATGAACAGCATTCTTACATAGGTATTCCTCTTGTCCAGATGGGTTAGGGCAGTGTGCAGTGTGATTGGGATTGCGTCGTCTGTGGACCTATTGGGTCGGTAAGCAAATTGGAGTGGGTCTAGGGTGTCAGGTAGGGTGGAGGTGATATGATCCTTGACTAGTCTCTAAAAGCACTTCATGATGACGGAAGAGAGTGCTATGAGGCGATAGTCGTTTTGCTTACCTTAGCTTTCTTGGGAACAGGAACAATGGTGGCCCTCTTGAAGCATGTGGGAACAGCAGACTGGGATAGGGATTGATTGAATATGTCTGTAAACACACCAGCCAGCAGGTCTGTGCATGCTCTGAGGACGCGGCTGGGGATGCCGTCTGGGCCGGCAGCCTTGTGAGGGTTAACACGTTTAAATGTTTTACTCACGTTGGCTGCGGTGAGGGAGAGCCCACAGGTTTTGGTAGCGGGTCGTGTCAGAGGCACTGTATTGTCCTCAAAGTGAGCAAAGAAGTTGTTTAGTTTGTCTGGGAGCAAGGCATCGTGGGTCCGCGGCAGGGCTGGTTTTCTTTTTATAGTCCGTGATTGACTGTAGACCCTGCCACATACCTCTTGTGTCTAAGCCGTTGAATTGCGACTACTTTGTCTCTATACTGATGCTTAGCTTGTTTGATTGCCTTGCGGAGGGAATAGCTACACTGTTGTATTCGGTCATGTTTCCGGTCACCTTGCCCTGATTAAAAGCAGTGGTTCGCGCTTTCAGTTTTGCTCGAATGCTGCCATCAATCCACGGTATCTGGTTGGGGAAGGTTTTAATAGTCGCCGTGGGTACATCACCGATGCACTTGCTAATAAACTCGCTCACCGAATCAGCGTATGTTGTTTTTCTATGTTCTATGTTGGCTGATGCAAATCCAGGCAGACAAGTAGAGCTTTGGACATGCTAGTGATGGGTTTTCCAGAATATCTTCTGCCACTACCCTTGTCTCTTTGTGGTATGTCATAAAGTAGTCATAAAGCGTTATTGTCCCAGAAAGGGGAAATTGGCTGCCGCATAATAGAATAAAATACATACACCAGAAAAGACACCGAATCACCCAAAATATAAAGAGATGCTTAAACCATCACTTCCCTTCTAACCCTCACCTCCTCCTAACCAAACCTCCCTCCTAACCCTCACCTCTCCTAACCATCACCTCTTCCTAACCCTCACCTCCCTCCTAACCCTCATCTCCCTCTTAACCCTCCTAACCCTCACCTCCCTCCTAACCCTCACCTCACCTAACCCTCATCTCCCTAACCCTCACCTCTTCCTAACCCTCATCTCCCTCCTAACCTCACCTCCCTCCTAACCCTCACCTATTCCTAACCCTCACCTCTTCCTAACCCTCACCTCCCTCCTAATATCATCTCCCTCCTAACCCTCACCTCCCTCCTAACTCTCACCTCTTCCTTACCCTTACCTCCCTCCTAACCCTCACCTCCCTCGTAACCCTCAGCTCCCTCCTAACCCTCAGCTCCCTCCTAACCCTCAGCTCCCTCCTAACCCTCTCCTCCTTCCTAACCCTCACCTCCCTCCTAACCCTCACCTCCCTCTTAACCCTTACCTCTCCTAACCCTCACCTGTTCCTAACCCTCACCTCCCCCCTAACCCTCACCTCCCCCCTAACCCTCACCTCACTCCTAACCCTCACCTCCCTCCTAACCCTCACTTCTTCCTAACCTTCACCTCCCTCCTAAACCTCACCTCTTCCTAACCCTTACCTCACCTCCCAACACTCACCTCCCTCCTAACCCTCAACTCCCTCCTAACTCTCACCTCCCTCCTAACCCTCACCTCCCTCCTAACCCTCACCTCCCTCCTAACCCTCACCTCTTCCTAACCCTCAACTCCCACCTCCTTCCTAACCCTCACCTCCCTCCTAACACTAAACTCCCTCCTAACCCTCACCTCTTCCTAACCCTCTCCTCCCTCTTAACCCTAACCCTCACCTCCCTCCTAACCCTTACTTCCCTCCTAACCCTCACCTCCTTCCTAACCCTCACCTCCCTCCTTCCTAACCCCTCACCTCCCTCCTAACCCTCACCTTCCTCCTAACCCTCACCTCCTTCCTAACCCTCACTTCCCTCCTAACCCATACCCTCACCTCCCTCCTAATCCTCACCTCCCTCCTAATCCTCACCCCCCTCATAAGCCTCACCTCCTCCTAACCCTCACCTCCTCCTAACCCTCACGCCCTCCTAACCCTCACGCCCTCCTAACCCTCACGCCCTCCTAACCCTCACCACCCTCCTAACCCTCACCACCCTCCATACCCTCACCTACCTCCTAACTGTCACCACCCTCCGAACCCTCACCTCCCTCCTAACCCTAACCCTCACCTCCCTCCTAACCCTCACCTCCCTCCTAACCCCCACCTCCTAACCCTCACCCCACTCCTAATCCCCACCTCCTAACAACCCTCACCTCTTCCTAACAACCCTCACCTCCCTCATAACCCTCATCTCCATCCTAACCATCACCTCCTCCTAATCCTTACCTCCCTCATAACCCTCACCGCCCTCCTAACCCTCACCTCCTCCTAAACCTCACCACCCTCCTAACCCTCACCTCCTCCCAACCCTCACCTCCTCCCAACCCTCAACTCCTCCTAAACCTCACCTCCTCCCAACCCTTACCTCCCTCCTAAGACAGAAGATAGAGATTTCGACACAATAATGAATTTGCCAGAACAATCTTCTACCATTATCCTTTTAATTTCCCAAATAACAAGTCACAGTAGTTATCTTCATATTAGATCTTTAAGAACGCAGGACATTTCTTGTTTTTTTCTCTCCATTAATGTGTTGTATTGTCATGGATGTCAGTTTGTGTTGACTGCTATGTGAGTGTTAAAAGCTGGATTAAATGGAGACTGCCTCACCTCCGTTGTCGGACAGTTTCCCGCGGTAGATCTTGTCCTCCACCACGTCAGTCCAGTAGAGGGTGTTCTGGCTGAGGTGGAAGTCCAGAGCGATGGTGTTCCTCAGGTTAGGCACCAACACGCTGAACTCTCCCTTGTGGAGGTCAATACGACGGATCTCATGGCGGTTGGAGAAGATGATGAACGGCTTGAAAGGATCTGAGGGGAGAAGTTCTTCTAGGTCAGGATGTATAGTCAGACAGGAAACACTCAGGGCCCAACCATAACCACTGAGAGACCAGGTAGTACTACTGCGTAATACTGTAGTTTAGCCAAAGAGCAATATTTAGAAGAACTTCTCTACACCACACATTCAATCATTATTTTCTCCATCTGATGTGTCCCAAACCATCTCTTTTCTATTTCTCCACTACCTGACTCCCCTGTTTCCCTTCCCTGTTTCCCTCTCCTCTTCTCTTCTCTTCTCTCCTCTCCCCAAACCCCCCATCCCCTCCACTTATCCCTCCCCATCCTCTCTCCTCACCAGTATCAGCCTCCAGTTCATTACCATTTTAGCAGGACCACACCTTTTTCTAGTTCTCTATTACCTTACCCCCCCTCCCATTCTTCCTCCTCTCCCATTCTTCCTCCTCTCCCATTCTTCCTCCTCTCCCATTCTTCCTCCTCTCCCATTCTTCCTCCTCTCCCATTCTCACCAGTGCTCTTGCAGCTCTCCATATCTGTCTCCAGCTCCCAGCCCTCGTAGCAAGAACACTTGACACTGCTCTTCTCCTGCTCACACTTCTGGCTGCACTTGAGGTGCTTGGCACAGAGGTTCATGATGTTGCAGGTCCTGTTGTCGGCGCCCAGCTCCATGCCCAGGGGGCAGGAACACATGAAGCCCTCCCCAGGGACGATGGAGCAGTTGTGGCTGCAGTCGCCGTTGTCTATGGAGCACAGGTCTGTGGAGGGTAGAGAAGTAGAGAGTGAGGGGGGGGTAATCAATTAGATGTGACATTAGAGGCAATTCCTACCTTGACTGAGGTGGTAGGGTTATGGGTAGGGAGAGTGAGTGAGTGAGTGAGTAAGTGAAAGTGTGAGACAGTGTATTCTTACCACAGAGTTTCTCGTCGGAGCCATCAGGGCAGTCGTCAGTGCCGTCACACAGCTTCTCAGCGGGCAGACAGACAGAGGCGTTGGTGGCACAGACGTGGTGGGACAGCTTACATACCAATGCCTCACAGTTGTCCTCATCAGAACTGTCTTCACAGTCACTGTCCCCATCACACACCCAGGCCTTACTGATACACCGAGCTGGGGACAGAAGTCAAGTCTTACTAATACAACAGGCTGAGTGGATACCCAGAAAACATCCCACCCAGGCCTTATTGATACAACAGGCTGAGGAGATAACCAGACAATATCCCACCCAGGCCTTATTGATACAACAGGCTGAGGAGATAACCAGACAATATTCCACCCAGGCCTTTTGATACAACAGGCTGAGGAGATAACCAGACAACATCCCACCCAGGCCTTATTGATACAACAGGCTGAGGAGATTATCAGAAAACATCCCACCCAGGCCTTATTGATACAACAGGCTGAGGGACAATGAAACATCATGACAACATGAAAAGAGACAATCTGGCAAGTTCAACTCTTAATAAAGAAACATAGATGTGCCCTTGAGATGGTTTGTGATGGCTGATATGGCATACTGTGACTGCTGCTATGAAATAAATCTAAATAACTACAGTGATTCAGTCTGTGAGTGCTGCTGGCCGTGTTAATCCCCTGTGCATCCAGGGGTCACGCATGAAGCCACTGACTGGGGCGGCAGTGTAGCCTAGTGGTTAGAGTGTTGGGCTAGTAACTGAAAGGTTGCAAGTTCAAATCCCTGAGCTGACAAGGTACAAATCTGTTGTTCTGCCCCTGAACAAGGCAGTTAACCCACTGTTCCTAGGCTGTCATTGAAAATAAGAATTTGTTCTTAACTGACTTGCCTAGTAAAATAAAACAAATAAATGCATGGGTCAACCAAGGGGTCAAAGCCATTTTCAGAGAGCAGATGGTTGTCATATTCTTCACTGCAAGCCCCTTGAGATAACAAGCTTGTGTGTGTGTGTGTGTGTGTGTGTGTGTGTGTGTGTGTGTGTGTGTGTGTGTACTGTCACGACTTCTGCCAAAGTGGTGAGCGGCGGTCGACGTCACTGGTCTTCTAGCCATCACTGATTCATTATCCATTGGTTTTGTCTTGTTTTCACACACCTGGATCCAATCCCATGAATTACCTGTTGTGTATTTAACCCTCTGTTTCCCCTCATGTCCTTGTCCAAGGTTGTTTGTATGTTATTTTGTGTCATGTATTTTGTAGAAGTGAGCTAAGAGGCTCAGTCCGGCTGAGTGAAACTATGATGTGGGGGACCGGGAGCTGTTGGCTATCGTCAAGGCCTTGAAGGCGTGGAGACATTGGCTTGAGAGGGCTAAACACCCTTTTCTCATCTGGACTGACCACCACAATCAGGAGTACATTTTTTTTTTCACCCGTTTTGTGTTTACCCTCTCTTACAGACCAGGTTCCCAGAACGTTAAGGCAGACGCATTGTCCCGGCTGTATGACACAGAGGAGCGGTCCATGGATCCCACTCCCATCATCCCAGCCTCTTGTTTGGTGGCACTGGTAGTATGGGAGCTGGACGCGGACATTGAGCGGGCATCACGTGCAGAGCCTGTTCCCCCTCAGTGTCCAGCTGGGCGTCTGTATGTTCCGTCTGCTGTCCGCGACCGATTGATCTATTGGGCCCACACGTTACCCTCCTCTGGTCATCCTGGGATTGGTCGGACAATGCGCTGTCTTAGTGGGAGGTACTGGTGGCCCACCTTAGCTAAGGACGTGAGGGTTTATGTTTCCTCCTGCTCAGTGTGCGCCCAGTGCAAGGCTCCTAGACACCTACCCAGAGGTAAGTTACAACCCTTACCCGTTCCACAACGGCCGTGGTCGCACTTGTCGGTGGATTTTTTAACAGATCTTCCACTTTCACAAGGTAACACCACAATCCTGGTCGTTGTGGATCGTTTTTCTAAGTCCTGTCGTCTCCTCCCTCTGCCTGGTCTCCCTACGGCCCTACAAACTGCGGAGGCTCTGTTTACACACGTCTTTCGGCACTACGGGGTGCCTGAAGATATAGTGTCTGATCGGGGTCCCCAGTTCACGTCAAGGGTCTGGAAGGCGTTCATGGAACGTCTGGGGGTCTCGGTCAGCCTTACCTCAGGTTTTCAGCCTGAGAGTAACGGGCAGGTGGAGAGAGTGAACCAGGATGTGGGTAGGTTTATGAGGTCTTATTGCCAGGATCGGCCGGGGGAGTGGGCGGCGTTCGTGCCTTGGGCAGAGATGGCTCAGAACTCGCTCCGCCACTCCTCCACTAACCTCTCTCCCTTTCAGTGTGTGTTGGGGTATCAGCTGGTTCTGGCCCCTTGGCATCAGAGTCAGACCGAGGCTCCTGCGGTGGACCACTGGTTCCGGCGCGCGGAGGAGACCTGGGACGCCGCTCACGTCCACCTTCAGCGCGCCGTACTAAGCCAGAAAGTTGACGCAATAAAGTCCTGAGGAGAGTGAACGAGGTATGTTATAGGTTAAAGCTTCCCCCCAATTACCGCATTAACCCCTCGTTCCATGTGTGTCTCCTCAGGTCGGTGGTGGCTGGCCCGCTCCAGGAGGCTGAGTTGCGGAAGGTTCCTCCGCCCCCTCTGGACATTGAGGGGGCCCCAGTGTACTCCGTTCGATCCATCCTGGATTCGAGACGTCGGGCGAGGGGCCTTCAGTACCTCGTGTAATGCGAGGGGTATGGTCCGGAGGAGAGATGCTGGGTTCGGGTGGAGGATGTGTTAGATCCTTCCCTGCTGCGAGAGTTCCATCGTCTCCGTCCGAATCGCACTGCACCTCGTCCTCCGGGTCGTCCCCGAGGCCGGTGTCGACGCGCTGCTGGAGCCGCGCGTCGGGGGGGGGGTACTGTCACGACTTCTGCCAAAGTCGATGCCCCTCCTTGTTCGAGTGGTGCTCGGCGGTCGATGTCACCGGTCTTCTAGCCATCACTGATCCATTTTTCATTATCCATTGGTTTTGTCTTGTTTTCACACACACCTGGATCCAATCCCATGAATTACCTGTTGTGTATTTAACCCTCTGTTTCCCCTCATGTCCTTGTCCGAGATTGTTTGTCTGTTATTTTGTGTCATGTATTTTGTAGAAGTGAGCTACGGTATTGTTGCCCATGTTATTTTATGTACATTTTGGTTTTGGAGTTCGTTGTTTGTTTATTATTTTATTATAACAACTCCAGTAATACCAAGTTGGTTTCTCCTGCGCCTGACTTCCCTGCCACTTACACACACGACGATGACAGTGTGTGTGTGTGTGTGTGTGTGTGTGTGTGTGTGTGTGTGTGTGTGGTGTGTGTGTGTCTGCCCAGACAATTCTTGCCCTAAGACATGGCTATTATTTATGGCATGAAGACTCCCTGACTTGTCACTGACTAATCTCATGAGGACAGAAAAGACCCTGGCTTATACACACTTCCTGAATCCTAACTGACTGATCTGACTAGAACACTAAAGTCCAAACACTCAGTTAGCCAAGAGGAAGAGACAGGAAGAGAGAATGGTTAGCCAATTGCACTTGAGGGCTGAAAAGGCCACCACACACTCACCAGAGTTCCTGCAGCTGAACTTGACGGCTGGGTCACACATGTGTGTCACTCCCTCACAGTCGTTCTCATCACTCAGATCCATGCAGTCTGTGTCCCCGTCGCAGCGCCAGCGCATGGGGATGCACAGGCTGTCCATGCGACACTGGAACTCATCCACGTGGCAACCACCTGGAGGACGCGTTGCTAGGGAGACACAGGGAGAGATCCGAGTTCCATTCACATTTGAGTCATTTAGCAGACACTCTTATCCAGAGTGACTTACAGTTAGAGCATTAATCTAAAGACAACCACATATCACAGTAGTAGGCAACAGTAGAGTTAGCCAACAGCAGAGGGGAATAGAGCATGGTAAGCAACAACTTAAGAGAAAGCACACTTTCATTAGATAATCAAGTGAGAGAGAGAGAGAGAGAGAGAGAGAGAGAGAGAGAGAGAGAGAGAGAGAGAGAGAGAGAGAGAGATGGTTGTGAGGTCTGGGGTCCGCTCACCAACCAAGAATTCACAAAATGGGACAAACACCAAATTGAGACTGCATGCAGAATTCTGCCAAAATATCCTCCCTGTACAACGTAGAACACCAAATAATGCATGCAGAGCAGAATTAGGCCAATACCCGCTAATTATCAAAATCCAGAAAAGAGCTGTTAAATTTTACAACCACCTAAAAGGAAGCGATTCCCAAACCTTCCATAACAAAGCCATCACCTACAGAGAGATGAACCTGACCACTGTGACTGACCCAAACTTAATGAAAGCTTTGACTATGTACAGACTCAGTGAGCATAGCCTTGCTATTGAGAAAGGCCGCCGTAGGCAGACCTGGCTCTCAAGAGAAGACAGGCTATGTGCACACTGCCCACAAAAGGAGGTGGAAACTTAGCTGCAATTCATAACCTCCTGCCAAATGTATGACCATATTAGAGACACATATTTCCCTCAGATTACACAGATACACAAAGAATTCGAAAACAAAACAGATTTTGATAAACTCCCATATCTACTGGGTGAAATACCACAGTGTGCCATCACTGCAGCAAGATTTGTAACCTGTTGCCACAAGAGAAGGTCAACCAGTGAAGAACAAACACCATTGTAAATACAACCCATATTTATGCTTATTTATTTTCCCTTTTGCACTATAACCATTTGTACATCGTTACAACACTGTATATATACATAATATGACATTTGTAATGTCTTTATTCTTTTGAAACTTCTGTGAGTGTAATGTTTACTGTTCATTTTTATTGTTTATTTCATTTTTGTATATGTTTCCCATGCCAATAAAGCCCCTTGACTTGAATTGAGAGAGAGAGTGACAGAGAGAGAGAGGAGAGAGAGAGAGAGAGAGAGAGAGAGAGAGAGAGAGAGAGAGAGAGAGCATTTATGGACAGCAGTGTCAACCCAGAGATTGAACCCTTAACAAAACTGGCCCAAAAACACAAGATTTACATTTTAGCAGACGCTCTTATCCAGAGCGACTTACAGTAGTGAATACATTTTTTATTTTCTCCGTACTGGCCCCCCGTGGGAATCGAACCCACAACCCTGGTGTTGCAAACACCATGCTCTACCAACTGAGCCACACAGGACCAGATTGAAATGAACACAAGTGATCTGGCCCCAAGGGCAAAGTTTTGACAGCTGGAAGTGAATAATAAGAACGCATACTGTACATCAACTATTGGCGGATTGAGTTCAAAGGTCAGAGAAAGATGGAATGCTACTGAACATTGGAAAGAGACGTCACTTTAGCTGAATACTTTAACCTTTGTAAAAGACCTCAAACAAAGAAAAACCTTAACCAACTTTAACCATTCCATAATAGAGGCAAAAACATTCATAACACACAACTCCATTAAATATGGCAACCTAAGCCAGTTAGTCATTGACATGTAGGTCTGCAGGGTTAGACTGGGTTAAGTCTCCAAATGGTTCTCTGTAATAAACAAACAATGATGAACTGTTCTGTTCTCACAGACATCATCGCCTGATGTTAGAGGAAGATTAAGGACATCATTAAGGAAGAGGAATAATGAAATCCCTCCAGGGCAAGGGTCAGTAGTTAACATAGATGGGTCAGTAGTTGACATAGATGGGTCAGTAGTTGACATAGATGGGTCAGTAGTTGACATAGATGGGTCAGTAGTTGACATAGATGGGTCAGTAGTTGACATAGATGGGTCAGTAGTTAACATAGATGGGTCAGTAGTTGACATAGATGGGTCAGTAGTTGACATAGATGGGTCAGTAGTTGACATAGATGGGTCAGTAGTTGACATAGATGGGTCAGTAGTTGACATAGATGGGTCAGTAGTTGACATAGATGGGTCAGTAGTTAACATAGATGGGTCAGTAGTTGACATAGATGGGTCAGTAGTTGACATAGATGGGTCAGTAGTTGACATAGATGGGTCAGCAGTTGGCATAGATGGGACAGCGAGTGAGTTAGAGTTAGAGAGAGAGAGAGCGAGTTAGAGAGAGACAGTTAGAGAGTGAGTGACAGAGTTAGAGTGTGTGTGTGTGTAAGAGAGTTAGAGAATGAGAGAGAGCGAGGGAGAGAGAGAGAGAGAGAGAGAGAGAGAGAGAGAGAGAGGGCTTTGGAAGTTCAGCCTGGCCTCCTCTGAACTCCGCCACAGCCTCACAGCAGTCATTACCAGTTAGTCATTACTGGTTAGACATTATTTAGTCATTACCTATTAGTCATTACCGGTTAGTCATTACCGGCTAGCCATTACCGGTTAGTCATTACCGAGTCGTTATCTGTTAGTCATGACAGGTTAGCCATAATCTGTTAGTCATTACCGGTCAGTCAGTATCTAGTCATTACCGGTTAGTCATTATGTAGTCACTACCGGTTAGTCATTACCTGTTAGCCATTATCAAGTGCTTACCGGTTAGTCATTACCAGTTCGTCATTACCACTTAGCCATGACCAGTTAGTCATTACCTGTTAGTCATTACCGGTTAGTCATTATCCAGTCATTACCAGTTAGTCATTACTGAGTAATTACCAGTTAGTCATTACCTAAACATTACAGGTGAGTCATTATCTAGTCATTACCGGTTAGTCGTTACCAGTTAGTCATTACCTAGTCATTACCGGTCAGTCATTATCTAGTCATTACTGATTAGTTATTTCCAAGTCATTACCAGTTAGTCATGACCAGTTAGTCATGTCCGGTTAGTCATTATCTTGTCATTACCGGATAGCCATTATCCAGTCATTACCGGTTAGTCATTACCAAGCCATTACCCATTAATCCAAGATGGCGTAGCAGTGCAGACGTGGTTTGTTGTCCTCTCGTTTACTTTTTGTATTTTTCGACTTTTTTTGTATACATTCCAATTTATTTTTCAATCTCTTCTTCCATTTTTAAATTAAATATACCTTCCAGTAACCCACCTCACTCAATGTGACACAGATCCGCTATTTCTTTAGACCCTATAGCCAAAACTTTCATCAGAAGGTAGCCAGCTAATTAGCTAAGTTACTAGCCATTTAGTCATTGTTAGCCACTGCTAGCGGCCTCTACCCTCTGCTCAGGCACCAGCTGTTTTTTTTAGCCTGGATAATACCTGCCAGCCTCGGACTGTTTTTCTCCACTACAATGCCAGATTCCTGCCGACCATTGATCATCACAGCTAACTATCTTCAACTGAGTGACCCAGCCCTGAAGCTAGCCCTGAGCCAGGCGCATCTCCCGGCTAGCAAACGAAATTCCCACAACTACAATACCTCTTTCGCTATCTGGCCCAGTCCCTTCGTCGACACGGCGCCCCGCCGTACCACCACGACTGGTCCGCAGACGTAATTCTATCAGGTGTGCCTTCAACCGGCCTTAGCCGGACGACGGAGCAGACGCAGCAGCTAGCCTTTAGCCGTACACTCATCCTACTCCTCCTCTGTTCCTCGGGTGATGTGGAGGCTAACCCAGGCCCTGCGTGTCCCCAGGCACTCTCATTTGTTGACTTCTGCAATCGAAAAAGCCTTCGTTTCATGCATGTTAACATCAGAAGCATCCTCCTAAGTTTGTTTTACTCACTGCTTTAGCACACTCCGCCAACCCCGATGTCATTGCCGTGTCTGAATCCTGGCTTAGGAAGGCCACCAAAAATGTTGAGATTTCCATACCCAACTACAACATTTTCCGTCAAGATAGAACTGCCAAAGGGGGAGGAGTTGCAATCTACTGCAGAGATAGCTTGCAAAGTTCTGTCATACTTTCCAGGTCTATGCCCAAACAGTTCGAGCTTCTAATTTTAAAAATTAATCTCTCTAGAAATAAGTCTCTCACTGTTGCCGCCTGTTATAGACCCACCTCAGCTCCCAGCTGTGCCCTGGACACCATATGTGAATTGATTGCCCCCATCTATCTTCAGAGTTCGTTCTGTTAGGTGACCTAAACTGGGATATGCTTAACACCCCAGCAGTCCTACAATCTAAGCTAGATGCCCTCAATCTCACACAAATTATCAAGGAAACCACCAGGTACAACCCTAAATCCGTAAACGTGGGCACCCTCATAGATATTATCCTGACCAACTTGCCCTCCAAATACACTGATAAGGGAATTTATATGCTTAAAAAGGTAATGACTAAACAATTCAACCCTGAAACGTAATTATGACATTATGTAACAAATATAATGAATAATTAATTAGACAAACGTAACTATTAGTAATCATTCGATTCTGTAACATGTATAATGAATTAAAGTGATAAACTTAAGTCCATTAAGGTTTGGTCGAGACCAGTAAGGGAGAGAAATGTGTGTGTGTGTCTTAAGAAAACACAGAGAACAATTAAACTATTCATGACCTGACCTGCTTAGAACTCTGAGAAACTTACGGCAGGAAAGGGAGTCCCGTCAAGGTCCCTGTAATCTCGGGGGGATGGAACTGCTAGCTTGGTAGTGATAAACTGTGGTGAGAACTATGGAGAAGGATACATCCTACCTACTGTTCGTGTGTATGTATGTGCGTAGGCTATCTACTGTTTGTGTGTAGGTATGTGCGTAAGTAGGGAGTTATAAAATTACATATTCTTTGTATTTGGACTTCAGAACGTTCTCGTGAATAAACTTTACAGACCTTTTGCATAAGCTGAGTCTTTGCCTAATTATTATTAAACCCAGGGTCTTACAAACCTCGGGAATTAGTCAAAGGTTTAATAATTGTTAGTTATTATCATTGGGATTGAAAATTCTCGTGACATACACCTGTGCTGTTTTCAATCAGGATCTCAGCGATCACTGCCTCATTGCCTGCATCCGCTATGGGTCCGCGGTCAAACGATCACCCCTCATCACTGTCAAACGCTCCCTAAAACACTTTTTGCGAGCAGGCCTTTCTAATCAACCTGGCCCAGGTATCCTGGAAGGATATTGACCTCATCCCGTCAGTCGAGGATGCCTGGTCGTTCTTTAAAAGTAATTTCCTCACCATCTTAAATAAGCATGCCCCTTTCAAAAAATGTAGAACAAAGAACAGATATAGCCCTTGGTTCACTCCAGACCTGACTGCCCTTGACCAGCACAAAAACATCCTGTGGCGGACTGCAATAGCATCGATAGTACCCGCGATACGCAACTGTTCAGGGAAGTCAGGAACCAATACACACAGTCAGTCAGGAAAGCAAAGGCTAGCTTTTTCAAACAGAAATTTGCATCCTGTAGCTCTAACTCCAAAATGTTTTGGGACACTGTAAAGTCCATGGAGAACAAGAGCACCTCCTCCCAGCTGCCCACTGCACTGAGGCTAGGCGACACGGTCACCACCGATAAATCCATGATAATCGAACATTTCTATAAGCATTTCTCTACGGATGGCCATGCTTTCCTCCTGGCTACACCAACCCCGGCCAACAGCTCCGCACCCCTCGAAGCTACTTGCCCGAGCCTCCCCAGCTTCTCCCAAATCCAGATCCAGATCGCAGATGTTCTGAAAGAGCTGCAAAACCTGGACCTGTACAAATCAGCTGGGCTAGACAATCTGGACCCTCTCTTTCTAAAATTATCCGCCGCCATTGTTGCAACCCCTATTACCAGTCTGTTCAACCTCTCATTTCGTCCGAGATCCCTAAAGATTGGAAAGCTGCCGCGGTCATCCCCCTCTTCAAAGGGGGTGACACTTTAGACCCAAACTGTTACAGACCTATATCCATCCTGCCCTGCCTTTCTAAAGTCTTTGAAAGCCAAGTTAATAAACAGATCACTGACCATTTCGAATCCCACCGTACCTTCTCCTCTGTGCAATCCGGTTTCCGAGCTGGTCACGGGTACACCTCAGCCACGCTCAAGGTACTAAACAATATCATAACCGCCATCGATAAAAGACAGTACTGTACAGCCGTCTTCATCGACCTGGCCAAGGCTTTCAACTCTGTGTAACGCCCTGGCCATAGAGAGGGGTTTTTTGTTCTTTATTTTGGTTAGGCCAGGGTGTTACATTGGGTGGGCGTTCTATGTTCTGTTTCTATGTTTTTGTATTTCTTTGTTTTGGGCCGTGTGTGGCTCCCAATCAGGCACAGCTGAAGTGCGTGGTTGTTGATTGGGAGTCACACATAAGTGCATGTTTTTCCATTGGGGTTTTGTGGGTAATTGTTTCTGTCACTGTGTTTCACCTGACAGGACTGTTTGGCTGTCAGTTTCCTTGTTTTGTTTTTGTATAGTGTTCTTGCTTAATTATATATGATGAACACTAACTCCGCTGCGTTTTGATCCACTCTCTCTCACGGCAGTCGATACAGAATTACCCACCACAAAAGGACCAAGCAGCGGAGGAAGGAGCAGCACCAGGAGAGCAGCATGATGGACTCATGGACGTGGGAACAAATACTGGACGGAGAGGGACCATGGACTCAGGCTGGGGAGTATCGCCTCCCGCAGTGGGAGATCGAAGCGGCGAGAGCGGAGAGGCGATGGTATGAGGAGAGAGAGCGCAACAGGCACGAGAGGCAGCCCCAATAAAAAAAAATTGGGGGGGGCACACGGTACAGTCGGCGGTGCCGAGGTCGGAACCAGAGCCAGTCGGGTTGACGTTGGAGGTGAGCGAAGGGTGGAAAGCAGAGACAGTGAAGGAGTTGATGGGGAGATTGGAGGAGAGAGAGATGAGAGACCTGCTGGTTTGGTGCATAAGGCACGGCATTCCCCCTACGGAGCATGTCAGTGAATTGATGTCACCTGGAGTCAGTTCTCCATACTCGTCCTGAGGTGCGTGCTGGCCGTCTGTTGAAGACTGTGCCTGCGCCCAGAAACAGGCCTCCTGCATGTCTTCCCAGCCCTGCACGTCCTGTGCCTACGCCCAGAAACAGGCCTCCTGCATGTCTTCCCAGCCCTGCACGTCCTGTGCCTACGCCTAGAACCAGGCCTCCTGCATGTCTTCCCATCCTGGTCAAGCCTGTGCCTCCTCCTCGGACCAGGCCTCCAGTGGGTCTCCCCATCCTGGTCTGTCCTGTGCCTGCTTCACGGACCAGGCCTCCAGTGGGTTTCCCCATCTTGGTCAGTCCTGTGCCTCCTCCTAGGACCAGGCCTCCAGTGGGTTTCCCCATCTTGGTTAAGCCTGTGCCTCCTCCTAGGACCAGGCCACCAGTGGGTCTCCCAATCCTGGTCCGTCCGGTGCCACCTCCCAGGACTAGGCCTCCAGAGTGGCCCGCCTGTTCGGAGCTGCCAGAGTGGCCCGCCTGTTCGGAGCTGCCAGAGTGGCCCGCCTGTTCGGAGCTGCCAGAGTGGCCCGCCTGTTCGGAGCTGCCAGAGTGGCCCGCCTGTTCGGAGCTGCCAGAGTGGCCCGCCTGTTCGGAGCTGCCAGAGTGGCCCACCTGTTCGGAGCTGCCAGAGTGGCCCGCCGTGCCGGATCTGCCAGAGTGGCCCGCCGTGCCGGATCTGCCAGAGTGGCCCGCCGTGCCGGATCTGCCAGAGTGGCCCGCCTGTCCGGTTCTGCCAGAGTGGCCCGCCTGTCCGGATCTGCCACCTGGCCTTGCTGCTGCTCCAGTTTCAACTGTTCTGCCTGCGGCTATGGAACCCTGACCTGTTCACCGGACGTGCTTGTTGCACCCTCGACAACTACTATGATTATTATTATTTGACCATGCTGGTCATTTATGAACATTTTAACATCTTGACCATGTTCTGTTATAATATCCACCCTGCACAGCCAGAAGAGGACTGGCCACCCCTCATAGCCTGGTTCCTCTCTAGGTTTCTTCCTAGGTTTTTGGCCTTTCTAGGGAGTTTTTCCTAGGGAGTTTTTCCTAGCCACCGTGCTTCTTTCACATGCATTGCTTGCTGTTTGGGGTTTTAGGCTGGGTTTCTGTACAGCACTTTGAGATATCAGCTGATGTACGAAGGGCTATAATAAATAAATTTGATTTGATTTGATCGCCGCCCACCAGCCGGGCGCAGCCATCGCCTCCCACCAGCCGGGCGCAGCCAGGGTCATCCGCCAGTCGGGCGCAGCAAGGGTCGCCCGCCAGCCGGGCGCAGCAAGGGTCGCCCGCCAGCCGGGCGCAGCAAGGGACACCCGCCAGCCGGGCGCAGCCATCGCCGCCCGCCAGCCGGGCGCAGCCAGGGTCGTCCGCCAGCCGGGCGCAACAAGGGTTGCCCGCCAGCCGGGCGAAGTCAGGGTCGCCCACCAGACCTTCGGCGCGGCCAGGTGCGCCACCTAAGAGGGCGACGCCAAGGGTGGGGCAGAGGCCACGTCCCGCACCTGAGCCGCCACCGTAAGAAGGCCCACCCGGACCCTCCCCTTCAGTGTCAGGTTTTGCGGCCGGAGTCCGCACCTTGGGGGGGGGGGGGGGGGGGTACTGTAACGCCCTGGCCATAGAGAGGGGTTTTTTGTTCTTTATTTTGGTTAGGCCAGGGTGTTACATTGAGTGGGCGTTCTATGTTCTGTTTCTATGTTTTTGTATTTCTTTGTTTTGGGCCGTGTGTGGCTCCCAATCAGGCACAGCTGAAGTTCGTTGTTGTTGATTGGGAGTCACACATAACTGCATGTTTTTCCGTTGGGGTTTTGTGGGTAATTGTTTCTGTCACTGTGTTTCACCTGACAGGACTGTTTGGCTGTCAGTTTCCTTGTTTTGTTTTTGTATAGTGTTCTTGCTTAATTAAATATGATGAACACTAACTCCGCTGCGTTTTGGTCCACTCTCTCTCACGGCAGTCGATACACTCTGTCAATCACCGTATTCTTATTGGCAGACTCAATAGCCTTGGTTTCTCAAATGACCAACTACTTCTCAGACAGAGTTCAGTGTGTAAAATCGGAGTGCCTGTTGTCTGGACCTCTGGCAGTCTCAATGGGGGTACCACAGGGTTCAATTCTCGGGCCGATTTGTTTTCTCTGTATATATCAACGATGTCGCTCTTGCTGCGGGTGATTCCCTGATCCACTTCTACGCAGACGACACCATTCTGTATACATCTGGCCCTTCTTTGGACACTGTGCTAACTAACCTCCAAACAAGCTTCAATGCCATACAACACTCCTTCCGTGGCCTCCAACTGCTCTTAAACGCTAGCAAAACCAAATGCATGCTTTTCAACCGTTCGCTGCCCACACCTGCCCGCCCGACTAGCATCACTACTCTGGACGGTTCTGACCTAGAATACGTGGACAACTACAAATACCTAGGTGTCTGGCTAGACTGTAAACTCTCCTTCCAGACTCATATCAAACATCTTGGACTTCCGGTTTGGAGCGAGCAGTCGCACTACGCTTCGCTCCACAGGTAATATTACACTTCACTACATTACAACGGCTTGAGTTGTTTGATCTGAGCAATTCTTCTTAGCTAGCTACATAGCCGTCTTTGCATCAAAGATAATTGTGTAGTTTAGAGTAATTGAGTAATTATCGAGGCTAGCTATCTTCGTCCTCCTAACGTAGTCAACACTGCTAGCTGCTAGCTAGCTAGTCATCACTGCTAGCTAGCCAACTTCTACCGACTAGCAGCACTGTAGAAACTATTACATTACAACGTAACGACTTGATTAGTGTGGTGTTAGTGTTAGTTAGCCAGCTACATAGTTGTCTTTGCTGTCTCTGTATCTAAGATAATTGTGTAGTTTGAGGAATTATCGAGGTGAGCTAGCCAGCCGCGACGCGGCGCCAGACTTAGTCAACACACCTAGTCATCATTAACCCACTGCTAGCTAGCCAACCGTTACCGACTAGCAGCGCTGTAGATACTAATACTTTACAACGGAACGATTTGACTAGTGCAGTGTTAGCTAGCTAGCTACTTAGTTGTCTTTGTCATAGCTTGATAATTGTGTAGTCTAGTAATTACCGAGGTTAGCTAGCCAGCCATCGAGGTTAGCTAGCCAGCTATTTCCGTCCTCCGCGACGCCATTTTTCCTAACCAAGCCAACTATTACCGACGAGCAGCATTGTAGATACTAAATACATTACAAGGAACGCCTTGATTAGTGTTATGTTAGCTAGCTAGCTACAAAGTTGCTTTGTATCATGACAAGATGTAGTACTGAAACTATCGAGGTTACCTAGCCAGCTACATGTTCAAAGTCAACAACGCAGCCACTGCTAGCTAGCCTACTCCACCAGCCAGCAGTACTGTATCATTTTAGTCAATACGTTTTTTGCAACGTAAGCTTAATTTTCTGAACATTCGAGACGTGTAGTCCACTTGTCATTCCAATCTCCTTTGCATTAGCGTAGCCTCTTCTGTAGCCTGTCTACTATGTGTCTGTCTATCCCTGTTCTCTCCCCTCTGCACAGGCCATACAAACGCTCCACACCGCGTGGCCGCTGCCACTCTAACCTGGTGGTCCCAGCGCGCACGACCCACGTGGAGTTCCAGGTCTCCGGCAGCCTCTGGAACTGCCGGTCTGCGGCCAACAAGGCTGAGTTCATCTCAGCCTATGCTACCCTCCAGTCCCTAGACTTCCTGGCGCTGACGGAAACATGGATTACCACAGATAACACTGCTACTCCTACTGCTCTCTCCTCGTCTGACTACGTGTTCTCGCATACCCCTAGAGCATCGAGCCAGCGGGGTGGTGGCACTGGAATCCTCATCTCTCCCAAGTGGACATTCTCTCTTTCTCCCCTGACCCATCTGTCTATCTCCTCATTTGAATTCCATGCTGTCACAGTTACCAGCCCTTTCAAGCTTAACATCCTTATCATTTATCGCCCTCCAGGTTCCCTTGGAGAGTTCATCAATGAGCTTGACGCCTTGATAAGTTCCTGAGGATGGCTCACCTCTCACAGTTCTGGGTGACTTTAACCTCCCCACGTCTACCTTTGACTCATTCCTCTCTGCCTCCTTCTTTCCACTCCTCTCCTCTTTCGACCTCACCCTCTCACCTTCCCCCCCTACTCACAAGGCAGGCAATACGCTTGACCTCATCTTTACTAGATGCTGTTCTTCCACTAATCTCATTGCAACTCCCCTCCAAGTCTCCGACCACTACCTTGTATCCTTTTCCCTCTCGCTCTCATCCAACACTTCTCACTCTGCCCCTACTCGGATGGTATTGCGCCGTCCCAACCTTCGCTCTCTCTCTCCCGCTACTCTCTCCTCTTCCATCCTATCATCTCTTCCCTCTGCTCAAACCTTCTCCAACCTATCTCCTGATTCTGCCTCCTCAACCCTCCTCTCCTACCTCTCTGCATCCTTTGATTTCCTCTGTCCCCTATCCTCCAGGCCGGCTCGGTCCGCCCCTCCTGCTCCGTGGCTCAACGACTCACTGCGAGCTCACAGAACAGGGCTCCGGGCAGCCGAGCGGAAATGGAGGAAAACTCGCCTCCCTGCGGACCTGGCATCCTTTCACTCCCTCCTCTCTACATTTTCCTATTCTGTCTCTGCTGCTAAAGCCACTTTCTACCACTCTAAACTCCAAGCATCTGCCTCTAACCCTAGAAAGCTCTTTGCTACCTTCTCCTCCCTCCTGAATCCTCCTCCCCCTCCCCCCCCCCCCTCCTCCCTCTCTGCGGATGACTTCGTCAACCATTTTGAAAAGAAGGTTGACGACATCCGATCCTCGTTTGCTAAGTCAAACGACACCGCTGGTCCTGCTCACACTGCCCTACCCTGTGCTTTGACCTCTTTCTCCCCTCTCTCTCCAGATGAAATCTCGCGTCTTGTGACGGCCGGCCGCCCAACAACCTGCCCACTTGACCCTATCCCCTCTTCTCTTCTCCAGACCATTTCCGGAGACCTTCTCCCCTACCTCACCTCGCTCATCAACTCATCCTTGACCGCTGGCTACGTCCCTTCCGTCTTCAAGAGAGCGAGAGTTGCACCCCTTCTGAAAAAACCTACACTCGATCCCTCCGATGTCAACAACTACAGACCAGTATCCCTTCTCTCCTTTCTCTACAAAACTCTTGAGCGTGCCGTCCTTGGCCAGCTCTCTTGCTATCTCTCTCAGAATGACCTTCTTGATCCTAATCAGTCAGGTTTCAAGACTGGGCATTCAACTGAGACTGCTCTTCTCTGTGTCACGGAGGCTCTCCGCACTGCTAAAGCTAACTCTCTCTCCTCTGCTCTCATCCTTCTAGACCTATCTGCTGCCTTTGATACCGTGAACCATCAGATCCTCCTCTCCACCCTCTCCGAGCTGGGCATCTCCGGCGCGGCCCACGCTTGGATTGCGTCCTACCTGACAGGTCGCTCCTACCAGGTGGCGTGGCGAGAATCTGTCTCCGCACCACGTGCTCTCACCACTGGTGTCCCCCAGGGCTCTGTTCTAGGCCCACTCCTATTCTCGCTATACACCAAGTCACTTAGCTCTGTCATATCCTCACATGGTCTCTCATATCATTGCTATGCAGATGACACACAATTAATCTTCTCCTTTCCCCCTTCTGACAACCAGGTGGCGAATCGCATCTCTGCATGTCTGGCAGACATATCAGTGTGGATGACGGATCACCACCTCAAGCTGAACCTCGGCAAGACGGAGCTGCTCTTCCTCCCGGGGAAGGACTGCCCGTTCCATGATCTCGCCATCACGGTTGACAACTCCATTGTGTCCTCCTCCCAGAGTGCTAAGAGCCTCGGCGTGACCCTGGACAACACCCTGTCGTTCTCCACTAACATCAAGGCGGTGACCCGATCCTGTAGGTTCATGCTCTACAACATTCGCAGAGTACGACCCTGCCTCACACAGGAAGCGGCGCAGGTCCTAATCCAGGCACTTGTCATCTCCCGTCTGGATTACTGCAACTCGTTGTTGGCTGGGCTCCCTGCCTGTGCCATTAAACCCCTACAACTCATCCAGAACGCCACAGCCCGTCTGGTGTTCAACCTTCCCAAGTTCTCTCACGTCACCCCGCTCCTCCGCTCTCTCCACTGGCTTCCAGTCGAAGCTCGCATCCGCTACAAGACCATGGTGCTTGCCTACGGAGCTGTGAGGGGAACGGCACCTCCGTACCTTCAGGCTCTGATCAGGCCCTACACCCAAACAAGGGCACTGCGTTCATCCACCTCTGGCCTGCTCGCCTCCCTACCTCTGAGGAAGCACAGTTCCCGCTCAGCCCAGTCAAAACTGTTCGCTGCTGGCACCCCAATGGTGGAACAAGCTCCCTCACGACGCCAGGACAGCGGAGTCAATCACCACCTTCCGGAGACACCTGAAACCCCACCTCTTTAAGGAATACCTGGGATAGGATAAAGTAATCCTTCTAACCCCCCTTTAAAAGATTTAGATGCACTATTGTAAAGTGGTTGTTCCACTGGATATTATAAGGTGAATGCACCAATTTGTAAGTCGCTCTGGATAAGAGCGTCTGCTAAATGACTTAAATGTAAATGTAAATGTAAATCTCCAATCCAAAATCAAATCTAGAATCGGCTTCCTATTTTGCAACAAAGCCTCCTTCACTCACGCCGCCAAACTTACCCTAGTAAAACTGACTATCCTACCGATCCTCGACTTCGGCGATGTCATTTACAAAATAGCTTCCAATACTCTACTCAGCAAATTGGATGCAGTCTATCACAGTGCCATCCATTTTGTTACCAAAGCGCATTATACCACCCACCACTGCGACCTGTATGCTCTAGTCGGCTGGCCCTCGCTACATATTCGTCGCCAGACCCACTGGCTCCAGGTCATCTACAAGTCTATGCTAGGTAAAGCTCCGCCTTATCTCAGCTCACTGGTCACAATAACAACACCCACCCGTAGCACGCGCTCCAGCAGGTATATCTCACGGGTCATCCCCAAAGCCAACACCTCCTTTGGCCGCCTTTCCTTCCAGTTCTCTGCTGCCAGTGTGTCACGTCCTGACCAGTAAAGGGGTTATTTGTTCTGATAGTTTGGTCAGGATGTGGCAGGGGGTATTTGTTTTATGTGGTTCAGGGTGTGTTTGTGTATGTGTTCATGTAGAGGGGGTATTTGGTTTATATGGTCGGGGTAGTTGTGTATGTAGAGGGGTATTTGATTTATGAATTCTGGGGTTTTTGGGTTATCGTTCTATGTTAGTTTATTTCTATGTTCTGTCTAGGCGTTTGTATTTCTATGTTTTGGTAATGGGGATTGTGCCTTCAATTGGAGGCAGCTGTCTATCGTTGCCTCTGATTGAAGGTCCTATATTTAGGAGTGTGTTTGTTTTGGGAATGGTGGGAGATTGTTTCTTGTTTTGCTGTGTGTTGCCTACAAGACTGTTTTGTCATCTGTTTATCATTTTTCGTGTTTGTTTTGGATTAATAAAAATCAGCATTCACGTACTCGCTGCGCCTTGGTCCATCTATTACGACGACCGTGACAGAATCTCCCACCAACCACGGACCAAGCTGCGGAGGAGGGAGCAGCAACAGATGAACTGTCGGGAGTCATGGACCTGGGAGGAGATTAAAGCCGGAGTGGGCCCATGGAGAAAGGCGTAAGAGGACCGGGAATGTTACAGGGGAACACGGTTGGCGTTCAAACCGGAGAGGCAGCCCCAATACATTTTTTGGGGGGGGCACACGGGTAGTTTGGCTGGGCGAGGATTAAGCCCCAAGCCAAATCCCCGTGCTTTTGTTAAGCAACCTTTGACTGGACAGGTCCCGTGCTTCGGGTTAATGCGTACTGTGGCGAGGCCAAGTATCTTTAGGCCGGTGTGTGCAGTGCCAGCGCCCCGCATTTGCCAGGGGGAATTGGGCACCCAGCCAGTACGGGCGGTGCCAGTCCTGCGCTCGAGACTGCCAGTGCGCCTCTACGGTCCAGTGTATCCTGCTCCTCGCACTAGCCCTGAGGTGCGTGTCTTCAGTCTGGCACATCCAGAATCAGCACCACGCACCAGGCTTCCAGTGCGTCAGCCCAGTCCAGTACGTCCTGTTCCCGCTCCTCGCACTAGCCTTGGGGTGCGTGTCCCTAGTCTGATACCTCCAGTACCAGCCCCACGCACTAGGCTTCCAGTGCATCAGCCCAGTCCAGTACGTCCTGTTCCTGCTCCCCGCACTAGCCCTGAAGTGCGTGTCCCCAGTCTGGTACCTCCACTACCAGTCCCACGCATCAGGCTTCCAGTGCGTCAGCCCAGTCCCGAGCTTCCGACGACAGTACCTCGTCCAGAGTGTCCAGCAACAGTGCCTCGTCCAGAACTCCCGACAACAGTGCCTCGTCCAGAACTTCCGACAACAGTGCCTCGTCCAGAGTGTCCGGCAACAGTGCCTCGTCCAGAGTGTCCGGAACCAAGAGAGACGGCCCACTGTCCGGAACCAAGAGAGACGGCCCACTCTCCGGAACCAAGAGAGACGGCCCACTCTCCGGAACCAAGAGAGACGGCCCACTGTCCGGAACCAGGAGAGACGGCCCACTGTCCGGAACCAGGAGAGTCGTCCTACAGCCCGGAGCTCCCAGAGTCATCCTACGGTCCGGAGCTCCCAGAGTCCTCCTACAGTCCGGAGCTCCCAGAGTCATCCTATGGTCCGGAGCTCCCAGAGTCATCCTACGGTCCGGAGCTTCCAGAGTACAGTCCAGGGTCTTCAGTGACTGGCCTCAGGCAGAGGTATGCAGTGGGGGTGGTTTGGTCAGGTAGGGGATTAAGGCCTGAGCCTAAGCCACCTCCACTGTAGGAGGTTTGGGGGGGGGGGGGGGGGTGTAGCACAGGAGCCGTCGGTGACGGCAGCCACCCTCCCCTCCCTTCCCTCCCTTTAGTTTAGGGGTTTATTTTTTGGGTATTTTTGTTGTCAGGTGCATCCGGGATCTGCACCTTTGGGGGGGGGGGGGGGGGGGGTACTGTCACGTCCTGACCAGTAAAGGGGTTACTTGTTCTTATAGCTTGGTCAGGACGTGGCAGGGGGTATTTGTTTTATGTGGTTCAGGGTGTGTTTGTGTTCATGTAGAGGGGGTATTTGGTTTATATGGTTCGGGGTGGTTGTGTATGTAGAGGGGTATTTGATTTATGTATTCCGGGGTTTTTGGGTTATCGTTCTATGTTAGTTTATTTCTATGTTCTGTCTAGGCGTTTGTATTTCTATGTTTTGGTAATGGGGATTGTGCTTTCAATTGGAGGCAGCTGTCTATTGTTGCCTCTGATTGAAGGTCCTATATTTAGGAGTGTGTTTGTTTTGGGAATGGTGGGAGATTGTTTCTTGTTTTGCTGTGTGCCTGACGAGACTGTCTAGTTCGTTTGTTTTTGTATACATTGTTTGTGTTTTCCTTCTTCACTAATAAAAAGAAGATGAGTATACATTTTCCCGCTGCGTTTTGGTCTACACCCTACGACACCCGTGACACAGTGACTGGAACGAATTGCAAAAATCGCTTTAGCTGGAGACTTACATTTCCCTCACTAAGTTTAAACATCAGCTATCTGAGCAGCTAACCGATCGCTGCAGCTGTACATAGTCCATCTGTAAATTGCCCACCCAATCTACCTACCTCATCCCCATATTGTTTTTATTTACTTTGCTGCTCTTTTGCACACCAGTATCACTACTTACACACCATCATCTGCTCATCATCATCTGCTCATCTATCACTCCAGTTGTCACGTCCTTGCCAGTATAATGGTTAATTGTTATTGTAGTTTGGTCAGGACGTGGCAGAGGGTATTTGTTTTATGTGGTCCGGGGTGGTGTTTTGGTAAAAGGGTGTTTGATTGAGTATTTCTGGGTTTTTTGGTTTATGGTCTATGTTTACGTATTTCTATGTGTAGTCTAGTAAGTGTGTTTCTATGTGGAGTTAATTGGGGTGGACTTCCAATTGAAGGCAGCTGTGTGGTGTTGCCTTTGATTGGAAGTCCTATATTAGTTGGGTGTGTTTGTCTGTGTGTTTGTGGGAAATTGTTCTGTGTTAGCCTTGTGCCTTGCCAGACTGTCAGTGGATCGTTCGTTCTCTTGTTTGTTGTTTTTGTGTTCGTTTTGATTTAATAAATGTTCAAAATGAACAAACACAGTCCTGCTGCATTTTGGTCCTCCTTCACCGACGATACCCGTGACACCAGTGTTAATCTGCAAAATTGTAATTACTTTGCTACTATGGTCTATTTATTGCCATACCTCCTCATGCCATTTGCACACACTGTATATAGACTTTATTTTTTTTCTGTTGTGTTGACTGTACGTTTGTTTATTCTATGTAACTCTGTGTTGTTGTTTCTGTTGCACTGCTTTGCTTTATCTTGGCCAAGTCGCAGTTGTAAATGAGAACTATTTCTCAACTAGCTTACCTGGTTAAATAAAGGTGAAATAAAAAAGTCATTATAGAGCCGTTACCAGTTACTCATTACCGAGTCATTACCTGTTAGTCATTACCAGTTAGTCATTACAGAGTCCTTACATGTTAGTCATTACCTAGTCATTGCCAGATAGTCATTACCTAGTCATTACCTGTTAGTCATTATCTAATCATTACCGGTTAGTCATTACCAAGCCATTACCCGTTAGTCATTATAGAGTCATTACCGGTTAGACATTACAGAGTCATTACCAGTTAGTCATTACATAATCAACACCGGTTAGTCATTACAGAGTCATTACCAGTTAGTCATTACAGAGTCATTACCGGTTAGTCATTACAGAGCCATTACCAGTTAGTCATTACAGAGTCATTACCGGTTAGTCATTACAGAGTCATTACCGGTTAGTCATAACAGAGTCATTACCGGTTAGTCATTACAGAGTCATTACCGGTTAGTCATTACAGAGTCATTACCGGTTAGTCATTACAGAGTCATTACCAGTTAGTCATTACCAAGCCCGTCACCGCCTAACCAGAGACACCTCCCAACACCTCTGGCTAAAATGTCAAACAAGTGAACTATCCCTTTAACACCCCTGGCCAGCTCTTTCAACTCCAGCCTTTAATACCGCTGGCCAGCTCTTTCAACTCCAGCCATTAATACCGCTGGCCAGCTCTTTCAACTCCAGCCATTAACACCCCTGGCCAGCTCTTTCAACTCCAGCCATTAATACCGCTGGCCAGCTCTTTCAACTCCAGCCATTAACACCCCTGGCCAGCTCTTTCAACTCCAGCCATTAATACCACTGGCCAGCTCTTTCAACTCCAGCCATTAATACCGCTGGCCAGCTCTTTCAACTCCAGCCATTAATACCACTGGCCAGCTCTTTCAACTCCAGCCATTAATACCGCTGGCCAGCTCTTTCAACTCCAGCCATTAATACCGCTGGCCAGCTCTTTCAACTCCAGCCATTAATACCACTGGCCAGCTCTTTCAACTCCAGCCTTTAACACCCCTGGCCATCTCTTTCAACTCCAGCCTTTAACACCCCTGGCCATCTCTTTCAACTCCAGCCAGGGTCGTCCGCCAGCCGGGCACAACAAGGGTTGCCCGCCAGCCGGGCGAAGTCAGGGTCGCCCACCAGACCTTCGGCGCGGCCAGGTGCGCCACCTAAGAGGGCGACGCCAAGGGTGGGGCAGAGGCCACGTCCCGCACCTGAGCCGCCACCGTAAGAAGGCCCACCCGGACCCTCCCCTTCAGTGTCAGGTTTTGCGGCCGGAGTCCGCACCTTGGGGGGGGGGGGTGGGGTACTGTAACGCCCTGGCCATAGAGAGGGGTTTTTTGTTCTTTATTTTGGTTAGGCCAGGGTGTTACATTGAGTGGGCGTTCTATGTTCTGTTTCTATGTTTTTGTATTTCTTTGTTTTGGGCCGTGTGTGGCTCCCAATCAGGCACAGCTGAAGTTCGTTGTTGTTGATTGGGAGTCACACATAACTGCATGTTTTTCCGTTGGGGTTTTGTGGGTAATTGTTTCTGTCACTGTGTTTCACCTGACAGGACTGTTTGGCTGTCAGTTTCCTTGTTTTGTTTTTGTATAGTGTTCTTGCTTAATTAAATATGATGAACACTAACTCCGCTGCGTTTTGGTCCACTCTCTCTCACGGCAGTCGATACACTCTGTCAATCACCGTATTCTTATTGGCAGACTCAATAGCCTTGGTTTCTCAAATGACCAACTACTTCTCAGACAGAGTTCAGTGTGTAAAATCGGAGTGCCTGTTGTCTGGACCTCTGGCAGTCTCAATGGGGGTACCACAGGGTTCAATTCTCGGGCCGATTCTTTTCTCTGTATATATCAACGATGTCGCTCTTGCTGCGGGTGATTCCCTGATCCACTTCTACGCAGACGACACCATTCTGTATACATCTGGCCCTTCTTTGGACACTGTGCTAACTAACCTCCAAACAAGCTTCAATGCCATACAACACTCCTTCCGTGGCCTCCAACTGCTCTTAAACGCTAGCAAAACCAAATGCATGCTTTTCAACCGTTCGCTGCCCACACCTGCCCGCCCGACTAGCATCACTACTCTGGACGGTTCTGACCTAGAATACGTGGACAACTACAAATACCTAGGTGTCTGGCTAGACTGTAAACTCTCCTTCCAGACTCATATCAAACATCTTGGACTTCCGGTTTGGAGCGAGCAGTCGCACTACGCTTCGCTCCACAGGTAATATTACACTTCACTACATTACAACGGCTTGAGTTGTTTGATCTGAGCAATTCTTCTTAGCTAGCTACATAGCCGTCTTTGCATCAAAGATAATTGTGTAGTTTAGAGTAATTGAGTAATTATCGAGGCTAGCTATCTTCGTCCTCCTAACGTAGTCAACACTGCTAGCTGCTAGCTAGCTAGTCATCACTGCTAGCTAGCCAACTTCTACCGACTAGCAGCACTGTAGAAACTATTACATTACAACGTAACGACTTGATTAGTGTGGTGTTAGTGTTAGTTAGCCAGCTACATAGTTGTCTTTGCTGTCTCTGTATCTAAGATAATTGTGTAGTTTGAGTAATTATCGAGGTGAGCTAGCCAGCCGCGACGCGGCGCCAGACTTAGTCAACACACCTAGTCATCATTAACCCACTGCTAGCTAGCCAACCGTTACCGACTAGCAGCGCTGTAGGTACTAATACTTTACAACGGAACGATTTGACTAGTGCAGTGTTAGCTAGCTAGCTACTTAGTTGTCTTTGTCATAGCTTGATAATTGTGTAGTCTAGTAATTACCGAGGTTAGCTAGCCAGCCATCGAGGTTAGCTAGCCAGCTATTTCCGTCCCCCGCGACGCCATTTTTCCTAACCAAGCCAACTATTACCGACGAGCAGCATTGTAGATACTAAATACATTACAAGGAACGCCTTGATTAGTGTTATGTTAGCTAGCTAGCTACAAAGTTGCTTTGTATCATGACAAGATGTAGTACTGAAACTATCGAGGTTACCTAGCCAGCTACATGTTCAAAGTCAACAACGCAGCCACTGCTAGCTAGCCTACTCCACCAGCCAGCAGTACTGTATCATTTTAGTCAATACGTTTTTTGCAACGTAAGCTTAATTTTCTGAACATTCGAGATGTGTAGTCCACTTGTCATTCCAATCTCCTTTGCATTAGCGTAGCCTCTTCTGTAGCCTGTCTACTATGTGTCTGTCTATCCCTGTTCTCTCCCCTCTGCACAGGCCATACAAACGCTCCACACCGCGTGGCCGCTGCCACTCTAACCTGGTGGTCCCAGCGCGCACGACCCACGTGGAGTTCCAGGTCTCCGGCAGCCTCTGGAACTGCCGGTCTGCGGCCAACAAGGCTGAGTTCATCTCAGCCTATGCTACCCTCCAGTCCCTAGACTTCCTGGCGCTGACGGAAACATGGATTACCACAGATAACACTGCTACTCCTACTGCTCTCTCCTCGTCTGACTACGTGTTCTCGCATACCCCTAGAGCATCGAGCCAGCGGGGTGGTGGCACTGGAATCCTCATCTCTCCCAAGTGGACATTCTCTCTTTCTCCCCTGACCCATCTGTCTATCTCCTCATTTGAATTCCATGCTGTCACAGTTACCAGCCCTTTCAAGCTTAACATCCTTATCATTTATCGCCCTCCAGGTTCCCTTGGAGAGTTCATCAATGAGCTTGACGCCTTGATAAGTTCCTGAGGATGGCTCACCTCTCACAGTTCTGGGTGACTTTAACCTCCCCACGTCTACCTTTGACTCATTCCTCTCTGCCTCCTTCTTTCCACTCCTCTCCTCTTTCGACCTCACCCTCTCACCTTCCCCCCCTACTCACAAGGCAGGCAATACGCTTGACCTCATCTTTACTAGATGCTGTTCTTCCACTAATCTCATTGCAACTCCCCTCCAAGTCTCCGACCACTACCTTGTATCCTTTTCCCTCTCGCTCTCATCCAACACTTCTCACTCTGCCCCTACTCGGATGGTATTGCGCCGTCCCAACCTTCGCTCTCTCTCTCCCGCTACTCTCTCCTCTTCCATCCTATCATCTCTTCCCTCTGCTCAAACCTTCTCCAACCTATCTCCTGATTCTGCCTCCTCAACCCTCCTCTCCTACCTCTCTGCATCCTTTGATTTCCTCTGTCCCCTATCCTCCAGGCCGGCTCGGTCCGCCCCTCCTGCTCCGTGGCTCAACGACTCACTGCGAGCTCACAGAACAGGGCTCCGGGCAGCCGAGCGGAAATGGAGGAAAACTCGCCTCCCTGCGGACCTGGCATCCTTTCACTCCCTCCTCTCTACATTTTCCTATTCTGTCTCTGCTGCTAAAGCCACTTTCTACCACTCTAAACTCCAAGCATCTGCCTCTAACCCTAGAAAGCTCTTTGCTACCTTCTCCTCCCTCCTGAATCCTCCTCCCCCTCCCCCCCCCCCCCTCCTCCCTCTCTGCGGATGACTTCGTCAACCATTTTGAAAAGAAGGTTGACGACATCCGATCCTCGTTTGCTAAGTCAAACGACACCGCTGGTCCTGCTCACACTGCCCTACCCTGTGCTTTGACCTCTTTCTCCCCTCTCTCTCCAGATGAAATCTCGCGTCTTGTGACGGCCGGCCGCCCAACAACCTGCCCACTTGACCCTATCCCCTCTTCTCTTCTCCAGACCATTTCCGGAGACCTTCTCCCCTACCTCACCTCGCTCATCAACTCATCCTTGACCGCTGGCTACGTCCCTTCCGTCTTCAAGAGAGCGAGAGTTGCACCCCTTCTGAAAAAACCTACACTCGATCCCTCCGATGTCAACAACTACAGACCAGTATCCCTTCTCTCCTTTCTCTCCAAAACTCTTGAGCGTGCCGTCCTTGGCCAGCTCTCTTGCTATCTCTCTCAGAATGACCTTCTTGATCCTAATCAGTCAGGTTTCAAGACTGGGCATTCAACTGAGACTGCTCTTCTCTGTGTCACGGAGGCTCTCCGCACTGCTAAAGCTAACTCTCTCTCCTCTGCTCTCATCCTTCTAGACCTATCTGCTGCCTTTGATACCGTGAACCATCAGATCCTCCTCTCCACCCTCTCCGAGCTGGGCATCTCCGGCGCGGCCCACGCTTGGATTGCGTCCTACCTGACAGGTCGCTCCTACCAGGTGGCGTGGCGAGAATCTGTCTCCGCACCACGTGCTCTCACCACTGGTGTCCCCCAGGGCTCTGTTCTAGGCCCACTCCTATTCTCGCTATACACCAAGTCACTTAGCTCTGTCATATCCTCACATGGTCTCTCATATCATTGCTATGCAGATGACACACAATTAATCTTCTCCTTTCCCCCTTCTGACAACCAGGTGGCGAATCGCATCTCTGCATGTCTGGCAGACATATCAGTGTGGATGACGGATCACCACCTCAAGCTGAACCTCGGCAAGACGGAGCTGCTCTTCCTCCCGGGGAAGGACTGCCCGTTCCATGATCTCGCCATCACGGTTGACAACTCCATTGTGTCCTCCTCCCAGAGTGCTAAGAGCCTCGGCGTGACCCTGGACAACACCCTGTCGTTCTCCACTAACATCAAGGCGGTGACCCGATCCTGTAGGTTCATGCTCTACAACATTCGCAGAGTACGACCCTGCCTCACACAGGAAGCGGCGCAGGTCCTAATCCAGGCACTTGTCATCTCCCGTCTGGATTACTGCAACTCGTTGTTGGCTGGGCTCCCTGCCTGTGCCATTAAACCCCTACAACTCATCCAGAACGCCACAGCCCGTCTGGTGTTCAACCTTCCCAAGTTCTCTCACGTCACCCCGCTCCTCCGCTCTCTCCACTGGCTTCCAGTCGAAGCTCGCATCCGCTACAAGACCATGGTGCTTGCCTACGGAGCTGTGAGGGGAACGGCACCTCCGTACCTTCAGGCTCTGATCAGGCCCTACACCCAAACAAGGGCACTGCGTTCATCCACCTCTGGCCTGCTCGCCTCCCTACCTCTGAGGAAGCACAGTTCCCGCTCAGCCCAGTCAAAACTGTTCGCTGCTGGCACCCCAATGGTGGAACAAGCTCCCTCACGACGCCAGGACAGCGGAGTCAATCACCACCTTCCGGAGACACCTGAAACCCCACCTCTTTAAGGAATACCTGGGATAGGATAAAGTAATCCTTCTAACCCCCCTTTAAAAGATTTAGATGCACTATTGTAAAGTGGTTGTTCCACTGGATATTATAAGGTGAATGCACCAATTTGTAAGTCGCTCTGGATAAGAGCGTCTGCTAAATGACTTAAATGTAAATGTAAATGTAAATCTCCAATCCAAAATCAAATCTAGAATCGGCTTCCTATTTTGCAACAAAGCCTCCTTCACTCACGCCGCCAAACTTACCCTAGTAAAACTGACTATCCTACCGATCCTCGACTTCGGCGATGTCATTTACAAAATAGCTTCCAATACTCTACTCAGCAAATTGGATGCAGTCTATCACAGTGCCATCCATTTTGTTACCAAAGCGCATTATACCACCCACCACTGCGACCTGTATGCTCTAGTCGGCTGGCCCTCGCTACATATTCGTCGCCAGACCCACTGGCTCCAGGTCATCTACAAGTCTATGCTAGGTAAAGCTCCGCCTTATCTCAGCTCACTGGTCACAATAACAACACCCACCCGTAGCACGCGCTCCAGCAGGTATATCTCACGGGTCATCCCCAAAGCCAACACCTCCTTTGGCCGCCTTTCCTTCCAGTTCTCTGCTGCCAGTGTGTCACGTCCTGACCAGTAAAGGGGTTATTTGTTCTGATAGTTTGGTCAGGATGTGGCAGGGGGTATTTGTTTTATGTGGTTCAGGGTGTGTTTGTGTATGTGTTCATGTAGAGGGGGTATTTGGTTTATATGGTCGGGGTAGTTGTGTATGTAGAGGGGTATTTGATTTATGAATTCTGGGGTTTTTGGGTTATCGTTCTATGTTAGTTTATTTCTATGTTCTGTCTAGGCGTTTGTATTTCTATGTTTTGGTAATGGGGATTGTGCCTTCAATTGGAGGCAGCTGTCTATCGTTGCCTCTGATTGAAGGTCCTATATTTAGGAGTGTGTTTGTTTTGGGAATGGTGGGAGATTGTTTCTTGTTTTGCTGTGTGTTGCCTACAAGACTGTTTTGTCATCTGTTTATCATTTTTCGTGTTTGTTTTGGATTAATAAAAATCAGCATTCACGTACTCGCTGCGCCTTGGTCCATCTATTACGACGACCGTGACAGAATCTCCCACCAACCACGGACCAAGCTGCGGAGGAGGGAGCAGCAACAGATGAACTGTCGGGAGTCATGGACCTGGGAGGAGATTAAAGCCGGAGTGGGCCCATGGAGAAAGGCGTAAGAGGACCGGGAATGTTACAGGGGAACACGGTTGGCGTTCAAACCGGAGAGGCAGCCCCAATACATTTTTTGGGGGGGGCACACGGGTAGTTTGGCTGGGCGAGGATTAAGCCCCAAGCCAAATCCCCGTGCTTTTGTTAAGCAACCTTTGACTGGACAGGTCCCGTGCTTCGGGTTAATGCGTACTGTGGCGAGGCCAAGTATCTTTAGGCCGGTGTGTGCAGTGCCAGCGCCCCGCATTTGCCAGGGGGAATTGGGCACCCAGCCAGTACGGGCGGTGCCAGTCCTGCGCTCGAGACTGCCAGTGCGCCTCTACGGTCCAGTGTATCCTGCTCCTCGCACTAGCCCTGAGGTGCGTGTCTTCAGTCTGGCACATCCAGAATCAGCACCACGCACCAGGCTTCCAGTGCGTCAGCCCAGTCCAGTACGTCCTGTTCCCGCTCCTCGCACTAGCCTTGGGGTGCGTGTCCCTAGTCTGATACCTCCAGTACCAGCCCCACGCACTAGGCTTCCAGTGCATCAGCCCAGTCCAGTACGTCCTGTTCCTGCTCCCCGCACTAGCCCTGAAGTGCGTGTCCCCAGTCTGGTACCTCCACTACCAGTCCCACGCATCAGGCTTCCAGTGCGTCAGCCCAGTCCCGAGCTTCCGACGACAGTACCTCGTCCAGAGTGTCCAGCAACAGTGCCTCGTCCAGAACTCCCGACAACAGTGCCTCGTCCAGAACTTCCGACAACAGTGCCTCGTCCAGAGTGTCCGGCAACAGTGCCTCGTCCAGAGTGTCCGGAACCAAGAGAGACGGCCCACTGTCCGGAACCAAGAGAGACGGCCCACTCTCCGGAACCAAGAGAGACGGCCCACTCTCCGGAACCAAGAGAGACGGCCCACTGTCCGGAACCAGGAGAGACGGCCCACTGTCCGGAACCAGGAGAGTCGTCCTACAGCCCGGAGCTCCCAGAGTCATCCTACGGTCCGGAGCTCCCAGAGTCCTCCTACAGTCCGGAGCTCCCAGAGTCATCCTATGGTCCGGAGCTCCCAGAGTCATCCTACGGTCCGGAGCTTCCAGAGTACAGTCCAGGGTCTTCAGTGACTGGCCTCAGGCAGAGGTATGCAGTGGGGGTGGTTTGGTCAGGTAGGGGATTAAGGCCTGAGCCTAAGCCACCTCCACTGTAGGAGGTTTGGGGGGGGGGGGGGGTGTAGCACAGGAGCCGTCGGTGACGGCAGCCACCCTCCCCTCCCTTCCCTCCCTTTAGTTTAGGGGTTTATTTTTTGGGTATTTTTGTTGTCAGGTGCATCCGGGATCTGCACCTTTGGGGGGGGGGGGGGGGGGGGTACTGTCACGTCCTGACCAGTAAAGGGGTTACTTGTTCTTATAGCTTGGTCAGGACGTGGCAGGGGGTATTTGTTTTATGTGGTTCAGGGTGTGTTTGTGTTCATGTAGAGGGGGTATTTGGTTTATATGGTTCGGGGTGGTTGTGTATGTAGAGGGGTATTTGATTTATGTATTCCGGGGTTTTTGGGTTATCGTTCTATGTTAGTTTATTTCTATGTTCTGTCTAGGCGTTTGTATTTCTATGTTTTGGTAATGGGGATTGTGCTTTCAATTGGAGGCAGCTGTCTATTGTTGCCTCTGATTGAAGGTCCTATATTTAGGAGTGTGTTTGTTTTGGGAATGGTGGGAGATTGTTTCTTGTTTTGCTGTGTGCCTGACGAGACTGTCTAGTTCGTTTGTTTTTGTATACATTGTTTGTGTTTTCCTTCTTCACTAATAAAAAGAAGATGAGTATACATTTTCCCGCTGCGTTTTGGTCTACACCCTACGACACCCGTGACACAGTGACTGGAACGAATTGCAAAAATCGCTTTAGCTGGAGACTTACATTTCCCTCACTAAGTTTAAACATCAGCTATCTGAGCAGCTAACCGATCGCTGCAGCTGTACATAGTCCATCTGTAAATTGCCCACCCAATCTACCTACCTCATCCCCATATTGTTTTTATTTACTTTGCTGCTCTTTTGCACACCAGTATCACTACTTACACACCATCATCTGCTCATCATCATCTGCTCATCTATCACTCCAGTTGTCACGTCCTTGCCAGTATAATGGTTAATTGTTATTGTAGTTTGGTCAGGACGTGGCAGAGGGTATTTGTTTTATGTGGTCCGGGGTGGTGTTTTGGTAAAAGGGTGTTTGATTGAGTATTTCTGGGTTTTTTGGTTTATGGTCTATGTTTACGTATTTCTATGTGTAGTCTAGTAAGTGTGTTTCTATGTGGAGTTAATTGGGGTGGACTTCCAATTGAAGGCAGCTGTGTGGTGTTGCCTTTGATTGGAAGTCCTATATTAGTTGGGTGTGTTTGTCTGTGTGTTTGTGGGAAATTGTTCTGTGTTAGCCTTGTGCCTTGCCAGACTGTCAGTGGATCGTTCGTTCTCTTGTTTGTTGTTTTTGTGTTCGTTTTGATTTAATAAATGTTCAAAATGAACAAACACAGTCCTGCTGCATTTTGGTCCTCCTTCACCGACGATACCCGTGACACCAGTGTTAATCTGCAAAATTGTAATTACTTTGCTACTATGGTCTATTTATTGCCATACCTCCTCATGCCATTTGCACACACTGTATATAGACTTTATTTTTTTTCTGTTGTGTTGACTGTACGTTTGTTTATTCTATGTAACTCTGTGTTGTTGTTTCTGTTGCACTGCTTTGCTTTATCTTGGCCAAGTCGCAGTTGTAAATGAGAACTATTTCTCAACTAGCTTACCTGGTTAAATAAAGGTGAAATAAAAAAGTCATTATAGAGCCGTTACCAGTTACTCATTACCGAGTCATTACCTGTTAGTCATTACCAGTTAGTCATTACAGAGTCCTTACATGTTAGTCATTACCTAGTCATTGCCAGATAGTCATTACCTAGTCATTACCTGTTAGTCATTATCTAATCATTACCGGTTAGTCATTACCAAGCCATTACCCGTTAGTCATTATAGAGTCATTACCGGTTAGACATTACAGAGTCATTACCAGTTAGTCATTACATAATCAACACCGGTTAGTCATTACAGAGTCATTACCAGTTAGTCATTACAGAGTCATTACCGGTTAGTCATTACAGAGCCATTACCAGTTAGTCATTACAGAGTCATTACCGGTTAGTCATTACAGAGTCATTACCGGTTAGTCATAACAGAGTCATTACCGGTTAGTCATTACAGAGTCATTACCGGTTAGTCATTACAGAGTCATTACCGGTTAGTCATTACAGAGTCATTACCAGTTAGTCATTACCAAGCCCGTCACCGCCTAACCAGAGACACCTCCCAACACCTCTGGCTAAAATGTCAAACAAGTGAACTATCCCTTTAACACCCCTGGCCAGCTCTTTCAACTCCAGCCTTTAATACCGCTGGCCAGCTCTTTCAACTCCAGCCATTAATACCGCTGGCCAGCTCTTTCAACTCCAGCCATTAACACCCCTGGCCAGCTCTTTCAACTCCAGCCATTAATACCGCTGGCCAGCTCTTTCAACTCCAGCCATTAACACCCCTGGCCAGCTCTTTCAACTCCAGCCATTAATACCACTGGCCAGCTCTTTCAACTCCAGCCATTAATACCGCTGGCCAGCTCTTTCAACTCCAGCCATTAATACCACTGGCCAGCTCTTTCAACTCCAGCCATTAATACCGCTGGCCAGCTCTTTCAACTCCAGCCATTAATACCGCTGGCCAGCTCTTTCAACTCCAGCCATTAATACCACTGGCCAGCTCTTTCAACTCCAGCCTTTAACACCCCTGGCCATCTCTTTCAACTCCAGCCTTTAACACCCCTGGCCATCTCTTTCAACTCCAGCCTTTAACACCCCTGGCCAGCTCTTTCAACTCCAGCCTTTAACACCCCTGGCCAGCTCTTTCAACTCCAGCCTTTAACACCCCTGGCCAGCTCTTTCAACTCCAGCCATTAATACCACTGGACATCTCTTTCAACTCCAGCCTTTAACACCCCTGGCCAGCTCTTTCAACTCCAGCCATTGTTTAGACTTCAGCTGACTTCACTTTCCTTTCAGGAATAGTATTTAAAATGAAGGGAAGTTGGATGTGACCATCTATCATATTAAACAATGCTTCTGCATGATTTCAGCAAGCCATATTGAAGAGTTTTATTTGAGATCTGTCTGAAAGCTCAGCTAACCGCAAAGCATAAACATATCCCTGAGAGCAGCAACATTAAGGATTAGTTTAAAGTGATGTCCTGGGGCGATGGGGCAGGCTGAGACATGCAGACATTACAGAATGCATAGCCAGCAGAACACTGAGCCTTTCAATATTCTAACAAACATTCATTTTCCAAACTCCAGCAGTTTGTGGAATGACATATACACAACCTGTCATATGATACAGGCATTTAATGTGGTGATAGTACACTAGTATATTAAAAAAGGACAAATATACTGTATACCCTCCTTCATATGAAGAGCAATACCATCTGCAACGCAGACTGGGAGAATCATGCAAACCCTTGAATTTCACTATGAGCTCAACGTCCTGCCGTGTATAGTATAAAGGAGAGTACGGTGCTCTCCATCAGCGCCATACAGGTGGTACAGTAAAGAACAATACTAGTCCATACTCTTTTCAGATCACGAACATCCACTCTGAGGTGTTGGAAGCCAGGGTCAGGCACAGTGCAGCGGCAGTACCAGTATCAGCGCTCACCCTGGTTGGTACAGTTGGCGTGGGTCTCGTCGCTGTAGTCTCCACAGTCGTTGTCCCCGTCACAGGTCCAGTACTCAGGGATGCAGCGGCCGCTGTTACACTTAAACTGAACACTGGAGCAGGAGTGGCTGCAGCCTGCCTCATCACTGTTGTCACCACAGTCGTTGTCTGAACACACACGAGAGAGAGAGAGAGAGAGAGAGAGAGAGAGAGAGAGACAGAGAGAGAGAGACAGAGAGACAGAGAGAGAGAGAGACAGAGAGAGACAGAGAGAGACAGAGAGAGACAGAGAGACAGAGAGAGAGAGAGAGAGAGAGAGAGAGAGAGAGAGAGAGACAGAGACAGAGAGACAGAGAGAGAGAGAGACAGAGAGAGAGAGGGAGAGAGAGAGAGAGAGAGAGAGAGAGAGAGAGACAGAGAAGGCAGGCGCACACACACACACACACAAATTAATGCAGAGACACACAGACACAGACAGGTAACATTTATTAAGAACTTTCATGAATAAGCCATTATAAACGCTTATAAATGCTTAATACACTCGTATACAGGTTATAAATGCTTAGGAATGGTAATACTTACAATGCTTGAAGGAGATATAATGCCTAGTTAAATAATGGTTAAATAAAAAATATAAATAAATAATGCTTACCGTTATCACAGCGCCAGTTGACGTTGATGCAACGTCCGTTGGCACAGGTGAACTGGGTGAGGGGGAAGCAGGTGGGGTAGGCTGGGGGAGGAGAGAGGGAACCTTTCAAAATGGCGTCCTAGAAACACCATCATGGGCAACAAACAGACCTCTCTTGGCCCACTTGAAACTAAGTAGTGGAAGTATCTAAAACCCCAAACGTTCAAACTAACCAAACTGTTGATTGGCTAAAGCAGTGTTACTCACTATTTTTTGTAAGGGGCCCCTTTGGGTTGAGACAATCATTCAGATACATCATTTGTGGTTCCAATATTATCAATTATCAATTGAGAGCAAATTCAGAGCAATAGAGCACATGCAATTGATTTGATGTACAGCACATCACAAATATATACATACACACATCAAATAGGCTACATCACATGTATACGACCCATATTAAGGGTTGCCTCAGTAGTTGGATTGGTGAAAATGTCCCTTCTGCTCCTTGACTGAATTCATTCTAAATGTGTAGTCTGTTGTTGCTATCCTTGTGAGGCAATCCAGGTGTGCATTGGTCAGTCTGTTTCTCTGTTTTTGCTTCACAATGTTCATTGTTGAAAATGTTGCTTCACATGAATAATTGTGACAAAAAATGATGTCACCTTCTGCACACACTGCTTCAGAAGTGGATACAGTGTCTGACACAAGGCTCCAGAAATGGGTAACACCTGATCTTAGTTCACCTTGCAATGTGTCATGTGCCTGCAGCTCCGCTATCTCATTCTCTATGCGAGAACAGTCAGGACAGAAGGCTCTGATGACTGGCGTCAGAGATGACACTGGTACATGAAAGGGGTTCTTAATTAAGTTGAAAAACTCCTTGTACTCCATGATATCCTTGAATCTTGACTCCAACTCCAACATCAACTTTTCCAACACTAAAATGCATCATATTTAAAATGTTGCTGTATGTCTGGGGTGGATGTGGTGACCGCTCTGAGTTTTGGGAAATGAACAAACTGTCTGTCGGGTATGAAAACTGTGTGGTGATTTTATTTTGAAATGTTGTGACCATGCGCAGCATTTTGCCAGGAGTTCTAGCTTTCCCTTGGAGCTGGAGATTCACTGTGTTCAGGTGGCAGGTGACGTCAGTGTCACGTCCTGACCATAGAAAGCTTTTATTTTTCTATGGTAGAGTAGGTCAGGGCGTGACAGGGGGTTTTGTCTAGTTTATTTATGTCTATGTTGGTTCTAGTTTCTTTTTTTTATGTTGGGTTTTTTGTCTAGTTTATGTATTTCTATGTGGGGATCTAGTTTTTGTATTTCTATGTTTTTTTGGGGGGATGATCTCCAATTAGAGGCAGCTGGTCATCATTGTCTCTAATTGGGGATCATATTTAAGTTGTTGTTTTTCACACTAGGCTTTGTGGGAGATTATTTTGAGTAAGTGTATGTTGCACCTCTTTGTCACGGTCTGTTGTTTTGTTCATTAGTTTATTTGTATGTCTTGCATAGTTTCACAGTTATAATAAAATGTGGAACGACACACGCTGCGCTTTGGTCCCATCGTTCAGACAGACATGACAGAATCTCCCACCACCAAAGGACCAAGCAGCGTGGTCAGGACAAATGGACATGGGAGGAAATCCTGGACGGGAAAGGACCCTGGAGGCAGGCCGGGGTGTATCGCCGTCCGAAGGAGGAGATTAAAGCAGCAAGAGCAGAGCAACAACGGAAGCACGAGAGGCAGCCCCAATAAAAAATGTTGGGGGGCACACGGGTTGGTCGGTGAAGCCGAGGGGTGAGTCTGAGAGTGAAGAGGAGTATTGGGAGAGACTGAGCAAGGAGTACTGTGAGATAGTTGAGGGGGTTGATGAGAGAGAGCTGTTGGTTTGGCGTAGTATGTACAGCATTTTCCCTGAGGAGCATGTTAGCCGTCAGATGCCACCTGAGTCAGCTCCCCGTACTCATCCCAAGAAGTGTGTTAAAGTTCCGGTACAAATGAGGCCGGCTATACACACCAGGTCTCCAGTGCGCCTTCACAGCCCAGTACGTCCTGTGCCAACTCTCCGTACTCACCGTGGGGAGCGTGTGACCTGTCAGGCACCATGTTTTGCGATGATATGCACGGTGTCTCCAGTGCGCATTCACAGCCCAGTGCGTCCTGTGACAGCGCCCCGCACTTGCCAGGCTAAAGTGAGCATCCATCCAGGACAGATTGTGCCAGTCCCACGCTCCAGACCTCCAGTGCGCCTCCACAGCCCAGTACGCCCTGTTCCTGCTCATCGCACTCGCCCTGAAGTGCGTGTCATCAGTCTGGGGACACCTGTCCCTGCTCCACGCACTAGGCCTTCAGTGAGTCTCTCCAGTCCAGGGTGTCCTGTTCCTGCTCCCGCGCGACTCGCCCTGAGGCGCGTGTTACTTGTCTGGCGTCACCTGTGTCAGCCCCACGCATCAGGCCTCCAGTGCGCATTCCCAGTCCAGAGCTTCCGGCGACAGTTCCCAGCCCAGAGCGTCCGGCGGCGGCCTGCAGCCCAGAGCCTCCGGCGGCGGCCTGCAGCCCAGAGCCTCCGGCGGCGGTCTGCAGCCCAGAGCCTCCGGCGGCGGTCTGCAGCCCAGAACCTCCGGCGATGATCTACGGTCCGGTGGCACAGAAGCAGAGGGATCAGCAGGCGGAGCAGGAGTTACGCCCCGAACCAGAGCCGCCTCCTCTACTGGAGGATGCGCTGGATGATAAGGTTCTGGGTACTGCACCAGTTACCCTCCCTACCGACCCTTTTGTTTTTTTGTTTTGTTTTTAGTTGCATTCGGAGTCTGCACCTTTGGGGGGGGGGGGGGGGGGGGGGGTACTGTCACGTCCTGACCATGTTAAGCTGTTATTTTCTATGGTAGAGTAGGTCAGGGCGTGACAGGGGGGTTAATTCTATGTGTTCTATTTCTATGTTCTTAGGTTCTAGTTTTTGTATTTCTATGTTGGTTTGTTTGGGATGATCTCCAATTAGAGGCAGCTGGTCCTCGTTGTCTCTAATTGGAGATCATACTTAAGTAGGGTTTTTTTCTTCCTGGGTTTTGTGGGTGATTATTTTTGAGTAGTGTTTGTTTCTAGTGTTGTTTTGTCTCTTCGGTTATTTGATGTATTGCATAGTTTCACAGACTAAATAAAATGTGTATCTACACACACGCTGCACCTTGGTCCTCTCCTTTTGACAGCCGTGACAGCCACGAGACAGCCATCTCACCTCATTGTGAAATATCAAGTCGCCGTATTCTGTCTGGTATTCCTCCAATAACTCGCAGAATTGCCGTCATTCAGTTCCCTCCCAATTATAATGTTCACCACACGCACGACTTGCTGCATCACATTCTGTAAGTCAGTCTTTGAGTTTAGCCACAAGTGCTTCCTGATGAATGATACAATGAAACGTAAAAAAGGGAATATCCTCTCTCTTTCTCACCAGGCCTATGAGTCACTTCTCCTTCACTCGCATGTTTGGGGCGCCTTCAGTGCACATGAATGCCAGATTTGACCAGTCAATATTATTATGAGCAAAAAATGTAACAAGGGATTTAAGAATATCCTCTCCTCATATTTTTCCCTGAAGGGCCATAAACATAAAAGTTCCTCTATGAACGTCTCGTTTTGAGGGTAGCGGACCAAAACACATAATTGGGCAATGTCACTTATAAGTACATCAGTGCGTTCATCAAGCGGAATACTGAAACACGGCGCCACGGATATGTCAGTAATCAGTTACTTAGCGATGTCGATGTCTTCTATGCGTCTTGTTATGGTCGAGTCTGAGAGTTGCAGTCCCTTAATTTGCTTTAGGATCGGACCCTTTTTTTCAATTTTGGCCTTAAATGACATACCCAAATCTAAAATAGCATACAATATTTCGGCTGAGGCCAAAAAACATTATTTGACAATCTTCGCGTCTGTGAAGGCCTTGTTTCTCGCAAGTATCCATGCAATCTCATATGTTGCCTCTGTCGTTTTCTCTGCAACAGTGCTAGATCTGTCCATCATTTTTTGTTGTCATTTGAGCTGTCCTTTGAGTTGCGCTATTTTGTTGTTTCAGAGGTTGCTTTGTGGCGGATTTGTTTTGTCAAAGTGGGCATGGTGTGACTGGAAATGTTGCTCTAAATTTGCTTGTTTAAAACAATTGACTGCCTTCTGGCAAATAAGACAAAGTGAGCAAGTCCCATCATGCAGTACCAAAAAATACTAGTCTGCCCATTTCTCTTGGAACTTTCTGTGTTCTTCTTGAATCGACCGTATCCTTCTCTAGCCACCAGAGCCACGTTAGCTACATTAGCTAGCTGCATTTCCCCGCCGCCATTTTCCTGGTTTTCTTGGTTCTCCAGTGGTTGTTTGTTCATAGCTGTCACGTTGTTCTCCAGCTTTTCCCCCTCATTTTCATTGTCAATAGATTTACGTTTCTTTTTTACAATAAATCAGCCCATGTCGACCAGACTGCAAAATTAGCTAGTAGCAAACTGATATGTGTCAGTCGCTGTAGCTGAGCAATTGCATTATATTTCGGAAAACGTTCTATTTTGGCCTTTCTGTTTAACAGTTACAGTTTAGTCATTTAGCAGACGCTCTTATCCAGAGCGACTTACAGTAGTGAATACATACATTTCATTTTCATTTCATGCATATTTTTTTTTGTACTGGCCCCCCGTGGGAATCGAACCCACAACCCTGGCGTTGCAAACACCATGCTCTACCAACTCTGCCACAGGGAAGGCTGTTGCGCTATACTGCCATCTATCTGCCATCCAGGGAACAATAGACATATTCAATGAAGTGATTCAGGCCAGCATTAAACACATTGAATTGATATTGTATCATTGCTATGTATTATGAATGGAAAATCACAGCGAGCCGCAAGAGTTCCTGCGGTCGCGCAATGAGTACCACTGGGTTAAAACATAAATACATCTGGTGACCAGGCTTCAGCTATAGTGAGTTGAATTTCCAACAATACACTACCGAGCAAAATATAGAATGTTACAGAGGTGATGTGTGATGAGATAAGGACCCACCACAGGAGGCCGGCTCGTCAGAACGGTCCCCACAGTCATCATCCAGGTCACATGTCCAGGAAGTGGGGATGCAGCGCCCACTGGCACACGCATACTGGTTGGGTGGGCACGTACGAGCTTGAAAGGGGTGGAGGATAATAGCATTATAGAGAGATGGGAAAGGTGTATGTGTGTGTGTGTGTGTGTGTGTGTGTGTGTGCAGTGTTGAGGAGTAGTTAACTACATGTAGTTCAACTAATAATGTAACTACATTTTGCAGTAGCTTGGTGGTAGTTAAACTAAATTCTAATATTGGTAGTTTTTCCAGTAGTTAATAACTTTTTTGCCATGTAGCGGTGTAGCTAACAACAGGAACTACACACTACTGTTTTACCATGTAGCGGTGTAGCTAACTACTGGAACTACACACTACTGTTTTACCATGTAGCGGTGTAGCTAACTACTGGAACTACACACTACTGTTTTGTGCAAAAATACCAGAAATTATGGGTGAAGTAGGCATTCGACCTGCCTAATTCTGACTTGAAACATAGTTTTTGTGTTCAATAGGCTAAATTACACATTATGTTAAGTGTGTGTACCTGAGCAGGTAGTATTGGACTCATCCTCATCATTTCCACAGTCATTGTCCCCGTCACAGAGCCAGCGCAGGGGGATACAGCGGTTATTCTGGCACTTGAACCGGTCCGATGGACACGTGTGCAGGTCTGGAGGAGAGAAAAGAAAGACAGTAGGATTAGAATGTTAGAATTAGAATGTAAGATCAATAGAATTAGAACATAAGAATTAGAATGTAAGATCAACAGAATTAGAATGTAAGATCAATAGAATTAGAATGTAAGATCAATAGAATTAGAATGTAAGATCAATAGAATTAGAATGTAAAATCAATAGAATTAAGATGTTGGAATTAGAACGTAAGATCAATAGAATTAGAACGTTAGAATTAGAACGTAAGATCAATAGAATTAGAATGTTAGAATTAGAACGTTAGAATTAGAATGTAAGATCAATAGAATTAGAACGTTAGAATTAGAATGTAAGATCAATAGAATTAGAATGTTAGAATCAGAATGGAAGATCAATAGAATTAGAATGTAAGATCAATAGAATTAGAACATTAGAATTAGAATGTAAGATCAATAGAATTAGAACATTAGAATTAGAATGTAAGATCAATAGAATTAGAATGTTAGAATCAGAATGTAAGATCAATAGAATTAGAATAGTAGAATTAGAATGTAAGATCAATAGAATTAGAACATTAGAATTAGAATGTAAGATCAATAGAATTAGAATAGTAGAATTAGAATGTAAGATCAATAGAATTAGAACATGTTTTTACAGTATCTCTACGAGAGTCTCCTATAACTGGCCTAATATAAGGGGATTTACATTAACTGTAAGTTCATAAAGCTGATATTACACATCTATAAGCACATTACGTTTTAGGATGCTGGAGCTTCTGCTGCTCCGACTGCTCTGTCATGCACTGGAAGTGGAACTTTCATGTATACACAGAGAAATCCTAGTTTTACTAATTGCCGCATGAAGAGAGAGATGGATGGAGAAACTATGGGCCTATTTAACAGTCAATAGATGCATGTTTGAAAGAAGAGGCAGTATTAGTGCTGGATCAGCTTTAAACAAAGCTCATGCTCTGCTGCTGCTCCTACTCAGCTCATGATTCTCAACTGTGCGTGTCATGCATTGTTGTTATTGTTGTTGTTGTTGTTGTGTGTGTGTGTTGCTCAGTAACCATGGCGAAGGAGTGGCGGTGTGACACTACTCACGGCAGAGCTCAGGCGCCTCGTCGCTGTTGTCCAAACAGTCGTTGTCACCGTCACACTTCCATCGCTCCTGGATACAGCGGTTGTTCTTACAGGCAAACTCTCCGGGCTGACACTGAGGAGGAGGGATGTAGGTGGGGTTGGCTGGGGAGAGAGAGAGAGAGCGAGAGGAAAGGAGGAGACTGTTACGGATACTCTAGTAGAGCAACGTCTCTCAATCTCAGCTGTTCATATTCGGGAAATATGGGATGCATTTATCTACTTATGAGAGCTATTAGAACCAATTCAGCTGAAGAAAGCAGGTCTGAGACATTCATTTCTCCACTCACCAGCTTAAACATGGACATTCCATACAGCATCCCAGATCAACTTAAAATAATATTTTAACATATTCTAATTGAGACCATCCCAATACATACATTTACAGGTGACATTGTCGTCATCCAGTATCTGGTCGTCAGCACAGCCACAGGACCTGCCATCAGGGATAGCCAGACACAGACTGCTGCAGCCACCATTTTTCACACGACACAGGTTGGTGCCTATAGAAACACCAACAGAAGACAGGCAGACAGGGCTGTTAGCATTGTTACCAAGCTAATTTCCTATTTGGGCCATTAAAGTATTCATTTATTTATGCATTCATTCATTCACATCTAGGCTAGCTAAATCCCTGACATATTATAACCTTTAATGAAATTTGACAATAAGTTTTGGCATGTGTTATGATGTCACTTTATGACTTGCTTGTTCAATGTCTTGTATAGTGTTACCTAGTGTTACCCATATAGTGTTACCCATATAGTGTTACCTAGCGTTACCTATATAGTGTTACCTAGCATTATCCATATAGTACTTTCCATTACTGTTACCTTGCTGCTGGTGAGCATCATACACGCGGATCTCAAAGAGGGGTGGTCGTTCATTGCGGAGCAGCGTGACAGTGCTGGTGGTGGTGTCCAGTTTGAAGATGCTGCCGCCACGGTACTCGTTCCAAAACAGGAAGTGCTTGTAGTGACACAGGCCGAAGGCGTGGTTCAGCTCATTTCCCTCATACACCATCTGACCAATGAGAGAGAGAAAATGATCATACGACACAGATCATGGTCATGGTGAAGGTCAAAACCATAGAATCCTTTTTATATACATTTTGGGAGTATTTGCTGACACTTCGATTTAGACAGTTTGGCAATCAGATAGGATATAGGTAGGTGGGAGAAACAGTAGGAGTGTGGATGTGGGTATTGAACCTCGGTCTCTGGTGGGGAGATTTGTACATGTGTGATCATTAGGGTTAGGTCTAGGCTTAGTAAGCAGTCTAACTGACCTTGCGCTCTGTGGTGTTGAGGTAAACCATCTCAATGCGGTCGTAGTATGCATCCACCCAGTACAGGATGCCCTGTGGGATGTCCAGACTCAGGCCGTTGGGCCACAGCACGGTCTTACTGGTCAGCAGGACCTGGTCATGCGAGCCGTCCATCCATGCCTTCTTGATCTTCCCTCGGTTAGTCTTCTTGGGGTCCTCCTCCCAGTCCGTCCAGTACATCCACCTGGAACACAGTCGCACGTTCTGTTAGAGCAATACTACGTTTGCAAACTTCCAGTAACTTTCCTGAAATTCACAGGTTTTCCAGAAATCCCCCAAAAAGTGTTCCCCCAGGAATCCTCCAACCAGCATTTCTGGAAAACCTAGGAATTGTGGGAAATGTACAGAAATATTACAATACATTCTCATAGGGTGATGTCTCTGTGTGAGATGTATACTATAGCAATAGAACATAAGGAGGGCATAATGTCTGACCCGTGCTGGGGGTCCACTACGATGGCGCGGGGGTGGGTCATCTTGCCCTCAATGAGGGTCTTGCGTGTCTGAGAGGCCTTCTCCAACCTGGCCACACTGATGGTCTTCATTGGCCCGTCGTCTGTCCAGTACAGGTTACCTGCCATCCAGTCTACAGCTATCCCCTCCACGGTGTGGATGCCTGAGGGAAGGAAAGAAGGGAGGAAGGGACAGAGGGATAGAGGAAGGGACTGAGAGAGGGAGCGTGACTGTCTACTAGGGCTTGTTATTGGCAGGGACCTCATGATATAATTTGTATCACAAATCCTAGGTAACTATCTGATACAACTCGTGATTCTAAACGTATTACGGTTCTATATGAATAGCGATTTGATTTTGTAATAGGGTTGAGCAGAGGGTTGTTGTAATGCATTTCATGTTAAATACTATGGTACTAGATCAGTCCTTACCGTCCTTCAGTATGGTGTCTCTCTCAGTGCCATCGATCTTCTGCCGTCCAATTATGTAACTCACGGCGTCAGCGAAGTAGATGAATTCGCTCTCGGCGTGGAAGTCCAGCGCCCTCGGGTTCATCAGGTTCTCAATGGGGATCATGAACTCGTCGGGGACCTTGGCATTCATGTCCATGCCACGGATGATGCCAGGGCGACCCTTACCGTACACCAGGAACAACTCGTGTTCAGGTTCTGCAGAGGGAACATCAGAAAACATTACATCATTGTCATGGGAACATCGCTGAACGGTTAGTTACAAGATTGGGGAAACACAACAACGAGACCTTTTCTGTCCAAAGAGTATGTCGAAGTTATGTAAATGGTACATTTTCTTGCTTGGAGAGATTATATTCAACTCATATTGATACTACATAAATTGCAGGTCTGTTCTGTATGGAGTTCTGTGCTGAGCTGAGATGTGCTGTTGTGTGTGATTTCCATGCTATGCTCAGTGTATGGCATTCAATTCAATTTAAATCAATTAAAAGTTAGAAAGTCCTCACTCTTGCAGGACTTCCCATCGCTGCCCAGGCTGAATCCAGAGCGACAACGGCAGGTCCGAGTCTTGTGGCTGTTCCCCAGCAGACAGAGGTCTGAGCAGCCTCCTGGCTTCTTAAACTGGTCCGGGGCACACGCATGACTCTTCTCTCTCACTGGGCACCAGGGGACAAGAGAGGGATCAGGGGGCAGTGGTCAGAAGCGAATGATCAGCACTAGGCACCAACATGGCTACAACTAGATACAGACAGATAGATACTCTTCTGGACTCCTCTAACCAGGATTTCACGAAAACGGTACCATCATATTGCTACCCTAGGCCTGTACCTACATGGAGGTTGGCGTATCTGGTGGTACACATGCAGGGCTGGAACAAAAGCCTGTGCACACTACGTTCCAAACTTCATGGCAAAGATTGCCCCATTCCTACAGCGGCTGTTCTGGATACATACATGGGGGTATGTGGGTGTGAACCTACCTGGGGGTTGGCGTCTCTGATGGTACACGTGCAGGGCGGCGCCGCGGTCCACCCTGGTAACCACCGTGTAGTCAGAGGAGTTGAAACGGTTGATCCGGATCACACTGGTCTTAGCGGGGTTTAGGTTGCCTTCGTCTGAGTTGGTGGCGTACAGGTAGTTCTCAAACACCGTCAGCCCATAAAGGTGTTCAATCTAACAGAATTAACAACAGAAACACAATCCGAGTTGGTGTCTGTATGTGTATGTGTATTGTGTATGTGTGTGTGTGTTTGTCCTCACCAGCAGGCCTTGTATGATGGTATGTCTGTTCTTGCCTTCATAGTCCACCACCTCTACGTAGTCCAAGTAGGCATCAGCCCAGTAGACCAGCCTGTTGACCAGGTCCAGGGTGATACCGTGGGGGAACACGATCTTACTATCCACCAGCTTGGTCCGGTTCTGACCGTCCATGTCACAACGCTCCACCTTGGGAGTCTGACCATAGTCTGTGAAGAATACCTTCCTGTAGGGAGTGAGGGAAGGTAGAGGAGCGAGGGGAGGTGGAGGAGCGAGGGGAGGTAAAGGAGCGAGGGGAGGTAGAGGAGCGAGGGGAGGTAGGGGAGCGAGGGGAGGTAGAGTAGCGAGGGGAGGTAGGGGAGCGAGGGGAGGTAGAGGAGCGAGGGGAGGAAAAGGAGCGAGGGGAGGTAAAGGAGCGAGGGGAGATAGAGGAGCGAGGGAAGGTAGAGGAGCGAGGGGAGGGTGGAGGAGTGAGGGGAGGTAGAGGAGTGAGGGGAGGTAGAGGAGCGAGGGGAGGTAGAGGAGCGAGGGGAGGTAGAGGAGCGAGGGGAGGTAGAGGAGTGAGGGGAGGTAGAGGAGTGAGGGGAGGTAGAGGAGCGAGGGGAGGTAGAGGAGCGAGGGGAGGTAGAGGAGCGAGGGGAGGTAGAGGAGCGAGGGGAGGTAGAGGAGCGAGGGGAGGTAAAGGAGCGAGGGGAGGTAGAGGAGCGAGGGGAGGTAGAGGAGTGAGGGGAGGTAGAGGAGCGAGGGGAGGTAGGGGAGCGAGGGGAGGTAGAGGAGCGAGGGGAGGTAGAGGAGCGAGGGGAGGTAGAGGAGCGAGGGGAGGTAAAGGAAGGAGCGAGGGGAGGTAAAGGAAGGAGCGAGGGGAGGTAGAGGAGCGAGGGGAGGTAGGGGAGCGAGGGGAGGTAGAGTAGCGAGGGGAGGTAGAGGAGCGAGGGGAGGTAGAGGAGCGAGGGAAGGTAGAGGAGCGAGGGGAGGTAGAGGAGCGAGGGGAGGTAAAGGAGCGAGGGGAGATAGAGGAGCGAGGGGAGATAGAGGAGCGAGGGAAGGTAGAGGTGCGAGGGGAGGTAGAGGAGCGAGGGGAGGTAGAGGAGCGAGGGGAGGTAGAGGAGCGAGGGGAGGTAAAGGAGCGAGGGGAGGTAGAGGAGCGAGGGGAGGTAGAGGAGCGAGGGGAGGTAGAGGAGCGAGGGGAGGTAAAGGAGCGAGGGGAGGTAGAGGAGCGAGGGGAGGTAGAGGAGCGAGGGGAGGTAGAGGAGCGAGGGGAGGTAAAGGAGCGAGGGGAGGTAGAGGAGCGAGGGGAGGCAGAGCAGCGAGGGGAGGTAGAGGAGCGAGGGGAGGTAGGGGAGCGAGGGGAGGTAGAGGAGCGAGGGGAGCGAGGGGAGGTAGAGGAGCAAAAGGAGGTAGAGGAGCGAGGGGAGGTAGAGGAGCGAGGGGAGGTAGAGGAGCAAAAGGAGGTAGAGGAGCGAGGGGAGGTAGAGGAGCGAGGGGAGGTAAAGGAGTGAGGGGAGGTAGAGGAGAGAGGGGAGGTAGAGGAGAGAGGGGAGTGAGGGGAGATAAAGGAGTGAGGGGAGGTAAAGGAGAGGGGAGGTAGAGGAGTGAGGGGAGGTAGAGGAGCGAGGGGAGGTAGAGGAGTGAGGGGAGGTAGAGGAGTGAGGGGAGGTAGAGGAGCGAGGGGAGGTAGAGGAGTGAGGGGAGGTAGAGGAGCGAGGGGAGGTAGAGGAGTGAGGGGAGGTAGAGGAGCGAGGGGAGGCAGAGGAGCGACGGGAGGGAGAGGAGCGAGGGGAGGTAGAGGAGCGAGGGGAGGCAGAGCAGCGAGGGGAGGTAGAGGAGCAAAAGGAGGTAGAGGAGCGAGGGGAGGTAGAGGAGCGAGGGGAGGCAGAGGAGCGAGGGGAGGTAAAGGAGCGAGGGGAGGTAGAGGAGCGAGGGGATGGTGGAGGAGCGAGGGGAGGGTGGAGGAGTGAGGGGAGGAAGAGGAGCGAGGAGAGGTAGAGGAGCGAGGGGAGGTAGAGGAGCGAGGGGAGGTAAAGGAGCGAGGGGAGGTAGAGGAGCGAGGGGAGGTAGAGGAGCGAGGGGAGATAGAGGAGCGAGGGGAGGTAAAGGAGCGAGGGGAGGGTGGAGGAGTGAGGGGAGGAAGAGGAGCGAGGGGAGGTAGAGGAGCGAGGGGAGGTAAAGGAGCGAGGGGAGGTAGAGGAGCGAGGGGAGGTAGAGGAGCGAGGAGGTAGAGGAGTGTGTGGGGATATTAAATTGAGGAAAGGAGGACTGACCGCATTATAATGTACTTCTTCAATTTATATTTGACCCCTCACATTCAAGATGCACCAAACCATTTTGACGTGCCAGCATCAACAAGGGTAAGTGATCATGCATGTTGCATGTGTGTGTATGTCTTAGAGGAGGAAGAGTTCTGATTGACTAAGGGCTGGGTGGGAGTCACCTGACTGACTAAGGGCTGGGTGGGCAGTCAACTGACTGACTAAGGGCTGGGTGGGAAGTCACCTGACTGACTAAGAGCTGGGTGGGCAGTCACCTGACTGACTAAGGGCTGGGTGGGCAGTCACCTGACTGACTAAGGGCTGGGTGGGCAGTCACCTGACTGACTAAGGGCTGGGTGGGCAGTCACCTGACTGACTAAGGGCTGGGTGGGCAGTCAACTGACTAAGAGCTGGGTGGGCAGTCAACTGACTGACTAAGGGCTGGGTGGGCAGTCACCTGACTGACTAAGGGCTGGGTGGGCAGTCACCTGACTGACTAAGAGCTGGGTGGGCAGTCAACTGACTGACTAAGGGCTGGGTGGGCAGTCACCTGACTGACTAAGAGCTGGGTGGGCAGTCAACTGACTGACTAAGGGCTGGGTGGGCAGTCACCTGACTGACTAAGAGCTGGGTGGGCAGTCACCTGACTGACTAAGAGCTGGGTGGGCAGTCACCTGACTGACTAAGAGCTGGGTGGGCAGTCACCTGACTGACTAAGAGCTGGCTGGGCAGTCAACTGACTGACTAAGGGCTGGGTGGGCAGTCACCTGACTGACTAAGAGCTGGGTGGGCAGTCACCTGACTGACTAAGAGCTGGGTGGGCAGTCACCTGACTGACTAAGAGCTGGGTGGGCAGTCAACTGACTGACTAAGGGCTGGGTGGGCAGTCACCTGACTGACTAAGGGCTGGGTGGGCAGTCACCTGACTGACTAAGGGCTGGGTGGGCAGTCACCTGACCAAAAGGACCAAGGGGAATACACACGAAAGCATCTCAGGGCACTTCTTAGGGGTCTCTGGGGTTGTTATCGGGGTAGTGCTCACCCCATGAAGGGATCCAGGGCGATGCCTTTAGGGTTGTAGAGCTCCTGATCCAGCAGAGTGACACACGTCTGGCCGTCAACATTGCACACAAATATACGATCGTCCACGTTGTCCTCAAAGTAGAAGTTTCCTGTCAGCCAGTCAATAGCCATCTGCTCCACATCTGGTGGGATAGAGAGAAGAGGTTACAGTGCCTTGCGAAAGTATTCACCCCCTTTGGCGTTTTTCCTATTCTGTTGCATTACAACCTGTAATTTAAATTGATTTTTATTTGGACTTCATGTAATGGACATACAGAAAATATTCAAAATTGGTGAAGTGAAATTTAAAAAAATTACTCGTTTCAAAAAATTATATATATAAAAAAAAACGGAAAAGTGGTGCGTGCATATGTATGCACCCCCTTTGCTATGAAGCCCCTAAATAAGATCTGGTGCAACCAACTACCTTCAGAAGTCACATGTGTGCAGTCTAAGTGTCACATGATCTCAGTATATATACACCTGTTCTGAAAGGCCCCAGAATCTGCAACACCACTAAGCAAGGGGCACCACCAAGCAAGTGGCACCATGAAGACCAAGGAGCTATCCAAACAGGTCAGGGACAAAGTTGTGGAGAAGTACAGATCAGGGTTGGGTTATAAAAAAATATAAGAAACTTTGAGCATCCCACGGAGCACCATTAAATCCATTATTAAAAAATGGGAAGAATATGGCACCACAACAAACCTGCCAAGAGAGGGCCACCCACCAAAACTCACAGACCAGGCAAGGAGGGCATTAATCAGAGAGGCAACAAAGAGACCAAAGATAACCCTGAAGGAGCTGCAAAGCTCCACAGCGGAGATTGGAGTATCTGTCAATAGGACCACTTTAAGCCGTACACTCCACAGAGCTGGGCTTTACAGAAGAGTGGCCAGAAAAAAAGCCATAACTTAAAGAAAAAAATAAGCAAACACGTTTCGTGTTGCCAAAAGGCATGTGAGGGACTCCCCAAACATATGGAAGAAGGTACTCTGGTCAGATGAGACTAAAATTGAGCTTTTTGGCCATCAAGGAAAATGCTATGCCTGGCACAAACCCAACACCTCTCATCACCCCGAGAACACCATCCCCCCCCAGTGAAGCATGGTGGTGGCAGTATCATGCTGTGGGGATGTTTTTCATCGGCAGGGAATTGAAGGCATCATGGATGGCGCTAAATACAGGGAAATTGTTGAGGGAAACCTGTTTCAGTCTTCCAGAGATTTGAGACTGGGACGGAGGTTCACCTTCCAGCAGAACAATGGCCCTAAGCACACTGCTAAAGCAACACTCAAGTGGTTTAAGGGGAAACATTTAAATGTCTTGGAATGGCCTAGTCAAAGCCCAGACCTCAATCCAATTGAGAATCTGTGGTATGACTTAAAAGATTGCTGTACACCAGCGGAACCCATCCAACTTGAAGGAGCTGGAGCAGTTTTGCATTGAAGAATGGGCAAAAATCCCAGTGGCTAGATGTGCCAAGCTTATAGAGACATATCTCAAGAGACTTGTAGCTGTAATTGCTGCAAAAGGTGGCTCTACAAAGTATTGACTTTGGGGGGTGAATATTTATGCACGCTCAAGTTTTCAGTTTTTTTGTATTTTTTCTTGTTGGTTTCACAATAAAAAAAATGTTTTGCATCTTCAAAGTGGTAGGCATGTTGTGTAAATCTAATGATACAACCCCTCCCCCCCCCCCCAAATATATTTTATTTCCATGTTGTAAGGCAACAAAATAGGCAAAATGCCAAGGGGGGTGAATACTTTCTCAAGGCACTGTTAGTATATGGGTGAGATAGACAGAGATATGTTTTTATTATTTTGGAACTTTTGTGAGTGTAATGTTTACTGTTAATTATTATCTACTTCACTTGCTTTGGCAATGTTAACATATGTTTCCCATGCCAATAAAGCCCTTAAATTGAATTGAATAGAATTGAGAGGAGAACAAGAGAGTTCGAGAGAGACGGCAACACAATTAACAACACAATTAGACCCAACCAAATCATGAGAAAACAAAAAGATAATTACTTGACACATTGGAAAGAATTAACAAAAAAACTGAGCAAACTAGAATGCTATTTGGCCCTAAATAGAGAGTACACAATGGCAGAATACCTGACCACTGTGAATGACCCAAACTTAAGGAAAGCTTTGACTATGTACAGACTTAGTGAGCATAGCCTTGCTATTGAGAAAGGCCGCCATAGGCTGACCTGGCTCTCAAGAGAAGACAGGCTATGTGCACACTGCCCACAAAATGAGGTGGAAACTGAGCTGCACTTCCTAACCTCCTGCCCAATGTATGACCATATTAGAGACACATATTTCCCCTTTAGATTACACAGATACACAAAGAATTCGAAAACAAACCCGATTTTGATAAACTCCCATATCTACTGGGTGAAATACCACAGTGTGCCATCACAGCAGCAAGATTTGTAACCTGTTGCCACAAGAGAAGGTCAACCAGTGAAGAACAATCACCATTGTAAATACAACCCATATTTATGCTTATTTATTTTCCCTTTTGCACTTTAACCATTTGTACATCATTACAACACTGTATATATACATAATATGACATTTGTAATGTCTTTATTCTTTTGGAACTTCTGTGAGTGTAATGTTTACTGTTCATTTTTATTGTTTATTTCACTTTTGTATATTATCTATTTCACTTGCTTTGGCAATGTTAACATATGTTTCCCATGCCAATAAAGACCCCTGAATTGAATTAAATTGAGAGACAGAGAAAGAGTTAGAGAGGATCAGACAGAGAGAGAGAGAGAGACAGACAGAGAGAGTTAGAGAGAGACAGAGAGAGAGTGAGAGAGAATTAGAGCGAGAGAGAGACAGAGACAGAGAGAGGTAGAGAGAGAGAGAGAGACAGAGAGTTAGAGAGAGACAGAGAGAGTTAGAGAGAGACAGAGAGAGAGTGAGAGAGAATTAGAGCGAGAGAGAGACAGAGAGACAGAGAGAGGTAGAGAGAGAGAGAGAGAGACAGAGAGAGAGTGAGAGAGAATTAGAGCGAGAGAGAGACAGAGACAGAGAGAGGTAGAGAGAGAGAGGAGACTAAACAAGAGCAGCATTGTAATTTAGGAGTTCCTGTCATGCTGTTACGTTGGCTACTCTAGAGGGTTGTCCACCACTTGAATGGAGTGACATACTTTGAGAGAAAGAGGGGAGGGGAGAGGAGAGGGAGAGAAGGAGAGAGAGAGCAAAACAGACAGAAAAAATCTCGGAGCTGAACTGACTCAAACACAGCCCATTAGCCCAGCCCACCCAGTGGGAGAGAAAGAGATGAACCCTCTCCACCAACCCACAGCCTGCTTGGTGACCTGACATGACCCAACCCTGACTAACAACCCTGCCTCATTCATATACTCTTTTCACACAACTGAGTTGAGCCAAGCCGAGCCAAGCTAAGCCAGGCTGTACTGGTTATGTATCCCCAAAGTTGCTGGAACCATGCTTAAAATGACAAGGTTAATCAGAGACAGCCCAGCAAAATACAGTTGGAATCGGTATGGTAGTGTAGAAAGGGTAACACTTGTCCATGGGAAAGACAGTCAACACACACTCACTCTGCCTGAGCACTGACTGACTGGCTGAATAGCTAGCTGACTGACTGGCTGCCTGGCTGACTGACTGAGAAGATTGACAGCAGAACGAGGAAAAATAGCTGGGTTTGAATGAAAGGCTAATGGTGTTATTTTGGAGGCTGTGGATCGTCCCTCTTGGTTTCTTCCAGCTGACTACCCGAGCAAGGGCTAGTCTCTGACAATGAGAGTCTATCTGTGAGAAGGCGGTTGGATAGGGAGGGTGGAGGAGCAGTTCTACACAGAGACCTAGCCTGTCCCATCCCACCCCCCTGTAGTCTGCTTGTCCCATCCCACCCCCCTGTAGTCTGCCTGTCCCATCCCACCCCCCTGTAGTCTGCCTGTCCCATCCCACCCCCCTGTAGTCTGCCTGTCCCATCCCACCCCCCTGTAGTCTGCCTGTCCCATCCCACCCCCCTGTAGTCTGCCTGTCCCATCTCACCCCCCTGTAGTCTGCCTGTCCCATCTCACCCCCCTGTAGTCTGCCTGTCCCATCCCACCCCCCTGTAGTTAGCCTGGGACAGGCTAACTACAGGGGGGTGGGATGGGACAGGCTAACTAGTTGGCCTGTCCCATCCCACCCCCCTGTAGTTAGCCTGTCCCATCCCACCCCCTGTAGTTAGCCTGTCCCATCCCACCCCCTGTAGTTAGCCTGTCCCATCCCACCCTCCTGTAGGTAGCCTGTCCCATCCCACCCTCCTGTAGTTAGCCTGTCCCATCCCACCCTCCTGTAGGTAGCCTGTCCCATCCCACCCCCTGTAGTTAGCCTGACCCATCCCACCCTCCTGTAGTTAGCCTGTCCCATCCCACCCTCCTGTAGGTAGCCTGTCCCATCCCACCCCCTGTAGTTAGCCTGACCCATCCCACCCTCCTGTAGTTAGCCTGTCCCATCCCACCCTCCTGTAGGTAGCCTGTCCCATCCCACCCTCCTGTGGGTAGCCTGTCCCATCCCACCCTCCTGTAGGTAGCCTGTCCTATCCCACCCTCCTGTAGTTAGCCTGTCCCATCCCACCCTCCTGTAGGTAGCCTGTCCCATCCCACCCTCCTGTGGGTAGCCTGTCCCATCCCACCCTCCTGTAGTCAGCCTGTCCCATCCCACCCTCCTGTAGTTAGCCTGTCCCATCCCACCCTCCTGTAGTTAGCCTGTCCCATCCCACCCTCCTGTAGTTAGCCTGTCCCATCCCACCCTCCTGTAGGTAGCCTGTCCCATCCCACCCTCCTGTGGGTAGCCTGTCCCATCCCACCCTCCTGTAGTCAGCCTGTCCCATCCCACCCTCCTGTAGTTTGCCTGTCCCATCCCACCCTCCTGTAGTTAGCCTGTCCCATCCCACCCTCCTGTAGGTAGCCTGTCCTATCCTACCCTCCTGTAGTTAGCCTGTCCCATCCCACCCTCCTGTAGATAGCCGTTCCCAGCTAGTGACCCCAGCAGTTATTTAAGCAATAAGGGTGTGTGGTATATGGCCAATATACCATGGCTAAGGGCTGTTCTTAGGCACGACACATCACGGAGTCCTTGGACACAGCCCTTAGCTGTGGTATATTGGCCATATACCACAAACCCCCGAGGTGCCTTATTGTTATTATAAAATGCTTACCAACATAATTAGAGCAGTAAAAATAAATGTTTTGTCATACCCATGGTATACGGTCTGATACCACGGCTGCATTCAGGGCTTGAACCACCCTGCTTATAAATCCTGTAATAAACTGGGTGGTTCAAGCCCTGAATGCTGATTGGCTGACAGTCATGGTATACTCTATGTTATGTCGTGCTTAAGAGCAGCCCTTAGCTGTGGGATATTGGCCATATACCACACCCACTCAGGCCTTATTGCTTAATTATAGCCTGTCCCATGGCTCTGTGACCACTTCCAAAGACAAACCCCAGGTTGGATGACTGAACAATGTTAAACCATGATGCTACAGGGCTATTCGACAGCGGCACAGAGATAGCCTGTTCCCAGATCTGTTTGTGCTGTCTTGCCAACTCCTATGGTCATTGTCACACCAATGGCACGATAGCGCAGACAGATGGGAGACCAGGCTAGGGCAGAGACATCTGGGCCTGATGTGTCCCCATTCCTCTGGTCTACAGAGATTCAAAATAAAAGGACTGCCCCGCTCTTATTTTACCAGGCTAGACAATTTAGAACAAATTCTTATTTACAATGAGGGCCTGGCAAGAGGAAAAAGGCCTCCTGTGGGGATGGGGGATTAAAAAACAAACAATGTAAGACAAATGGCCAACACAGACAGAAGACACAGGCAACAGCTCAAATACAACAGCAGACAAACAGTGGATGTGTGTGTGTGTGTGTGTGTGTGTGTGTGTGTGTGTGTGTGTGTGTGTGTGTGTGTGTGTGTGTGTGTGTGTGTGTGTGTGTGTGTGTGTGTGTGTGTGTGTGTGTGTGTGTGTGTGTGGTGAAGTAAAACGACATTCTTTCTTACATAAGGCAATGCAAACTAGTGACAACTAGAAACAACTACATGTCTCAACAACCTGTTCACCTATTTGTCCTGTGAACTCCTCCAGGGACACCAGGTCCTGTAGTTGTAGGTTGGCTTGGAGGGAATTCCAAGACCAGGGGACTGAGCAATCAAAGGACCTTTTTCCATTGCTCGGTATACATTTTCGGGACTCTTAAAATATAACAAGATTGAGATCTGAGTTTGAATGTGTTTTCATTTCGAGCTAGAAGACAGGATAGATAAGATGTCAGTTTTCCTGAAATGGCCTTATAAATAAGAATGTACCAGTGTTTGAGCCTGCGTGTTGCTAGTGATGTCCACCTAACAGCACAGTAGAGATCACAATGGTGAGTTAGACTTCTCTGATTGGTGTCAAGACGAAGGGCTGCATGATACACAGAGTCAAGAGCCTTCAGTGTAGCGCTTGAGGCACATACAGTAAATAGTATCACCGTAGTCCAACACAGAGAGAAAAGTACAACTAATCAACTCCTTTCTGGCGGCAAAGGAAAAACAAGCTTTGTGCCGGTAATTAAACCCAATGCGCAGCTTGAGTTTCCTGACAAGGTTCTCTCCACCCAAACTCCCAGGTATTTGTACGTTTTGACTTGCTCTATAGAATGTCCTTCCAACATAGTAATTACGTAGTTTAGTACTGTTTAGTATTGGGAAATACCATTCATTTTGTTTTAGAGGAATTCAGAACAATCTTCAAACCGTACAGATTCTGTTGAATAATGTTAAAAGTTGTTTGAGATTTTTCAAAAGCCAAAGTCAAACTGTTGCCACTTAGAGAACAGTGTCATCCACGTAAAAATGTACATCAGCTGTCTCAATATGGCTTCCAATGTTGTTGATATAGATAATAATAAACAACAGGGGACACCCAAGCACAACTCTACGGTGTCCGACATACAACCATCTGCCTTAACACACTGGGTTCTATAGCTAGTTCACAAACCACTCCAGAGCATGACCAGTAATCCCAACACACTTCAATCTCTGCACCAAGACAGTATGGTCCACAGAATCAAACGCCTTTGACAAGTCTGAATACATATACACAATGCTGCTTCCCATCCAGGGCACAGTGTATGTGTCCACTAGTCTAGGTTCAGTCACCCAGAAGGACAAATTCAGATTTGACATTCTGTGATAATAATTGTAAAATAGAATCCAGAGAGCCAATAGCAGATGGGGGTGCAGAGTAATTTAGCACCATGTCAGGACAGCACTGTTCTTGAACAGGAACCTTTATCACAATATTGCTGCGCTCATCATTTCTGCTCTGCACTTTAATGCAGATTTCGGAGTCAGGCGCCGCCGAGTGGTATTGCATCACGTCTACAGTGTGTGTGTGTTTATGTGTGCATGTGTGTGTGTCCTTCCAGTAGGAGCGGTAGGTAGGCTCCTCTACTCATGGTGCAGGATGCATGTGTGTGTGTGTGTGTGTGTGTGTGTGTGTGTGTGTGTGTGTGTGTGTGTGTGTGTGTGTGTGTGTGTGTGTGTGTTCTCTACTCACGGTGCAAGCTGTGTGTGTGTGTTCTCTATTCACGTTGAAGGCTGTGTGTGTGTGTGTGTGTGTGTGTGTGTGTGTGTGTGTGTGTGTGTGTGTGTGTGTGTGTGTGTGTGTGTGTTCCCTACTCACGGTGAAAGCTGTATGTGTGTGTGTGTGTGTGTGTGTGTGTGTGTGTGTGTGTGTGTGTGTGTGTGGTGTGTGTTCTCTATTCACGTTGAAGTCTGTGTGTGTGTGTGTGTGTGTGTGTGTGTGTGTGTGTGTGTGTTCTCTATTCACGTTGAAGTCTGTGTGTGTGTGTGTGTGTGTGTGTGTGTGTGTGTGTGTGTGTTCTCTACTCACGGTGCAGGCTGAGTGAGATGTTAATTATCCTGATGTCGTTGACAGTCTTCAGCTCAGGGATGGAAGCACACTTCAGGTGGGTGTTGGCGGACGAGTCGCCCACGTCGATCCAACACACCGTCTCCTGGGCGAAGTTGAAGTCCATGGCAGTGGTCTGTTTTTCAACAATAATAATATTAGCTTGGGTTTTATATAGCTGCTTTTCAAAGACCAAAAAACGCTTCACAATAGTTTCAATTTACAGTTAAAAAGTACAAATCTCAGAGGATAAGACATAATCAGCATGATAAAACTCTTATTTCCAACGTGGTCAAGGTGTAGGGGTTAAGGTTAAGGATAGGGATAGCTAGGGATATGGTGAGTGGATAGTTAGATGACATTTTGTTAAATGCGGCAAATACAACAGGTGTAGACCTTTCAGTGAAATGCTTACTTACAAACCCTTAACCAACAATGCAGAGCTTTGAAAAATAAAATAAAAATGTGCTGAATAAACTAAAGGAAAAATAGTAACACAATAACATAACAATAACGAGGCTAAATACAGGGGGTACCGGTACCGAGTCAATGTGAAGGGGCATCGGTTAGTTGAGGTAATTGAGGTAATATGTACATGTAGGCAGGGATAAAGTGACTATGCACAGATAATAAACAGAGAGTAGCAGCAGTGTATGTGAAGAGTGTGAAGGAATGTGCATGAATGTTTTGTGTGTGTCCCCATGTGTCCCCTTGTGTGTCCCCCCGTGTGTGTGTGTGTGTGTGTGTGTGTGTGTGTGTGTGTGTGTGTGTGTGTGTGTGTGTGTGTGTGTGTGTGTGTGTGTGTGTGTGTGTGTGTGTGTGTGTGTGTGTGTGTGTTGGAGTGTCAGTGTAGTACGTGTGAGTGTGTGGTTAGAGTCCAGTGAGTATAATAAGGAAATGAAAAAGAGCTCTAACCTTCTTGGTGCTGATGGCCGGGAGGCGGGTGGGCATGCCACTCAGAGACGTACAGCGGATGTCATTGAGGTTAGCGATCAGCAGCACCGGCAGCTGTTCCACAGGATCTGAGAGAGGGAGGGAGGGAGGGAGGGAGGGAGGGAGGGAGGGAGGGAGGGAGGGAGGGAGGGAGGGAGGGAGGGAGGGAGGGAGGGAGGTCGAGGGAGGGATGATGGTGAGAGGAGAGGGATAAAAGGAGAGGGATGATGGTGAGAGGAGAGGGATAAAAGGAGAGGGATGATGGTGAGAGGAGAGGGATAAAAGGAGAGGGATGATGGTGAGAGGAGAGGGATGAAAGGAGAGGGATGATGGTGAGAGGAGAGGGATAAAAGGAGAGGTATGATGGTGAGAGGAGAGGGATAAAAGGAGAGGGATGATGGTGAGAGGAGAGGGATAAAAGGAGAGGGATGATGGTGAGAGGAGAGGGATGAAAGGAGAGGGATGAAAAGAGAGGGATGATGGTGAGAGGAATGAAAGGAGAGGGATGATGGTGAGAGGAGAGGGATACAAGGAGAGGGATGATGGTGAGAGGAGAGGGATAAAAGGAGAGGGATGATGGTGAGAGGAGAGGGATACAAGGAGAGGGATGATGGTGAGAGGAGAGGGATAAAAGGAGAGGGATGATGGTGAGAGGAGAGGGATACAAGGAGAGGGATGATGGTGAGAGGAGAGGGATGAAAGGAGAGGGATGATGGTGAGAGGAGAGGGATACAAGGAGAGGGATGATGGTGAGAGGAGAGGGATACAAGGAGAGGGATGATGGTGAGAGGAGCGGGATAAAAGGAGAGGGATGATCGTGAGAGGAGAGGGATACAAGGAGAGGGATGATGAGGAGAGGAATGAAAGGAGAGGGATGATGGTGAGAGGAGAGGGATACAAGGAGAGGGATGATGAGGAGAGGAATGAAAGGAGAGGGGAAGAAAGGTCACATAGCTCTGACATATCTTCCTTGTAAATTCAATTGTAACAGCATTAGAGAGTGTCACGCCGTACAAATGTGATTCCTCCAATAATAACACAGCATGACAAGACCAAAACAAAACAAATCAACTGAAACACAGTTATTATTTGGTCTAGCTTTAGTCTATGACAAGTGTAGACTACACGTCTGTACAGTATGTTGATGTTCGTTTGTGTGTGTGTGTGTGTGTGTGTGTGTGTGTGTGTGTGGTGTGTGTGTGTGCCTCACCGTTCTTGGCCTTGCAGGAGCGGTTGTCTGGCTGCAGTAGGTAGCCCTCCACACAGCTGCAGGTGTAGGAGCCCTCGTTGTTAGAGCACGTCTGACTGCATGTCCCGTACACGCTGCACTCGTTGAAATCTGAAGATTCAGGCAGGGCAATATCAGTCAGTATAGTGAGTCAGTACATCAGCCAGTCAGCCAGTCAGTCAGTCAGTCAGTCAGTCAGTCAGTCAGTATAGTGAGTCAGTACATCAGTCAGTCAGTACATCAGTCAGTCAGTCAGTCAGTCAGTACATCAGTCAGTCAGTCAGTCAGTCAGTACATCAGTCAGTCAGTCAGTCAGTCAGTCAGTCAGTCAGCATCAGTCAGTCAGTCAGTACATCAGTCAGTCAGTCAGTCAGTCAGTCAGTACATCAGTCAGTCAGTCAGTCAGTCAGTCAGTACATCAGTCAGTATAGTGAGTCAGTACATCAGTCAGTCAGTCAGTCAGTCAGTCAGTCAGTCAGTCAGTCAGTCAGTCAGTCAGTATAGTGAGTCAGTACATCAGTCAGTCAGTCAGTCAGTACATCAGTCAGTCAGTCAGTCAGTCAGTACATCAGTCAGTCAGTCAGTCAGTCAGTATAGTGAGTCAGTCAGTCAGTCAGTCAGTCAGTCAGTCAGTCAGTCAGTCAGTCAGTCAGTCAGTCAGTCAGTCAGTCACTGGTCAGACATGGGACTGTTGTCATATGTTTACTGTAACTTGATGTACATATCCAGGACTCATGAGTCTTACCTTTGCATGTCTTTCCATCCTGGCTGACTTCATAGCCAATTTTGCAGTAACACTTGGGCCCTTGGTGTGTTACTGAGCAGTTGCCCTCGCAGCCATGGTTGGCACAGTCTGGTCCAAGCTCTACCACAGAGAGAGATCACAATCATATTAAACACATCGAAGGAAACCTGATTGGAAGCAAACGGCATGGTTGACACACATGCATAAAAACAATGTCTAAACATTTTAGAGATTACTAATGTTACTGTCTCCACTACAACAAAACAATACTTAAATAAATGTCCTTGAAACATTTAATTGAGATAGTGTAGAATTCCATTCATTCCTATGGAAGACTGCGCCTACTGGGGAGTACCAATATGGCCGACCGGTGGCTTCAAAGCCTCTCAATGGCCAATACATAGCATCAGTAATCAAGGGTTTATATCAAATCAAATCAAATGTTATTTGTCACATGCACCGAATACAACAGGTGTAGACCTTACAGTGAAATGCTTACAAGCCCTTAACAAACAATGCAGTTTTAAGAAAATACCCCCCCCAAAAAATAATTACTAAAATAAAACTAACTGCTAAAAATAATAAGAATTAAAAGTAAGAGATAAGAATAACAAATAATTAAAGAGCAGCAGTAAATAACAATAGCGAGGCTATATACAGGGAGTGCTGGTACAGAGTCAATGTGCGGGGGCACCGGTGTCGAGGTAATTGAGGTAATATGTACATGTAGGTAGAGTTATTAAAGTGACTATGCATAGATAAAAACAGAGAGTGGCAGCAGTGTAAAAGAGGGGGGCAATGCAAATAGTCTGGGTAGCCATTTGATTAGCTGTTCAGGAGTCTTATGGCTTGGGGGTAGAAGCTGTTTAGAAGCCTCTTGGACCTAGACTTGGTGCTCTGGTACAGCTTGCCGTGTGGTAGCAGAGAGAACAGTCTATGACTAGGGTGGCTGGAGTCTTTTTCAATTTTTAGGGTCTTCCTCTGACACCATCTGGTATTAAGGTCCCGGATGGCAGGAAGCTTTGCCCCGGTGATGTACTGCGCCGTACGCACTACCCTCTGTAGTTGCCATACCAGGGAGTGATGCAACCAGTCAGGATGCTCTCGATGGTGCAGCTGTAAAACCTTTTGAGGATCTGAGGACCCATGACAAATCATTTCAGTCTCCTGAGGGGGAATAGGTTTTGTCGTGCCCTGTTCACGACTGTCTTGGTGTGCTTGGACCATGTTAGTTTGTTGGTGATGTGGACACCAAGGAACTTGTAGCTCTCAACCTGCTCCACTACAGCCCCGTCGATGAGAAACATCTCCTTTGTCTTGATCACGTTGAGGGAGAGGTTGTTGTCCAGGCCTACCACTGTTGTGTCATCGGCAAACTTAATGATGGTGTTGGAGTCGTGCCTGGCTGTGCAGTCATGAGTGAACAGGGTGTACAGGAGGGGCCTGAGGGGCCCCAGTGTTGAAGATCAGTGTGGCGGATGTGTTGTTACCTACCCTTACCACCTGGGGTCGCCCCGTCAGGAAGTCCAGGATCCAGTTGCAGAGGGAGGTGTTTAGTCCCAGGGTCCTTAGCTTAGTGATGAGCATTGAGGGCACTATGGTGTTGAACGCTGAGCTGTAGTCAATTAATAGCATTCTCACATAGCTGTTCCTTTTGTTCAGGTGTGAAAGGGCAGTGTAGAGTACAGATGATTGCATCATCTGTGGATCTGTTGGTGCGGTATGCAAATTAGGGTGGGTCTAGGGTTTCTGGGATAATGGTGTTGATGTGAGCCATGACCAACAATTTCAAAGCATTTCATGTCTACATACGTGAGTGCTACGAGCAGATTACCTTAGTGTTCTTGGGCACAGGGATTATGGTGGTCTGCTTGAAACATGTTGGTATTGCAAAACTCATACAGGGAGAGGTTGAAAATGTCAGTGAAGACACTTGCCAGTTGGTCAGCATGTGCTCGCAGTACATGTCCTGGTAATCCATCTGGCCCTGTGGCCTTGTGAATGTTGACCTGTTTAAAGGTCTTACTCACATCGGCTGCGGAGAGCGTGATCACACAGTCGTCCGGAACAGCTGATGCTCTCATGCATGTTTCAGTGTTACTTGCCTCGATGCGAGCATAGAAGTTATTTAGCTCGTCTGGTAGGCTCATGTCACTGGGCAGCTCGCGACTGTGCTTCCCTTGTAGTCTGTAATAGTTTGCAAGCCCTCCCACATCCGACGAGCGTCGAAGCCGGTGTAGTATGATTCGATCTTAGTCCTGTATTAACACTTTGCCTGTTTGATGGTTCGTCGGAGGGCATAGCGGGATTTCTTATAAGCTTCCGGGTTATATACTGTACATCATTGGTGAAACACCTTCTGACTAACGAATACAACAGGTGCAACACATCCTGAACAATGAGGATAATTCCAATCCAAACAGAACAGTCTGTGCTATCTGGGATCCTTGGGACATCCATACCCCATTGAAGTTGAAATGTAAAATGGATACGGTAAGGGTTAGGTTATGGTAGGGGATAGCACTGAACCAAAGAGAACCAACCTCGAAATAGAAAACAAAATCAAGGAAAAAACCAAAGCCTGTAACATAAGCAATAGCTTACTTCCTCCAGTCAACACACTAATAGCTTGTTTGCAGATCAGCTGTGAAAATGCTTATCTTAGTCCAAGAGCTATCTTCCCATTGATGGTCTCCACTGACACAATGTCTTTTGGCCGGGAGTGAGGGACATCCTCCTAGCCCTAGTCCCTCACTCTGCATATGAAAGTGATTAGGGCCTTTGGCCTGCACTTTTGGAATGACTGTTTATAAACACCGAATCCCACCATATCTAGACCAGGACACAGTGTGGTAACAGACTTTGGCACAGTTGAGGCTAGACTAGAGAAAGTTAGAGATTTCTACCCACTGTAATCTCAGACTAATCGCTCGTACAGTAGAGGCTAATATGAAACAGGTCAACAACATGTGTTGCCGTCTCCTCAAGCTGCAGTCTCCTCACACTGCAGTCTCCTCACGCTGCAGTCTTCTCACGCTGCAGTCTCCTCACGCTGCAGTCTCCTCACGCTGCAGTCTTCAGCATGCTGCAGTCTTCAGCATGATGCCTGCCAACAGTTTCCTACCAACCAGATCAAAAGGCAGGTATGAGAGAAGTGGCCATACAGCATGCTGTCTGTCTTTCTGTCTGAGAGAGGACTGCAGCGCACCAACAAAGAGCTGCCAAGAAACACATAACCACACAGACACAACACAAGGAAGTGAGATGAACTCTCAGTCTGAGCATCATCACAAAGCTTGCAGAGCATGGAATCCTACTGGCATGTCCAGTGAAGTCCCATTTCCTAGATAACTAAACATACTGCACCAAAGCAGACTGTACAACCTCATTCAATAGTACATCATAATGGGAGAACACTACAGTATCACACAGGGAGTGGAATATTATCAGTCAGAGTGAAGGGATGTCCACACCACAATCCCCAGCCCTGTACAGCCATACTGAAAGGGGACCATTACATGGCGACCGTTGAGGCTGGCCAGAGGAGAGGTTGGACCACTGAAGGGTCCTCATTATGTAAAGCCTGTGGCACTCGGGCCACAATGGCCCTTTTGTGGGGTCTCGCTGAGAGGAAGAAACCCACTGTGTGTGTGCCCTGTATCAAACCCATTTACTGAGACACACATAGAGACACACAGTGACAACGCTAGCCAAGGTGCTGCCCCTCCAAGCCTACATCAGGCCCAGGCCACCACCTCACCTTTCCCTAGCCCTGAGCCTCTAGCTTTAACCATCACAATCAGCACAGCAATAAGTGGATATTGCCCGAAGAACACCAATTTCAATTTCAGCCCGTCTCTAATCTAACCCTAGGTTTCTGACTGTGGGTTTCAAAGCACAACACACTCTGAATGAGTCAGAAAGGGAATATGCATAAGGACACATTTTGACTTCAGATGCCATTCTATTCTGTGGTTGTGGCCGTAAGCGCACTTACGGGTCTGGCTCTCGACCCGTAACCTGCCCCTCCGCCTGCCCTGCTGGAAGCTGGGTCCGCGGTTTGTGGGGTCATTTAAAGTCCTGAGGAGGGTGAAAGAGGTTTGTTATAGATTACAGCTTCCCTCTGATTATCGTATTAACCTCTCGTTCCATGTGTCTCTCCTCAGGCCGGTGGTGGCTGGTCCGCTCCAGGAATCTGATGTGCAGGAGGTCCCTCCTCCCCCTTTGGACATCCAGGGGTCCCCGGCGGATATCGTTCGTTCCATCCTGGATTCGGGGCCTTCAGTACCTCGTGGAGTGGGAGGGGTACGGGCCGGAGGAGAGGTGCTGGGTTCCGGTTGCAGATGTTTTGGATCCTGAACTGCTGTGGGAGTTTCACCGTCGCCGGCCGGATCGCCCTGCGCCTCGTCCTCCGGGTCGTCCTCGAGGCCGGTGTCGGTGCGCCGCTGGAGCCGCGCGTCAAGGGGGGGAGGTACTGTCACGACTTCCGCCGAAGTTGGCTCCTCTCCTTGTTCGGGCGGCGTTCGGCGATCAACGTCACCGGCTTCCTAGCCATCGCAGCTCCATTTTTCATATATCCATTTGTCTTGTCTTGTTTCCATACACACCTGGTTATCATTTCCCCAATCAATCTACTTGTATTTAACCCTCTGTTTCCCATCATGTTTTGTGTGTAATTGTTTCATGTTTTTCGTGGTGTTTGATTTACGCGTTTTACTTTGGTTATGTTCCGTGGTTTTGAGCACATTTTTATTTATGTAGTGCTCTCGTGTTTTGGAACTATAATAAAGTGAGCTTGGTTACATTTCGCTTCTCTCCTGCACCTGACTTCGCATTTCATTCACATGGTAGTATTTGAAAGGGAACAGTTTGGAGATTATGGGGAAATCATCAGACCAAAGTTGAGAACACAACAGTTCACCTGCAAAACATTACACTGTTGATTTTATGTGCATTTTACATTTACTGTACTTTGCCACATTTGTTAACGAAATCTGAAGAGAAAAAACGGATACTCTACATTCAGTAACACGATAAGAATACTCCTGGAAAATGTGGGGTATATAAACATACAGAATTTCCCTCAGTCAGTCGACAAAAAAATTGCAAAAGTTGCCCAATTAACGGGAGGGATGGGGGCAACTTCTGGTCACGTGCGGTGCTCAAGTTCAGAACGGCTGCCAGTCAAAACCCATACAGCGCTGTGAAACTCAGAGCCAGAGGTCTGACCTCATGTATAGCATGTTACTGTACAGCCACTGCTTTCAAATTTAGGCAGTTATCAGTGCCCAAATCTGCCATTTGTAAAGGGCTACATCTGCAGAGATATGACCAGCCCAGTGGCACCAGCCTCAGCTGCCCAGTAACACATAAGCAGGACAAAACCTGGCTATCACACACTATAATATAAACCATTCCACTCCTCAACCTCCCACACCGAGCTCCACCATGTTAACATGTATTGTACTGTATTGTACTGCGATAAAATACGTGTCATCCCTAGATGACATCATCGGCGGAACATTGTGCAGGACAGGGAAGTTCCACAGATTGCAGTAAGGGAATCTGACACTTCAGACAACAACGGTCACTTCAAATCTTATCCTTTCACACCATTACTTAATATGACCCCCATAAACAAAATGATACACACATAAAACAAGTGAAATTAAAAATAATATTTGAAAAAGAAAGATAGACCATATCTTTCTTTGTATGTATATGATAGAGGACTGTTTGTGCACTTGGCAGTTCTAATGTGTACTGGTCTTTTTCCAGACCCTGTTCTGTTGTAGGACTTTGGTTTCATAAAGGAGAACTCAAAAACTTGTTTGGCATCAATATTTTTTGTAGGGGAATGCACCCAAACCAACAAACATGTCCCAATTTAACATACACCAAAACATCAAATATGAGCTGGACTAATATCAGTACAGCACACACACTCAGCTGTATGAATCCTGTATGAACACAACATTTCCTTTTGCCATGAGAGAAACGTCCAGTTAGCCTGGTTCTGTTCTATACATGCTCTCTCCCTTTGTCTCCACAGTTCCACCCAAACTGTAATCTCTTCTCTGGCCAATAAACATTGTCATCCTCCATCAACTGCTCTAATGAGATGGCCTCCATTATCACAATGGCTCCTCTTCTCTCTCATCTCCGAGAAAAAGTCATTCAATTATCAATCAGGCCCTAGAGAATGTGAGGCTCAGAGGCCCCTTCCACGTCTCTGGCAGGCAGAGCAGAGCATTTATCCAGACAGCCAGCCGGCCGGATAGGATGAGGAGAATCCCATCATCAAATCCAATCCCTAATATTAATTAGAGTCACAGAGAGGAAGACATATTGAGTCTATAGCTTCCCATAGTGGAACAAGACAAAAGAGCAGAGCCACACAGAGGAGACATATTGGCTGTGTCTGATATAACTATGTCTGATTTCCTGGCCAAAAGCACTGCACTATATAGGGAATAGGGTGTCATTTCAACAGCTATTGAGTCCATGGTGTCTCATTGTGGAACCAGACAAAAGAGGAGCCGAGTCACTGGCTGGCTGGAGCAGGATTAGCTGGCCCAGTGTTCTGTAGGAACTAAGAAATAGGAAGGACCCCAGAAAACAGTTGCCCGAGCTGTGCCTGTACAGATTCTATAGCTACAGAGGGGACTTGCTGATTTACTGTGTGTGTGTGTATGTGTGTATGTGTGTATGTGTATGTGTATGTGTGTGTGTGTGTGTGTGTGTGTGTGTGTGTGTGTGTGTGTGTGTGTGTGTGTGTGTGTGTGTGTGTGTGTGTGTGTGTGTGTGTGCATATCTCTGTGTGTGTTACCTCTGCAGTGTGGCCCCTCATCCCAGCCATCAGTGCAGTCAGGGCTCCCATCACACAGTCTGCTCATGTGGATACACATGTCTGTCCCCAGACACTCAAACTCATTGGCCGGACACAGGGATACTCTGTGTGGACCTGCAACACAATACACACACAGCAGACACACACATTACAGTCAGAGATCAAATGATACCACAGAAACTAGTAACCATAGTAAACAAAAATTGTTGCTTTAATATTGCAGATAGATTGTGGTTTCCATCATTGTAATTGTCTGCATCATTTCCAATCCCCCTTATATTTTTTTGTAAATATATTTCCCTTTATTATTTTCCCCTAATCATACCATCCCTTCCCTAATTCGAGTAAACTAATGGACAACAACACAACAGTTATATTTTGTTTGTCTATAGTCCCATATTTCAGCTCCACTTAACCCCGCCCATCTATCTCTGAACACCATCCAGTTTTAATTTCTATTTGCCATATATTTTTCAACTGTGCGGGGATGTTTCACAAAAGTTCTGATCCTTTCTATTCTCTTAGATTGTACATATTGTAAATTCAAGATAAACATTTTTGCTAAGAGTGTTATTATATTATTGATTGATTGACTATGACTTTTTAAATCACACAGTATTGCTATCTGCAGCATTAGTTCTAGGTAAATGCTATAATTCTTCAGCCATTCCTGAACCTGCGACCAAAAACAAGCTACATATGGACAGTACCAAAACAAATGATCTAATGATTCTGTCTCTTTGCAACAGAATCTGCAGCGCTGGGATGGTTGTATCCCCCATATATATAACATTCTATTGGTTGCAAGAATTTTGTATAATAATTTAAATAGAAAAACTCTACATTTTCAATCCAGCGTTGTTTAGTGTATCAGTTCATAAATCATATGCCATGGAATCGGTACGTCAAAAATCTCTTCCCAACTATCTTGCAATCTGTATGGCACAGCTGTCAATCTATATGGCACAGCTGTCAATCTATATGATATTGTCAATCTATATGGCACAGCTGTCAATCTGTATGGCACAGCTGTCAATCTATATGGCACAGCTGTCAATCTATATGGCACAGCTGTCAATATATATGGCACAGCTGTCAATCTATATGGCACAGCTATCAATCTGTATGGCACAGCTATCAATCTGTATGGCACAGCTGTCAATTTTTGGTCCTTAAATGACACTGGTATACTTTTTATTTATCCAAATTTTATTTAGCCAATTATGGTCTTTAACGCAGAGCCGACAGACATGTTCCTTACTTTCTCCCACTTCCACTTGCCTCTTCCATTTTTGTGGTAATTCTGTTGGTTGTAATTTTGAATAGAGCAGACATTTCCAAATATTTTTGTTATCTGCATGTGTGACATATCTCTACCAGTCCTATTTACGATATCATTTACAAAGATTATACCGTTTTAAATTATTTTCTATTTTTTTATCATTAGTATATTTGAGTTTAACCATAATATTTTTTGTAATATTTGTAGTGTCTTTTCTGATGGATTAAACTGAAATTGCAACCAACATTCTTTGGCTTGTTTGACAAATAGCGATATTTGGGAGATAATTTCATTTTCAAATAATTGAAAGGTTGTAAAAGGGAATAAAGGGAAAAAGGCCATTCTTGAACTTGGGTCGAGACATTCTTACTAATCTGCTAGAAAACCAGTTTGGATTTAAGTATAACTTTTGTATGACTAAAGCCTCGAGTGAGAGGTATAATGCTTTAATATTTAATCATTTCTGCCCTCCAAAATCATATTCATTATATAAATAGGTCCGTTTAATTTTGTTTGGCTTGCCATTCCAAATAAAATATAATCTTTTTTGCAAGCCCATAAGCAAATAGTTAAACTAGGATATGACTAAAGAGTTAATCAGGGTGATTTTTCCACAAATAGACAGGTATTTTCCTTTCCATAGCAAGATCTTATCTATTTTTGCTAACTTTCTATTCAAATGTATTGTAGTGAAAACATTTCTTTCATTCGGGATATGAATATGGAGTATGTCCACTTCACCGTCAGATCATTTTATTGGTTAAACTACACGATAATGTAAAAGTTAAAAATGTTGTGATCCAATCCAGTACACTTATCTATATTGAAATATATATTGGTTGTAATCCAGAGAAAACATGAATCATCAGCGTACAATGACACCTTTGTTTTTAAGCCCTGGATTTTAGGTTGTTACTGTTGGATCTGTGGCCATAATAAATGGCCATAATAAATAGGTATGCCGATAGTGGACAACTTTGTTTTACTCCTCTTGACAGTTTAATACTTTCTGAGATGTAGCCATTATTTACTATTTTACACCTAGGGTTACTATACATAACTTTAACCCACTGTATAAGAGATTCTCCAAAATATTCCAGGCATTTATATATACATTCCAGTTGAACTTGATCAAAATCCTTTTCAAAGTCAGCTATGAATACCAGGCCTGGTTTCCCAGATTTTTCGTTGAGTTTTATTGTTTCCAGTACTTGTCTTATATTATCTCCAATGTATCGTCCATGTAAAAAACCTGTCTGATTAGGAAGAATAATATCCGACAATACCTTTTTAAATCTATGCGCTCTGCATTTTGCTAGAATTTTTGCATCACAACACTGAAGTGTAAGGGGCTTCCAATTTTCTATGGACTGGATCTTTATATTTACCACTTGGGTCATGTTTCAGTAATAATGACATCAGAACTTCTTGTTGAGTATCTGCTAATCCACCATTTACATAGGAGTCGTTAAAACATGCTAATAATGGTCCTCTGAGTATATCAATAAAGGTTTGGTATACATCAACTGGTATGCCATCCAGCCCTGAAGTTTCCCCGTATTAAAGGCTTTAATTGTATCAACATGTTCCTCCTCTGTAATTTGGCCTTCACATGAGTCTTTCTGTACAGCTGTTAAATTTACATTATTATTAGGAAAAAAATCCTTACAATTAACTTGGGTAAGTGGAGATGGATGAGACTGAAACGAAAACAAATGCTTAAAGTACTTTGCTTCCTCTTTCAAAATATATACTGCTCAAAAAAATAAAGGGAACACTTAAACAACACATCCTAGATCTGAATGAAATAAATAATCTTATTAAATACTTTTTTCTTTACATAGTTGAATGTGCTGACAACAAAATCACACAAAAATAATCAATGGAAATCCAATTTATCAACCCATGGAGGTCTGGATTTGGAGTCACACTCAAAATTAAAGTGGAAAACCACACTACAGGCTGATCCAACTTTGATGTAATGTCCTTAAAACAAGTCAAAATGAGGCTCAGTAGTGTGTGTGGCCTCCACGTGCCTGTATGACCTCCCTACAACGCCTGGGCATGCTCCTGATGAGGTGGCGGATGGTCTCCTGAGGGATCTCCTCCCAGACCTGGACTAAAGCATCCGCCAACTCCTGGACAGTCTGTGGTGCAACGTGGCGTTGGTGGATGGAGCGAGACATGATGTCCCAGATGTCCTCAATTGGATTCAGGTCTGGGGAACGGGCGGGCCAGTCCATAGCATCAATGCCTTCCTCTTGTAGGAACTGCTGACACACTCCAGCCACATGAGGTCTAGCATTGTCTTGCATTAGGAGGAACCCAGGGCCAACCGCACCAGCATATGGTCTCACAAGGGGTCTGAGGATCTCATCTCGGTACCTAATGGCAGTCAGGCTAAATCTGGCGAGCACATGGAGGGCTGTGCGGCCCCCTAAAGAAATGCCACCCCACACCATGACTGACCCACCGCCAAACCGGTCATGCTGGAGGATGTTGCAGGCAGCAGAACGTTCTCCACGCGTCTCCAGACTCTGTCACGTCTGTCACATGTGCTCAGTGTGAACCTGCTTTCATCTGTGAAGACCACAGGGCGCCAGTGCCGAATTTGCCAATCTTGGTGTTCTCTGGCAAATGCCAAACGTCCTGCACGGTGTTGGGCTGTAAGCACAACCCACACCTGTGTACGTCGGGCCCTCATACCACCCTCATGGAGTCTGTTTCTGACCGTTTGAGCAGACACATGCACATTTGTGGCCTGCTGGAGGTCATTTTGCAGGGCTCTGGTAGTGCTTCTCCTGCTCCTCCTTGCACAAAGGCGGAGGTAGCGGTCCTGCTGCTGGGTTGTTGCCCTCCTACGGCCTCCTCCACGTCTCCTGATGTACTGGCCTGTCTCCTGGTAGCGCCTCCATGCTCTGGACACTACGCTGACAGACACAGCAAACCTTCTTGCCACAGCTCGAATTGATGTGCCATCCTGGATGAGCTGCACTACCTGAGCCACTTGTGTGGGTTGTAGACTCCATCTCATAATACCACTAGAGTGAAAGCACCGCCAGCATTCAAAAGTGACCAAAACATCAGCCAGGAAGCATAGGAACTGAGAAGTGGTCTGTGGTCACCACCTGCAGAACCACTCCTTTATTGGGGGGTGTCTTGCTAATTGCCTATAATTTCCACCTGTTGTCTATTCCATTTGCACAACAGCATGTGAAATTTATTGTCAATCAGTGTTGCTTCCTAAGTGGACAGTTTGATTTCACAGAAGTGTGATTGACTTGGAGTTACATTGTGTTGTTTAAGTGTTCCCTTTATTTTTTTGAGCAGTGTAGTTTGGTGAATCATGGGTGACTGTCATTTGTAACAAGTTTTAGTAAATACATTTTTTGTAGCATTTCTATGTTGAAGATTAAAAAAGAATTTGGTGCATTTTCCCCCATATTCCATCCAGTTCACTTTATTTTTTATAATATATTACACTGGATCTTTCTTGAATAAGTTCCTCCGTTTCTTTTTGATTTTCCTCTAACGTATTCCGTGACTCTAACGTACTGTTTTTATTGCTATCTATCTGTACTGCTAGTCCCTCTATTTCCATTCTTTATATGACTCCTTTTGACTTAAATTGCTTTTGTTTTAAAGATGAGTACTGAATTGCATGGCCTCTAGAGGCACATTTAAAAGTGTCCATATAATAAGGGGATCTGCTGTACCTTTATTATGTCAGAAAAAGTCAGTTATAAATTCTTCTGTCCTGCTTATAAACAAGTTGTCATCCAATAGGCTTTGATTACATTTCCAAGAGTAATGTATATGCCAATTATTTGATGGTACCAATTATTTGATGGACCGCATTCTGTTCCCTATCAACACTTTTTAAACTTTTGGTGACAGCGAGAATGACATAAGAAAGTAGTCAAGACGACTAGCTTGATTGAGTCTCCGCCATGTATATCTCAGTAGGTCAGGATATTTAAGCCTCCATATATCGACTAGTTCCAATATATCTATGATATTCGTGATTTCCTAAAGTGCATAAGGGTGATAGTTTGTAGTGTGATTTCCTTTACGGTCCATTGATGTATTTCAAACCATATAATCTCCCACCATAAAAATAGAGTCTTGTATTGCTTGAAGGCTTGATCAATTATTATATATATTTTCAAAGAAGGGTGGATCATCATTATTTGGACCATATAGATAAATCTGTTTATGGTCCAATAACATATTTAAAACAATCCATCTACCTTGCGGATCTTTTTGAACAATTTGCACATTCGTATCAAAATGACTGTTAATTAATATCATCACCCCTTTTGAGTTTCTTTTCCCATGGGAGAAGTATATTTCACCCCCCTGTCCTTTCTCCACACAACTTCATCTAAAATAGTTGAAAGAGTTTCCTGTAAACAATAGATATTATATTTCTTCTCTTTTAGCCAGGTAAATACTGACCGTTTTTTTATTATCATCTGCTAAACCATCAACATTTTTACTGGCTATACTTATTTCACCATTTCACCATTCCACTCACTAAAACCTCCCCCATCCCAAGTTGGACTGGCATTCCAGTGAGTGGCAGAACACCCCTGTCCACCAGTATCCTAGGGCCTTTGAGAGATTGGGACCCGTCCTTTAAAAAAGAGCACACAGTTCCACCTACAGAACATAAACAGATTAACTGACAAAAGCATTTCCAACGCACTCACCTCCATTGTATTGTATACAGTTATTTCAAAAAAAATATTATAATAATAATATATATATATATATATATATATATACAAATCTTGCATATCTTCATTTCCACAATAAACCAATAATATGTGTAATAATGTTGGCAGTTCATCTGAAGGATTGATACCTATAACCAGGATTGTTACCTATAACCAGGATTGTTACCTATAACCAGGATTGTTACCTATAACCAGGATTGATACCTATAACCAGAATTGGCATTACAAAAATTACATTTACACCACCCTAAAATTACACAACCCTTCCCACACAAACAACCACATGCTCAGATGTTCAACAGTTTTTCCATCCCCAGGCCCAACTCAAGAGAAGACTTGATGTGTGAATGCATATACAGTTGAAGCTGTTTGAGAAGGCATGCAAAATTGAGCAAGAATGGGGAGATTTGACTAACCAACGTCAAGTCCTTGCTGATGGCGCTCAGATACACCCCCCTACCCTGAAACACACACACACTGGTCCCCCGTTGTGACCATTTTCTCAAGCATCTCTGTCCTGTCAGACCTTCTGATTATTTTGTGCAACTAGGGCCACAATAATATGCCCCCTTTCTGAATGTCTGAGTGTGACCCCTTCCCCATGGGTTACTGCAGCTAGTGATACTAGCACTGCCACTACCTGGGTGGGGGCACCTCACCGAAATCCACACTGGCTAGGTACAAGGTCATCAAGGTTCACATTAGCAGCTTTGAGAAATTCCTTGTATATTATGCTCACCCATCTGGGGGCTTTGGCTTTGTTGGACCAACCCTGCCAGGCAGGCTCAGTATCTTGAGGAGAGAGTGCTGCTTTAGTGGGTCTCTAACAGCATGTATCTTTCTGTCTTGGCTGCATATAAGCTACTTTCAGTAGGCCTATAAAACAAATAAGGATTTCTCCTTACTGTGTGGGTTGCTCAAGTGGGTGTCCAGCGTATATTGTTGGGGACCCCTCCATCATGCGCACCATCATGATAAGATAATCATGAAATAAACTATATTTATAATCTATTTTAAAATGTATATTCCATATCTGCACAAAATGTAAAACTCCTGCTTGCAGACACACACATGGGCTCTGGCATTTGCAACCATTTTCCTTTTTCATTCACTTAACTCCACACTTTTACAAACACAAAAACATACACCCCACCTTCCATCACAATACACCCGCAAATACCCAAATACTGTGTGTCACGTTGTATAAATGATAGGAAACAGGTGCAGGAATACGAAATATGTTTTTTTTATTACTTCAATCAAGATAGCGCACGTAATGAACATGACGGAGACGAAGCCCAAAACAGACAGGTAAAATATAACACAGGGCTGTAACCCAAACAAAGAGCAAGGTGTAAACCTCTAATAAATACACGGGAGGAGACCGGTAATAACAATTACACAGGATGAGACCCGTATTAACAAGAGCACAATAACGCGTAGTATCAAAGCCAAAACAACAGAGCACAGGTACTCACAAGACCAACAGACATGGAACAATAACCGTCAAGGACAAGGGGGAACAAAAGGCACATGTATACACATACTAATCAGGGGGAATGGGAACCAGGTGTGCGTAAGGACACTAGACAGTCCGGGGTTGGTGGTAATGATCCAGTTCAGTGACACCTAGAAGGCCGGTGAAGTAGACCTCCGGAGCTGGTGAACAGAATGAGCAGCAGTACCGGGAAGATCCGTGACACTGTGCCTTCTATGTCCTCTGTTTGCTGTGTTTTTATCACTACCATGTTGATTCCTACCTAATTCCGGGCTTTTGAGTACTTTTGTGTTTCAGTTCCTTATACAGTTGAAGTCGGAAGTTTACATACACCTTAGCCAAATACATTTTAACTAAGTTTTTCACAATTCCTGACATTTAATCCAAGTAAAAATTACCTGTCTTAGGTCAGTTAAAACCTGTTAGGGATAGGGGGCAGTATTTTCACGGCCGGATAAAAAACGTACCCGATTTAATCTGGTTACTACTCCTGCCCATAAACTAGAATATGCATATAATTAGTATATTTGGATAGAAAACACTCTAAAGTTTCTAAAACTGTTTGAATGGTGTCTGTGAGTATAACAGAACTCATATGGCAGGCCAAAACCTGAGAAGATTCTATACAGGAAGTGCCCTGTCTGACCATTTCTTGTCCTTCTATAGCCTCTCTATCAAAAATACAGCATCTCTGCTGTAACGTGACATTTTCTAAGGCTTCCATTGGCTCTAGGAAGGCGCCAGAAAGTGGAATGATAGCTCTGCAGTCTCTGGGTGAAAAACAGCAGGGGTTTTTGTGAGTGGTCCTTCTGGGAACAATGACACTGGCGCGCACGTGCACGAGACGAGTCCATTTTTTTCTTTCGCTGTTTGAACGGATACAACGTCTCCCGGTTGGAATATTATCGCTATTTTACGAGAAAAATCACATAAAAATGTATTTTAAACAGCGTTTGACAATGGAATATTTTGATTTTTTTTGTCACGAAACGCGCCGGTGCGTCACCCTTCGGATAGTTACCTGAACGCATGAACAAAACAGAGCTATTTCAATATAACTATGGATTATTTCGAACCAAAACAACATTGGGTGTTGAAGTAGAAGTCCTGGGAGTGCATTCTGACGAAGAACAGCAAAGGTAATCCAATTTTTCTTATAGTAAATCTGAGTTTGGTGAGTGCCAAACTTGGTGGGTGTCAAAATAGCTAGCCGTGATGGCCGGGCTATGTACTCAGAATATTGCAAAATGTGCTTTCACCGAAAAGCTATTTTAAGATCACCACTTTATTTTAAGAATGTGAAATGTCAGAATAATAGTAGAAAGAATTATTTATTTCAGCTTTTATTTCTTTCATCACATTCCCAGTGGGTCAGAAGTTTACATACACCTCAATTAGTATTTGGTAGCATTGCCTTTAAATTGTTTGACTTGGGTCAAACATTTCGGGTAGCTTTCCACAAGCTTCCCACAATAAGTTGGGTGAATTTTGGCCAATTCCTCCTGACAGAGCTGGTGTAACTGAGTCAGGTTTGTAGGCCTCCTTGCTCGCACACGCTTTTTCAGTTCTGCCCACAAATTTTCTATAGGATTGAAGTCAGGGCTATGTGATGGCCACTCCAACACCTTGACTTTGTTGTCCTTAAGCCATCTTGCCACAACTTTGGAAGTATGCTTGGGGTCATTGTCCATTTGGAAGACCCATTTGCGACCAAGCTTTAACTTCCTGACTGATGTCTTGAGATGATGCTTCAATATATCCACATAATTTCCCTCCCTCATGATGCCATCTATTTTGTGAAGTGCACCAGTCCCTCCTGCAGCAAAGCACTCCCACAACATGATGCTGCCACCCTCGTGCTTCACAGTTGGGATGGTGTTCTTCAGCTTGCAAGCCTCCCCCTTTTTCCTTCAAACATAATGATGGTCATTATGGCCAAACAGTTCTATTTTTGCTTCATCAGACCAGAGGACATTTCTCCATAAAGTACGATCTTTGTCCCCATGTGCAGTAGTCTGGCTTTTTTATGGCAGTTTTGAGCAGCTGCTTCTTCCTTGCTGAGCGGCCTTTCAAGTTATGTCGATATAGGACTCGTTTTACTGTGGATATAGATACTTTTGTACCTGTTTCCTCCAGCATCTTCACAAGGTCCTTTGCTGTTGTTCTGGGATTGATTTGCACTTTTAGCACCAAAGTACGCTCATCTCTAGGAGACAGAACATGTCTCCTTCCTGAGCGGTATGATGGCTAAGTAGTCCCATTGTGTTTATACTTGCATACTATTGTTTGTACAGATGAACGTGGTACCTTCAGGCGTTTGGAAATTGCTCCCAAGGATGAACCAGACTTGTGGAGGTCTACAATTTTTTCCTGAGGTCTTGGCTGATTTCTTTTGATTTTCCCATGATGTCAAGCAAAGAGGCACTGAGTTTGAAGGTAGGCCTTGAAATACATCCACAGGTACACCTCCAATTGACTCAAATGATGTCAATTAGCCTAATCAGAAGCTTCTAACGCCATGACATAATTTTCTGGAATTTTCCAAGCTGTTTAAAGGCACAGTCAACTTAGTGTATGTAAACTTCTGACCCACTGGAATTGTGATACAGTGAATTATAAGTGAAATAATCTGTCTGTAAACAATTGTTGGAAAAATGACTTGTGTCATGCACAAAGTAGATGTCCTAACCGACTTGCCAAAACTATAGATTGTTAACAAGAAATTTGTGGAGTGGTTGAAAAACAAGTTTTAATGACTCCAACCTAAGTGTATGTAAACTTCTGACTTCAACTGTATTTGAAGAAGTATTATTTCAATAATGGTGCTTTCTTCTAATGCTGTCTTTTATCTATTTATAAATACTATGAATAGAACGATGAATAATAATTATTTTACAACATACCCTATCTTGAATGGTATAGTATATATGGTATATTTGTAACATGACTGCACTTACAAACATCAGCATATCGCCACAACACATCCTAAATATCCAGACACAAACTAATCAGTGATGTTTAAAAAAGTATGATTTTTATGATCACACCTGAACAACAGCTTGTGAGTGTGAGGGATGAATTTTCACAGCCCCGGAGACGTTTTCAAAAGACAAAATCATCTTTAAAGGGCAAATCAGAATACCGTCCGCTCAGCCTTAGATGGTTTCTATCTAATCTCCTCTATTCTCTGCTATAGGGAAGTGTTCAGTGTTATCTGTCCTGCCAGGCTGTAGCCTCAACATTCATTGGCTGGGCTGTGATAAGTAGTGGACTGACGACAGTGTGTTGAGTCAGCAGGGCAGGGAAGAGGCAGGTAGCTGGTCATAAAGATGTGTTTGCGCTTCCTTTGTCCAGACTTAAAACAGGAGACCCTAGAGAATAGCTCAGTGTATTGCTTAACAGGTCTTTGTGTTGCCATGGGGCTGTGGGGATTTTAGGCCTCCTAGCTAGACTGCAAGGCATTGAATATTTGAGGTTTCTCTGCACTTCAATAGAAAATACACGTCAACGCACCTGTTCCAGCAAACGCACACACATGCACACAGTTAGTTAGAATTCAAACCATATCCCTAACGACGAACTTCAATAAACACTTGTTGTATGGGACCAAAGTTCTGTGGGCAGGAAAAAACACTCTGAACAAATAACTCAATTTCAGACAGCAACCCTTTCTGCCAGCTAGACAAAAAACCTGACACATGCAGAAGAAAGAGAAAAAGGAAAACAGTGACAAAGGAATATTGTCCATTACAGCCAGCAACAGAATACCAAGTAGTCTCTCTTTTTCCTCCTCTCCAGGAAAAACAACGATTCCTCATCTGTGTCGAACAGAACTAAGAGACTGAGCACAGCAGAGTTTCTCTCCCACTCTCCATCTCTCTCTGCCTGTCTTTATGCCTCTCTCTAGCTCTCTCTCGCTCTCTAGCTCTCTTAATTCAATTCAATTCAATGGGCTTTATTGGCATGGGAAACATATGTTAACATTGCCAAAGCAAGTGAAGTAGATAATAAACAAAAGTGAAATAAACAATAAAAATGAACAGTAAACATTACACTCACAGAAGTTCCAAAAGAATAAAGACATTTCAAATGTCATATTATGTACAGTCGTGGCCAAAAGTTTTGAGAATGACACAAATATTAATTTCCACAAAGTTTGCTGCTTCAGTGTCTTTAGATATTTTTGTCAGATTGTACTATAGAATACTGAAGTATAATTACAACCATTTCATGTCAAAGGCTTTTATGACCATTACATGAAGTTGATGCAAAGAGTCAATATTTGCAGTGTTGACCCGTTGGTAGCGCTCACCTTGTCTTCTCCGGACAAGCATTTTTCCGGATGCCCCAAACAATCGTAAAGGGGGTTCATCAGAAAAAATGACTTTACCCCAGTCCTCAGCAGTCCAATCCCTGTACCTTTTGCAGAATATGAGTCTGTCCCTGATGTTTTTCCTGGACAGCAACTGCACAGCAACTGCACAGCAACTGACTGCCTTCCTGAAGACAAACAATGTATACGAAACGCTTCAGTCTGGTTTTAGACCCCATCATAGCACTGAGACTGCACTTGTGAAGGTGGTAAATGACCTTTTAATGACGTCAGACCGAGGCTCTGCATCTGTCCTCGTGCTCCTAGATCTTAGTGCCGCTTTTGATACCATCGATCACCACATTCTTTTGGAGAGATTGGAAACCCAAATTGGTCTACATGGACAAGTTCTGGCCTGGTTTAGATCTTATCTGTCGGAAAGATATCAGTTTGTCTCTGTGAATGGTTTTTCCTCTGACAAATCAATTGTAAATTTCGGTGTTCCTCAAGGTTCCGTTTTAGGACCACTATTGTTTTCACTATATATTTTACCTCTTGGGGATGTCATTCGAAAACATAATGTTAAATTTCACTGCTATGCAGACGACACACAGCTGTACATTTCAATGAAACATGGTGAAGCCCCAAAATTGCCCTCGCTAGAAGCCTGTGTTTCAGACATAAAGAAGTGGATGGCTGCAAACTTTCTACTTTTAAACTCGGACAAAACAGAGATGCTTGTTCTAAGTCCCAAGAAACAAAGAGATCTTCTGTTGAATCTGACAATTAATCTGGATGGTTGTACAGTCGTCTCAAATAAAACTGTGAAGGACCTCGGCGTTACTCTGGACCCTGATCTCTCTTTTGAAGAACATATCAAGACTGTTTCAAGGACAGCTTTTTTCCATCTACGTAACATTGCAAAAATCAGAAATTTTCTGTCCAAAAATGACGCAGAAAAATTAATCCATGCTTTTGTTACTTCTAGGTTGGACTACTGCAATGCTCTACTTTCCGGCTACCCGGAAAGTGGCGTCTTTTCTGCCATTCTTGACATCAGGCCATCCTCCAAAAGTCTTCGCCTCACTATGCATGCAGATGCACTCACACCTGCTTGCTGCCATTCCTGAGCAAGCTCTGTACTGGTGGTGCCCCGATCCCGTAGCTGAATCAACTTTAGAAGACGGTCCTGGCGCTTGCTGGACTTTCTTGGGCGCCCTGAAGCCTTCTTCACAACAATTGAACCGCTCTCATTGAAGTTCTTGATGATCTGATAAATGGTTGATTTAGGTGCAATCTTACTGGCAGCAATATCCTTGCCTGTGAAGCCCTTATTGTGCAAAGCAATGATGACGGCATGTGTTTCCTTGCAGGTAACCATGGTTGACAGAGGAATAACAATGATTCCAAGTACCACCCTCCTTTTGAAGCTTCCAGTCTGTTATTCGAACTCAATCAGCATGACAGAGTGATCTCCAGCCTTGTCTTCGTCAACACTCACACCTGTGTTAATGAGAGAATCACTGACATGATGTCAGCTGGTCCTTTTGTGGCAGGGCTGAAATGCAGTGGAAATGTTTGTTTGGGATTCAGTTCATTTGCATGGTAAAGAGGGACATTGCAATTAATTGCAATTCATCTGATCACTCTTCATAACATTCTGGAGTATATGCAAATTGGCATCATACAAACTAAGGCAGCAGACTTTGTGAAAATGTATATTTGTGTCATACTCAAAACTTTTGGCCACGACTGTATATATACAGTGTTGTAACGATGTGCAAATGGTTAAAGTACAAAAGGGAAAATAAATAAACATAAATATGGGTTGTATTTACAATGGTATTTGTTCTTCAATGGTTGCCCTTTTCTTGTGGCAACAGGTCACAAATCTTGCTGCTGTGATGGCACACTGTGGTATTTCACCCAGTAGATATGGGAGTTGATGAAAATTGGGTTTGTTTTCGAATTCTTTGTGGATCTGCATAATCTGAGGGAAATATGTGTCTCTAATATGGTCATACTGTCACGACTTCCGCCGAAGTCGGCTCCTCTCCTTGTTTGGGCGGCATTCGGCGGTCGACGTCACCGGCTTTCTAGCCATCGCCGCTCCATTTTCCATTGTTCCATTTGTTTTGTCTTGTTCCCTGCACACCTGGTTTACATTCCCTAATCACACGGCATGTATTTATTCCTCTGTTCCCCCCCATGTCTTTGTGTGAAATTGTTTTGTAACGTGTTTAGTTATGCGCCAGACTGGTTTTTACCCCGGGTATCGTATTTTGACCCGTTGTATGTATTTGTCATACATTTGTATATTTGTGAGTGTTTTCGCGCTTAATTACTTTTACCTGTGGCTGGAGGATTTTGGACGCAGTGGCGTCTGTCTTTTGTGCTTCTGCCAAATAAAGTGCGCCTGTGTCACGAGTGCTGTCTTCGAATTCCCTGTCATAAATCAGCCAAGGTGCAGCGTGCTGGTAGTTCCACATATTTTATTTGTGAACTCGAAACAAAACAAGAAACAGGTGAAACTGAAACAAACGTGACATTCTGGGGCTGCTCAAACACAGCTGCACAAAAACAAGATCCCACAAAAACACAGGGAAAAACAGGCTGCCTAAGTATGGCTTCCAATCAGAGACAACGCATGACAGCTGCCTCTGATTGGAAACCATACCCGGCCAAAACATAGAACACAAAACATAGAATGCCCACCCACATATCACACCCTGACCTAACTAAACAGAGAAAACACAGCTCTCCTAGGTCAGAGCGTGACAGCCTGATCACAACTCACTGCTCTCCTGCACCTGACTTCGTACCAGTAGCGCACAACCTTGACAAATACACTTGGCAGGAGGTTAGGAAGTGCAGCTCAGTTTCCACCTCGTTTTGTGGGCTGTGTGCATAGCCTGTCTTCACTTGACAGCCAGATCTGCCAAGGCGGCCTTTCTCAAAAGCAAGGCTATGCTCACTGAGTCTGTACATAGTCAAAGCTTTCCTTAAGTTTGGATCAGTCACAGTGGTCAGGTATTCTGCCACTGTGTGCTCTCTGTTTAGGGCCAAACGGCATTCTAGTTTGCTCAGTTTTTTTGTGAATTCTTTCCAATGTGTCAAGAAATTATCTTTTTGTTTTCTCATGATTTGTTTGGGTCTAATTGTGTTGCTGTCCTGGGGCTCTGTGGGGTCTGTTTGTGTTTGTGGACAGAGCCCCAGGACCAGCTTGCTTAGGGGGACTCTTCCCTAGGTACACTGTAGGTGATGGCTTTGTTTTGGAAGGTTTGGGAATCACTTCCTTTTAGGTGGTTGTAGAATTTAACAGCTCCTTTCTGGATTTTGACAATTAGCGGGTATCGGCCTAATTCTGTGCTGCATGCATTGTGTGGTGTTTTACATTATACACAGAGGTAATTTTTGCAGAATTCTGCATGCAGTCTCTATTTGGTGTTTGTCCCATTTTGTGAATTCTTGGTTGGCGAGAGGACCCCAGACCTCACAATAAAGGGCAATGGGTTCTATAACTGATTCAAGTATTTTTAGCCAGATCCTAATTGGTATGCTGAATTTTAAGTTCCTTTTGATGGCATAAAGGCCCTTCTTGCCTTGTCTCTCAGATCACAGCTTTGTGGAACACAGCTTTGTGGCGCTGATGTTTAGGCCAAGGTATATATAGTTTTTGGTGTGCTCTAGGGCAACGGTGTCTAGAAGGAATTTGTATTTCTGGTCCTGGCGACTGGACCTTTTATGGAACACCATTATTTTGGTCTTAATGAAATGTACTGTCAGGGCCCAGATCTGGCAGAAGATCTAGGTGCTGCTGTAGGCCCTCCTTGGTTGGTGACAGAAGCACCAGATCATCAGCAAACAGTAGACATTTGACTTCAGATTCTAGTAGGGTGAGGCCAGGTGCTGCAGACTGTTCTAGTGCCCTCACCAATTAGTTGATATATATGTTGAAGAGGGTGGAGCTTAAGCTGCATCCCTGTCTCACCCCACGACCGTGTGGAAAGAAATTTGTGTTTTTTTGCCAACTTTAACTGCAGACTTGTTGTTTGTGTACATGGATTTTATAATGTTTTATGTTTCCCCCAACACCACTTTCCATCAATTTGTATAGCAGACCCTCATGCCAAATCGAATCAAAGTCTTTTTTTGAAACAAACAAAGCATGAGAAGACTTTGCCTTTGTTTTGGATTGTTTGTTTGTCAATTAGGGTGTTCAGGGTGAACATGTGGTATACGATAATTTGGTATGAAGTCAATTTGACATTTGCTCAGTACGCTGTTTTCACTGAGGAAATGTACGAGTCTGCTGTTAATGATAATGAAGAGGATTTTCCCAAGGTTGCTGTTGACGCATAACCCACGGTAGTTATTGGGGTAAAATCTGTCTCCACTTTTGTGAATTGGGGTGATCAGGCCTTGGTTCCAAATATTCTGCATGGATACCTCCATAAGCAAACAGGAAAACTCTCATCCAGAGGCGGTGCTCCTAGTGGCCGGGGACTTTAATGCAGGTAAACTTAAATCAGTTTTACCTAATTTCTATCAGCATGTTAAATGTGCAACCAGAGGGAAAAATAATTCTAGGCCACCTTTACTCCACACACAGAGACGCGTACTAAGCTCTCCGTCGCCCTCCATTTGGCAAATCTGACCATAATTCTATCCTCCTGATTCCTGCTTACAAGGAAAAATTAAAGCAGGAAGCACCAGTGACTCGGTCTATAAAAAGTGGTCAGATGAAGCAGATGCTAAACTATAGGACTGTTTTGCTAGCACAGACCGGAATATGTTCCGGGATTCCTCCGATGGCATCGAGGAGTACACCACATCAGTCACTGGCTTCATCAATAAGTGCATCGAGGACGTCGTCCCCACAGTGACAGTACCTACATACCCCAACCAGAAGCCATGGATTACAGGAAACATTCGCACTGAGCTAAAGGGTAGAGCTGCCGCTTTCAAGGAATGGGACTATAACCCGGAAGTTTATAAGAAATCCTGCTTTGCCCTTCGACGAACCATCGAACAGGCAAAGCATCAATACAGGACTAAGATTGAATCGTACTACACCGGCTCCGACGCTCGTCGGATGTGGCAGGGCTTGCAAACTATAACAGAATACAAAGGGAAGCACAGCCGAGAGCTGCCCAGTAACACGAGCCTACCAGATGAGCTAAATAACTTTATGCTCGCTTCGAGGCAAGTAACACTGAAACATGCATGAGAGCATCAGCTGTTCCGGACGACTGCTTGATCACGCTCTCCACAGCCATTGTGAGTAATACCTTTAAACAGGTCAATATTCACAAGGCCCACAGGGCCAGATGGATTACCAGGACGTGTACTCCGAGCATGCGCTGACCAACTGGCAAGTGTCTTCACTGACATTTTCAACCTCTCCCTGTCTGAGTCTGTAATACCAACATGTTTCAAGCAGACCACCATAGTCCCTGTGCCCAAGAACACTAAGGTAAACTGCCTAAATGACTACCAACCCGTAGCACTCACGTCTGTAGCCATGAAATGCTTTGAAAGGCTGGTCATGGCCCACATCAACACCATTATCCCAGAAACCCAAGACGCACTCCAATTTGCATACCGCACCAACAGATCCACAGATGATGCAATCTCTATTGTACTGCCCTTTCACACATGGACAAAAGGAACCTCAGCGTCAGTCTAGGTCCAAGAGGCCTCTAAACAGCTTCTACCCCCAAGCCATAAGACTCCTGTACAGCTAATCAAATGGCTATCCAGACTATTTGCATTGCCCCCCCTACTCTGCTGCTACTCTCTGTTATTATCTATGCATAGTCACTTTAATAACTCTACCTACATGTAGATATTACCTCAATTACCTCGACACCTGTACCCCCAGTATTTCGCCCCGCTATTGTTATTTACTGCTGCTCTTTAATTATTTGTTATTCTTATCTCGTATTGTTTGGGGGTATTTTCTTAAAACTGCATTGTTGGTTAAGGGCTTGTAAGTAAGCATTTCACTGTAAGGTCTACACCTGTTGTATTTGGAGCATGTGACAAGTAAAATTTGATTTGATCTGCTACATTATTAGGTCTCCAGCTGGGTTTTAGTCAAAATATACCACCTTTTTTAACCCCGACTAGAGCCTGGCGACACGGACAAAAATCCATATCGCGATAAATTGCCTGAATCGATGCATCTCAGTTTTTGTTTTATTATCCTTTAAACTACTATTACCAATTTGATGGTTTAGCCATTGTCCCATTAACAATCACCCATATTAGCAAACACATTTATTTTCAAACTTCACATTTGATCTGTAATTTCCGGTTTATTGTCCCAGCTCTACCCCCTACCCCTTTCACATATACAAAAAACACGTTAACAAAATGTTAAAAACTAATAAGCAAAGCAAAAAAACGAAACGGTTTTGCCTTTGTGTAAATGGGGTATTAGGTACTAATACACACTTGGCTCAGTACTAGAACAGCAGGTACTAGGTAACAGCAGGTTCCAGAGCCTTTAGATACAATAAAATAACTCAATATAAAGCTCTGCAGGTAGGCATAAACAACATAAGCGTTGCCTAGGGCCCCCGGCCGCTAGGAGGCCCCCTGCCCCAAAAATATTCACTCATGGCCTCCAAATTTGGTTGTGCATCAGCATTTTGTCTTGCTATATCACTCACTGACAGTCACTCAATTATCCATGTCACCTAACAATTTTTAGATTGGTAAATTGGTCTTGCCAGATATCTAAACTGACCGGGCACACAGGTATTATATCTCACTCAGATATCATATTCACATGGCATAAGTCATTACAAAATGTGTAGAATTGCAGGAAAATGGCAAAACAAATCTCTCTACCCCATAGCAAAATGTTTAGAATTGCAGGAAATTAACTTTAAAACTAAAAATGTCCTCTCCACCATCAAGAGGGAAGACCACTAAAATGTTTTGCCGCGAGGTGGGGGGCCCAACAACCAAATCTCGCTTAGGGCTCCCAAAAGGCTAGAGCCTGACTCCAGGGGATAATGCCTCATAACAAGACCTCCCACAGTCTTGTCCTCTGTAAGCTTCAGATTTAAATTCAATCAACTTTGAGCCTAGCTATTTCACAATAACTGAAGGACATGGAACAAACTAGCTAGCTCATAGAATTCAACTGTTTGGCAACACTCCAGACCATGTGCAGGACACATTGTTTGTTGACTGTTGTCCCAAACAGTTGTCTACAGAAGTAAAAAGTAAAATAAAGGCCTAGTAAGTACTAGATATAGAGGGTAATAATTTCATATACCTTTCTAAGGCCGGAGGTCTGTGTAAGACCAGAAAATTACAGGAGAAATGTAAACAGAAAGGACAATTTGATAGCAGGGAGTGGGACACACACACCCATACCATAACTACTGTGACTTTAACATGAGGAACATAACTGTGGGCTCTGGCCTCTCTGTTACAGTCTGGGAAGTTGTTGGCTGTGTATTGAGTGACAAAGAGACTCCCTCACACCACAGTGACTTCCTTCCTGATCCCTCAGTGGGCCTGGTCAGCACATTGCTGCACAGTGTAGCCAGAGAGAACGAGAGACTTATGGAAAGCTTCCGGCCTTGCCTTCCGCCACCTCGGTCTCTCAACACAGTTCAGGTTCAAAGTCAAGCTAAGCATTTCCTACAACATTAGATTGATGAAAAATTGCAATATCCCTTATAACAACCTGGTATTTAATTAACGAAATATAATTTCTGAGACAAATTTCTCTCTGAATGCTGTATGGCTCATACAGCCCAAAGAACTACAATTACAGATACAGGATGTACAATCATCAAACAAACCTGAGGTAAATAAAAAATATAGAATGGCTTTTTAATCTGAGCAATGAGAGGAGTTAGTCACTGGAATTCAGCTTAATAGAAAACGGTGATATATAATATGTAAACAGCATAGTCACATCTTTAGGTGCAACAGTACAATAGAGTAATGGAAAAAATTATATTCAACAGGGAAGGTGTGATCACTGCCCAATACACATTGTTCCATTCCCAATTCATTTCTGTAACTAATTATACTCCATACCATTTTAAGAGCATAAGGTGTGTGCCTGAGTGTGTGTGGCAGTGTCCATTGATCAAATGTCAGAGAGGGCATAGGCTGCTGCAAAACACTGGCATATCTCTACTGACAAAGATGTAAGATTTCGTCTGACAGGGGGACTATATAAAGAAATTATTTTCTACACAAAATTCAAACAATTCTGTAAAACTCTCCAAGACTCGTCTGAATTAATAAATACCAGAACAGCATTTTATAAATGTTGCATATCTCCAGAGGTTGATGTAATCACAGCATACTATTGAAATTTCTCTTTAGTGCTTCAGATACAAGAAAACTGTTTCTAAAAATCTCATAAAATAGAATAGGTTAGTGGCGAAAGACAGCCAGGGAAAGGGAACAGAAGATGAATAACAACAATAACAACCCAAGTTTGAAAGACAGAAAAAAACACTGAGGCAATTACACAAGAGGAAAGAGTAGAGAGATGAGATCTGAAGAGGAGAGAACAGAGGCGGCTTACTTGCTAAAGTATGTCTAGATAGTCACATGGGTGGAGAGTGGAGAGATGGAGAGGGAGACAAGCGAGGCAGAGGGAGGAGAGGAAAAAAAGAGAATGTGTGTGTGTATGTGTGTGTCAAATCAAATCAAATTTTATTGGTCACATACACATGGTTAGCAGATGTTATTGTGAGTGAAGCAAAATGCTTATAATTTTAGATCCGACAGTGCAGCAGTATCTAACAGGTAATATCTAACAATTCCACAGCAAAACCTAATACACACAATCTAGTGAAGGAATGGGATGACAATATATAAGTATAAAATATATGGATGAGCAGTGACAGAGTGGCTAACATGCAATAGATAGTAAAGAACAGATAGTGAAGGATACAGTATATACAGTTGTTGAAGTTGGAAGTTAACATACACTTAGGTTGGAGTCATTAAAACTCGTTTTTCAACCACTCCACAAATTTCTTGTTAACAAACTATAGTTTTGGCAAGTCGGTTAGGACACCTACTTTGTGCATGACACAAGTAATTTTCCCAACAATTGTTTACAGACAGATTTCTTCACTTATTATTCACTGTATCACAATTCCAGTGGGTCAGAAGTTTACATACACTAAGTTGACTGTGCCTTTCAACAGCTTGGAAAATTCCAGAAAATTATGTCATGGCTTTAGAAGCTTCTTATAGGCTAATTGACATCATTTGATCAATTGGAGGTGTACCTGTGGATGTATTTCAAGGCCTAACTTCAAACTCAGTTCCTCTTTGCTTGACATCAAAATCAAAAGAAATCAGCCAAGACCTCAGAAAAAAAATTGTAAACCTTCACAAGTCTGGTTCATCCTTGTGAGCAATTTCCAAACACCTGAAGGTACCACGTTCATCTGTACAAACAATAGTATGCAAGTATAAACACCAAGAGACCACTCAGCCGTCATACCGCTCAGGAAGGAGTCGCGTTCTGTCTCCTAGAGATGAACGTACTTTGGTGCGAAAAGTGCAAATCATCCCAGAACAACAGCAAAGGACCTTGTGAAGATGCTGGAGGAAACAGGTACAAAATTATCTATATCCACAGTAAAACGAGTCCTATATCGACATAACCTGAAAGGCCACTCAGCAAGGAGCTTCTAAAGCCATGACATCGTTTTCTGGAATTTCCAAGCTGTTTAAAGGCACATTCAACTTAGTGTATCTAAACTTCGGACCCACTGGAATTGTGAAACAGTGAATTATAAGTGAGAAAATCTGTCTGTAAACAATTGTTGGAAAAATTACTTGTGTCATGCACAGATGTCCCAACCGACTTGCCAAAACCATAGTTTGTTCACAAGAAATTTGTGGAGTGGTTGAAAAACGAGTTTTAATGACCCCAACCTAAGTGTATGTAAACTTCCGACTTCAACTGTGTGTGTGTGTGTGTGTGTGTGTGTGTGTTAGAGCTGGGAAGAAAAACCTAAATTAATCGACACCGACTAAACCAACCAATTTTCAGGGAAATTTTGCTAATATTGTTCATGATGATAAATAACCTATAGGGCCCAGTAGAGCTATATGAAGTTTGAAAATAAATAAGTTTGCTAATATGGGTAATTGTTAATGGGACCATTGATAGCTACAACATTCAAAGTAGTTGTAGAAGGTAAAAGCCATTATGACACAGCAAATTGCATTGTAAAAAGCTAAATAGTGAAAGCCAGATTCGGCAATTTACCTGTCTAACATCAGCACGCTCAGATGGGAGGGTTTGGAAATATTTTAGGTGTGTCCTTAAAAACATGATCCAAAGTGCTAATTTCAGGCAGCGCCAGTAGAGATATTTAAGACCAACCAAAAGCTGGTTTTAGCGGTAACGCAGTTGGTTATGGCATGAATTCTGACAGCGAAAACGCAGCTAAACCAGCCGTGATGCACGCTGCCCATATACGCATGGAACAAGAGTAGCCTAATGTACTTCGTATTTAGAAAGATAAAAAACGAATGTTTTTTTCCAATTTCATTTTATTTGGTTTAAAACCAAGCATAGCCTACCCTCCTCTCAATTAAGCATTTTTTTGTCTGCCCAATGCAATCGCGAAGTATTCAAGACTGTCGATAAAGGGGTTGGCTTTTGAGACCGCTTGGAAATAAATCTTAAACACGAAAGCTTTATTAAAATATAAAGTTTGAGAGTAGTAAAACAGTGAGCTGGCATTCCCTTTTATATATGCATTAGGCAGGCCCACATTATTTTAGCCATGCAGGTCCCGTTTTCGATGTGCGTAAAACCCTCCATAGTCTGCATTGTTTTAATATTATATGCCAACGGGGAGAAATTATGGTGCCTGTAAGTGTGACATAACCTATATCAGGCCTTATCGATAATGAATTGAATCTTGCTTATTGACAATGCTTGTCATTGCCATGCGCAGCCATAAAGCAATTTACAGTTGGCCTAGCCCTTAAATCAGTGTGAATGCTATTGAAGCCATGCAATTACTTAGAACGATGTGGACTGCAAATGGGTTCCAGTTAACGTATTTGGCAAAGTTACGTCTACATTTTGTTATGTCGTGTCTGTAAGCCATTAAACAAACTATAACGCACTAACATTGGAATTGGAGCAGATTCCAAGGCAACACATAAAATATACACACCTTGAAGCAACCACATATTTCGCGTTTTGATTGGCGGGTGAGGGGCGAGACACACTTGTTAATTCATCAAAACCCAGCCCTTTCGTGCCAACGCCATCAAGTGCGCCGATAATTGTAAGTGAAAATAGCAAAAATATTTCTGACAAACCCCTGAACCTAGCAATTTATGATTGCGTTAGATTACGTTAGATTTGTTAAAATAGAGCCCCTAGCCAGCTGGCTTTCGGTTACTGGCCCAACGCTCTTACCCAGGCTACCTGGCACCCAGTAGGGTTTATACATGCAGTATGTCCTCTCAGGCAGCGACAGAAATACAATTGAACAGCTTATGTGGTTCTTGAAACAAATATGCTAACAGCTTACAGGGAAGCATGGTTCCTCAATTATGACTTGGTTGGATTTCATTCATCCTAAATATTTGTGTAAGAAGTTGGCCCATTCACTTACATCAGCAAATAACAGAATAGTCTGAAGAACTTAGGCCCTGTCAAATTCACCTCATTGCTCATTACACTATAAACCATTATCCACACAACATAAATAAAATGGATGAAAAGCAAGGAAAGAAATTAATTGCAAAATAAATAAGTGGGTATTTGCTGACTGTGCTCTATAGCCAAATAATAGCAATATTGTAGCATAGAGAGAAAGACAGGGGAGCTTACTGTGCAGTTTGTCCCAATGGATTTGATTTATACTTAGCCTACCTGAAATAGATTGACTCATCATTATTCCTCACACACAAACACAAATGCACATGCACACACAAATGAACACACCTTTAATTCCACATCTTTCTACCACCACTTCATCAATCCAGTACAGTATGTGGATTCCCGGTTGATCCTTTGCTTCCTGTCTTCCTGTGGCTGTGCCATTAGATAGGATTTAAGAGGTAAGACAGATCCCGTTATGTAAAGACTTCAAGGAGGATAACACAATGTTGCCTCACTCAAACGTCCCAGACACACACAATCTCCCTTACAGTACATTAGCTGAAAAAAATAGTTTAAAAAAAGAATCTTTTTTTTTAACTCACAAAGGTAGAGTATAGTGAGGAACATGACTGCCATTGTAGTTCAGTCCTGAAGACTGGTGCCGCTGTAGGTCAGTTCCTGAGCCCTGACTGAGCTAAAGGGTACTGTAGGTCAGTTCCTGAGTCCTGACTGAGCTGAAGGGTACTGTAGGTCAGTTCCTGAGCCCTGACTGAGCTAAAGGGTACTGTAGGTCAGTTCCTGAGCCCTGACTGAGCTGAAGGGTACTGTAGGTCAGTTCCTGAGTCCTGACTGAGCTGAAGGGTACTGTAGGTCAGTTCCTGAGCCCTGACTGAGCTAAAGGGTACTGTAGGTCAGTTCCTGAGTCCTGACTGAGCTGAAGGGTACTGTAGGTCAGTTCCTGAGCCCTGACTGAGCTAAAGGGTACTGTAGGTCAGTTCCTGAGTCCTGACTGAGCTAAAGGGTACTGTAGGTCAGTTCCTGAGCCCTGACTGAGCTAAAGGGTACTGTAGGTCAGTTCCTGAGCCCTGACTGAGCTGAAGGGTACTGTAGGTCAGTTCCTGAGCCCTGACTGAGCTAAAGGGTACTGTAGGTCAGTTCCTGAGCCCTGACTGAGCTAAAGGGTACTGTAGGTCAGTTCCTGAGCCCTGACTGAGCTGAAGGGTACTGTAGGTCAGTTCCTGAGCCCTGACTGAGCTAAAGGGTACTGTAGGTCAGTTCCTGAGCCCTGACTGAGCTAAAGGGTACTGTAGGTCAGTTCCTGAGTCCTGACTGAGCTAAAGGGTACTGTAGGTCAGTTCCAGAGCCCTGACTGAGCTAAAGGGTACTGTAGGTCAGTTCCTGAGCCCTGACTGAGCTAAAGGGTACTGTAGGTCAGTTCCTGAGCCCTGACTGAGCTAAAGGGTACTGTAGGTCAGTTCCAGAGCCCTGACTGAGCTAAAGGGTACTGTAGGTCAGTTCCTGAGCCCTGACTGAGCTAAAGGGTACTGTAGGTCAGTTCCTGAGCCCTGACTGAGCTAAAGGGTACTGTAGGTCAGTTCCTGAGCCCTGACTGAGCTGAAGGGTACTGTAGGTCAGTTCCTGAGCCCTGACTGAGCTAAAGGGTACTGTAGGTCAGTTCCTGAGCCCTGACTGAGCTGAAGGTTACTTAAGGTATCTTGTGTTTAAAACAATAGGAACCATGCAGAGAGGGTGAGAGCCCAGAGAAAGAGCCATAATAGGACATTTGAACTGTCTCTGTGTAATGTTTACTGTTCATTTTGATTGTTTATTTAACTTTAGTTTATTATCTATTTCACCTTGCTTTGGCAATGTAAACATATGCTTCCTTGAATTGAGGGAGAGAGAAGGGGGGGGGGGGGGGGTTAAAGGGTCACACCTATCACCTCCGGTAGTGAGTTACAACTGACGACAGACGATTTGTACGTGCTACACGCTTCAGCACTCGGCAGTCCCGTTCTGTGAGCTTGTGTGGCCTACCACTGAGCCGTTGTTGCTCCTAGACGTTTACAATAAGAGCACTTACAGTTGACCGGGGCAGCACTAGCAGGGCAGAAATTTGATGAACTGACTTGTTGGAAAGGTAGGCCATTCTACTGCCAATGTTTGTCTATGAAGATTGCATGGCTGTGTGCTTGATTTTATACACCTGTCAGCAGCAGGTGTGGCTGAAATAGCCGAATCCACTAACTTGAAGAGGTGTCCACATACTTTTGTATATGTAGTGTATGTTTATTTATTTTCCCTTTTGTACTTCAACTATTTGCACATTGTTACAACACTGTACATAGCCATAATATAACATTTGAAATATCTCTATTCTTTTGAAACTTTTGTAATATTTGAATTTGAATTGAGAGAGCGACAGTAGAGGCTATGGGGTACCTTTATTTCTGTTCTTTCACAGTGAATGGAGTGTCCTTTTCCTACTGATATATTGACCTACTTAAAGAAATAAGCATGGCCCATGTTGTCTGCCAGCTCTGCCTGCCCTGTCACAGCGTGCTGTATATCAGTACATTCACTGAGCGCGCAGCAGTAGGTCAACCCTGTACAGAGAGAGAACAACAGCCAAACGACAAGAGAGAGGGAAAAAGAGAGAGAGAACGAGAAAGAAAGATGGAGTTATAGAGGGAGAGAAAAAGAGAGAGGATCCAGCGAGAACAAGAGAGAAAAGCGTGTCCGCCCTGTAAAATCTGGGTGAACTGAACATACTTTGGGATCCAATTTGCTATAGTAATTACCTTGAACTGGTGATAATGCTGTAATTAAAGTACTCTGATTCCCAACAACATTAACAAACACACACACACAAACACACACACACACACACACAAGACTGTGGTCAGGACTCAGGGGGAAACTGCTGGGAAAGAGCAGGGAGTTTTGTTTGCACCCCCTGACACCAGCTCTGTGTGTGTGTGTGTGTTTTGTGTGTGTACAGCCAGAGTCAGACCTTTAATTCAGTGGCTAAATAAACTTTCCACTTTTGGAACAAATAAGGACCACTGTAAACTCCCTAAATACACATCAATACATGGCTTTGTTTAGGCATCAGCTTTACTGTGGAGGCTTATGGGACATCCTAGATCTAATGCCTCCCACACTGTCCAGTCACTGTTGGGGCAATATGTCCTGCTTAAGAGAGAGAGACTAATGGGAACAAGTGGGAGAGAGGGGAAGCGAGAGGGGAGATCAAGATAGAGGGGGAAAGGGAAGGAGAGGGGGAAAGGGAAGGAGAGGGGGAAAGGGAAGGAGAGGGGGAAAGGGAAGGAGAGGGGGAAAGGGAAGGAGAGGGGGAAAGGGAAGGAGAGGGGGAGAGGGGGAAGGGAAGGAGAGGGGGAAAGGGAAGGAGAGAGTGAGGGAGGGGGTGAGAGAGAGAAAGGTTCTAGCGTGTGTTCACTGCTGAGTTGTTATGTGGTTATACGTATGTGTCCTATTACGGAGCCTAGTATGGAACATCCCACTGAAGGCCTCCACATAGACCAGCAACTGGTTCAGTCCTGAAGACTGGTGCCGCTGTAGGTCAGTTCCTGAGCCCTGACTTTCTGTTGGATTACGCTCATACAACTAGGAGTGTAAAAACATGGTTTTGTTATTCAGACCACAGCAAGAGAACAGTGTAGTAGCATTACAGTGTAATTTTAAAACAGACGTACAAATGAATTAGTGATTGAATCACAAGCATCCTGAATACTCTATTTTTCCAAATGAATGGGGCAAAACAATGTTGTTGACCATGAATATGTGGTTGGGACATCCCACTGGTTGGGACAACCCACTGTAGGCCTCCACATAGCCCAGCAACTAGTAGGTTGATATGTGGTTGTAATGTGGTTATATGTGTCCTGTTCTGGGGCTTTGGGACAGTACAGAGGGGCCAGAACCTCCATTATTTAATCTTGTGTTGGAGCTGTTGTCGAGGGAGAGAGGCCTCATTGTTTATAGCCTGTTGGACTGAATGCCTCTCATCTCATGCTGTTGGCTTTAAAGCAGGGGAGACGGAGAGAACGGCCAAGGCTGATGACTCTAGTACCCAAACCTGCCTGGATTTCAAATATTTTACACACAATTTATATTATGCCTGCTTGAAGAGTGAAATGAATAGTAAAAGACGAACTCCCGAAAGACTCATCTTTTTCTCCCCCGTCAGTTAGGCTACAAAGCAATTGGATGTGAGTGAAATTTCCATATTACTTCTGTAATATTTCCATAAAGACAATGCAGTGTTTCATTTGCCTGAATGGGACTGTGTGGAGAGCAATGTTTCAGCCACAGCAGACCATCAGCATCTGTTCTGGTAAATGAAACCCTTCACACAGTCACTGTTCCTTCAGCAGCCATTGAACTGAAAAGAAACTCCAGCACACTGGTGATCTTGATGCTCCACGGATTTAATGGATCTATATGGCATTGTTTCTATTGAAACCCGTCTCTGTTCATGCTAGCATTTGAAATTACTATCATCGTAATAACTATCTGAAGTTCTTCATCAAAATAGATTTACTGTGGCCTCCCGAGTGGCGTGGTAGTCTAAGGCACTGCTTCACAGTACTAGCTGTGCCACTAGAGATTCTGGGTTCGAGTCCAGGCTCTATCGCAGCCGGCCGTGACCGGGAGACCCATGGGACAGTGCACAGTTGGCCCAGCGTCATCCAGGTTAGGGGAGGGTTTGGCCGGCAAGGATGTCCTTGTCCCATCATCGCGCACTAGCGACTCCTGTGGCGGGCCGGGCGCAGTGCACGCTGACACGGTTGCCAGGTGCACTGTGTTTCCCCCGACACATTGGTGCGGCTGGCTACCGGGATAAGTGGGCATTGTGTCAAGAAGCAGTGTGGCTTGGCTGGGTTGTGTTTCGGAGGAAGCACGGCTCTCGACCTTTGCCTCTCCCGAGTCCGTACGGGAGTTGCAGCGATGAGACGACAAGACTGTAACTACCAATTTGATACCACGAAATTGGGGAGAAAAGGGGATAAAAAAAAGTAGTTCTTTTTAATTTACTGTGCTTTTTAGAAATTAGCCATTGTAGGTTTTTGGATTAGTAATACATTATTTAACAAACTCTATCAAAATAGTATATGTTTTTCAATAACTCAGTGAAAGTCAGAGGTAACATTAAAGGAAAGATCCACCCATTTTGAACTTTAGAATGTTTTTGTACATGTCTGAGCAATATTCTATCTATTCCCGGGGTCATTCCATGTTTTCATGTGGATCTGAACTATTGTTGATCAAGAGGGCAGAAATACAGCCTGTCATTAAAGTAGAGTCAGAGAGAGGAGACTGAATGGGTATGGAGACTGAATCTATTTCGACGAGACAAGAAGGACATGGAGTTAGGAGAGTGTGTGTGTGTTTGTGTCTAGAAGAGGAGGACATGGAGTTAGGAGAGAGTGTGTTTGTGTCTAGAAGAGGGGGACATTGAGTTAGGAGGAGCGTCGGCCAGGCTACATGTTATTAAAGACCCTGTTAGCCCAGGAGGAGGAGAAGGAAGAAGATGAGGAGGAAGAGGAATGAAGAAACCTGCTGCTTTTCTTTTTTTAACTACTGCGTTTCAGACCTGGGTTCAACTAGTATTTGTTCACCTTAAATATTCTGATTGAGCCGGCCTGGAGTGGTAGCTAGATGGAACTATTCCATATAATTTGCGATTATTCCATTGGTCCTAGTATGCCAGCCAAGCTCAATCAAATGAATCTTCACCCAGAGGAAGGAAGTAGAGGAAAGTATTTTCCACAGTTCCAGTTTATCTCCAGTTACCACATTTTGACCCAGACTGAGGAAACCAACGCTTGTACGAAGTTGGTCTGGGGATCCAGTGTACTCATTGAACTGCCAGAGATAGGAGATCTAGAGAGGGGAATGGGATACAACTAGCCTGGTTCCAGATCTGTTTATACCGTCTTGCCAACTTCTATGGTAACAGTCACGCCAATGACCATAGGAGTTGGCAAGACAGCACAATTAGATCTGGAACCAGGCCTGAATACAACAGAACACAACAGAGAACTTGATGACCTATCCATGGGAGACGCATCCAAGCTCAGACACAATGATATACACAGCAATATAAACTTCCCTCTCTCTATTTCAACACCAATGTTCATGTTTTATTTAGTTTTCAGCACAACAACAGAGGAGGATTTATTCCACTGAGCTATTTCATAAATGTTGAATCCAAAAGGCCCATCTGTGTGCACTTAATGGTGTTTTTCTCCAGCAATAACAAACGTGTTTGTTCTGGCTGTCAGCCACTTGTCTGATGAGTCGTCTCCCCATGCCAGACTGACTGTTGGGAGGGAGAGTGTTCGTGGCCTAACAGATGTGAGGTGTGGCACACAGACACTTGTTGTCTCCATTAGGAGCCTCCTTCATACACATACATACATACACACAGGGAGGCTGTACATGAGAGTTTCTAGGGTGTAGAACAGCAATGGAGAGGGTGGCTGTTAGATGGGAGTTTCTTGCCTGGGACCAGCCTCTCAGAGAGACCACACAGATGAGATGAGGCAGAGTTTTTAGACATGAGCAGACACATCCCTCTGAAAAGCCAGACTAAACAACAGGACTTCATTAGAGAGCGCTATAACTCACTAGACTATAACAGCCAGCCCAGCCGAGCCAGACATGGCAGATTCAGACAGGGCAGATGCTACACCCATGTCCTTCAGACAGACAGAGAGGGCAGAGAGGGGGATTTTCATTGACAGACATAAAAAAACACTAAGAAATCAGCTCCAAGTGATTTTAATTGAAGAAATCTGTTCCCAAGTATTCCCACACATAATAGAGAGACGCATGATCGTATTCAAATGTAAGCAAGGTTTGAAATTATTATGTTTTAGTCAATTCCGGTCAATTTGCAGTCTACAAATGATTTGTAATTACAGTATGTTCCGGTCCCCCGACCAGCCCCTCCAGGCAAAATCGGCCCGCGGCTGAATCTCAAATCAAATCTGATTTTATGTCACATGCGCCGAATACAACAAGTATAGACCTTACTGTGAAATGTATACTGAAAAGCCCTAACCAACAATACAGTTGTAAGAAAATAGAGTTAAGAAAAAAATTACAAAAGTAATGTTGTGGAAATTCTTACTCAGAGACACTCGAAGTCAATCTTAAATGAATCATTGTTTATTGTCAGTGCGTTGGAGAGGTTCCAACAAATGCACCATAGTGGACATCTGTCAGAAGCTCTAACGGGGCAGTCCTGTTTAGTTCTTATATACTGCAGACAAGTCATATTTGCATGATTTAGCTTATTAATAATTCATTAATAATTAATGTTTGTTTCATTCATGTGACCAACCAATACTGGTTCAAGCATGTGACAGACCAATACCTCACAAGGCTTCTTCTCTCCAAACTGAGACCATGAAACTGAGATATCCTTTTCTCTTAACAAGGTTCTGGGCGTACTGCCAAATTGCAGACACTGAGAGTGAAGATTTGTTCAATCAGTCACTTGCAAAAACACAGAAATTGGTTTATAGAAAAGCACAAACATAGAAAAAAAACAGATCCATTGTGGAGGCTGTGGGGATTGCGCAGTCCATCAGTCTAAGACATGTGCTACTGAAATTGTATATGGTTATATTAGGTAAGAACAAATATTATTATTTTATGACAAATGTGCTTTCTCCCGTGATGGAAAGAGGTCGCTGTCCGTGGTTCTGAAACATCAGTGCACTGTTGAATTGGCACCTTTTCCTAGACCATGTTGCTATATGCATAACAGCAAAGTGAACCAGCATATTGGTGTCGAGAACAATGCGGTGGAGGCAGCAGCGGAGTTAGGTGATGAGAAAACAGCCCTTGTCTTATTGTCTAAGAAAAGTGAGGAGAGAGGAAACTCCAACTTAATTAGGTCTATAATCAACTTAAATGTACCTGGCTTTATAAATCATACATATATATTTACTGAAATAAGACAGATCCTGCTTCTGTTGCCTGTTTGAGTGTTTGTTTAATAGTCTACTGATTCCGTGAGCAGAGCCTCATGCAAGACATCAGTCAGGAAGTTAATGCTTGGTCGCAAATGGGTCTTCCAAATGGACAATGACCCCAAGCAAACTTCCAAAGTTGTGGCAAAATGGCTTAAGGACAACAAAGTCAAGGTATTGGAGTGGCCATCACAAAGCCCTGACCTAAATCCCATAGAACATTTGTGGGCAGAACTGAAAAAGCGTGTGCGAGCAAGGAGGCTTACAAACCTGACTCCGTTACACCAGCTCTGTCAGGAGGAATGGGCCAAAATTCACCCAACTTATTATGGGAAGCTTGTGGAAGGCTACCCGAAATGTTTGACCCTGTGACGTTCGTCGTTAGGAGGAGACCAAGGCGCAGCGTGTGTTGGGTTCATCATATTTTATTTAATGGTGAACCGGCAAAAAACAAAATAATAAACAACACAATGAACGAAAAGTTTTGCAGGCTACTAACAGCAATACAAAAACAAGATCCCACACAGAAGGAGGGAAAAAGGGCTGCCTAAGTATGATTCCCAATCAGAGACAACGATAGACAGCTGCCTCTGATTGGAAACCATACTAGGCCAATCAAAGAAAAAAAAACATAGAAATATAACACACAGAATGCCCACCCCATGTCACACCCTGACCTAACGAAACAGAGAAAACCGGCTCTCTCAGGTCAGGGCATGACAGACCCAAGGTAAGCAATTTAAAGGCAATGCTAACAAATACTAATTGAGTGTATGTAAACTTCTGACCCACTGGGAATGTGATGAAAGAAATAAAAGCTGAAATAAATCATTCTCTCTACTATTATTCTGACATTTCACATTCTTATAATAAAGTGGTGATCCTAACTGACCTAAGACAGGGAATTTTTACTATGATTAAATGTCAGGAATTGTGAAAAACTGAGTTTAAATGTATTTGGCTAAGGTGTATGTAAACCTCTGACTTCAACTGTATGTATCATGTAAAGAGAGCAAGGGTTGAGGAAATAGGGGATGGCTTTCCTAAACAAATTAGGGATTTCAGTAACACAACTTTTGACTTTTGAGTCAGAAATGGCTGTACTTATATTGCATCATCTGCAACACGGACAGCACAATACGCACTGTTGATGTTCGATGGTGGTCGCTGCAGCAGGGAGGAGAGAGACAGTGGGTGCTAGTCACACAGTCACTCGCTGTCATTGTTTTTAACACGGTCGAGCTCCCTCTAGTAATTAGTGTCTTAATTATTTAATCAAACAGTGTGCTTAAAGCATCAGACAAGCTCAGTGCATGTAGTTGATATGATTAAAACACATAGGATGTATGGAAAAATACATGTTTAAAAATTTCAACCAATCGATTGGATTGAAGGAAAAGACGACTCTCGGTCTATCATAATTAGTTTTAGTAGGAGACAGCCCTAAACTGTACTTACAGATATCAGGCGACTCGTCCGACCCATCTGGACAATCCTTCTCTCCATCACAGCGCCATCCTTTAGAGATGCAGGTCACCTGATCTTTACACACAAACTGCTTAGGACTACACGTCTTTGGAGCTGGAAAAGACAGAACCCAGACGACATGTATTACCAATCTTTTTTTTTTTCAATTCTCCCCAATTTCATGGTATCCAATTGGTAGTAGTTACAGTCTTGTCTCATCGCACCGTACGGACTCGGGAGAGGTGAAGGTTGAGAGCTGCTTCTTGACACAATGCACATCCAACCCGGAAGCCAGCCGCACCAATGTGTCGGAGGAAACACCGTACATACACCTGGCGACCTGGTCAGCGTGCACTGCGCCCGGCCTGCCACAGGAGTCGCTAGTGCGCGATGAGACAAGGATACCCCTGCCAGCCAAACCCTCCCTAACCCGGACGATGCTGGGCCAATTGTGCGTCGCCCTATGGACCTCCCGGTCGCGGCCGGCTGCGACAGAGCCTGGGCTCGAACCCAGAGTCTCTGGTGGCACAGCTAGTACTGCGATGCAGTGCCTTAGACCACTGCGCCACCCGGGAGGCCCAACATTTAGTTTTTCTAGTTATTTTTGTTGTTGAATGTTTTCCCCTAAAACCAAACTAGTATGCTGTATTCCTGTACTTCTGTAAAGGCATTCATGTTTTATTTTAAACTGAAGAGAAAGCAGGCTAGTAGACCACCACTGGATATATTTCTTGAATCAGGAGTGTACTTCGTTTGAGACAACTGTCATGTTTTGTGGGCAGTTTGATATAGTGGTACTGTTCATAGGTTGCACCTCCGTCACTCGTCGCGTCATGCCATTGTTATGAACGTTCTCAAGCCGCAATCTACCGGCGGCGCCATAGTATGCTAACATTATCTAGCTAAAATCCAGTGGCATCCCCTCAATCTTAGCTAGCTAGCTAGCTAACGTTATACTTCATCTAAAGTCAATCTGGCGACATCAAAATTATTACAAAAGGTTTTCCTACTAATTATTTGCCTCCTTTTGAATGTCATTGTATTTCCAAGTCACTATGATGCACTGTTGATGAAATCTCCATCAGCTCTCATTGACAATGTATTGAGTAGAATACTCAGTCGGGCATCAGTCCAAAACGAACGTTCAAAGCAATATTGTGATGACACATGCAACCTATGAATATAGACTTACATAGGACTGGCCTAATACAGTGGATCTTTACACATTTTCCAGAGTGTGGCTGACTCTTACCAGACCTGGGTTCAAGTAGTATTTATTATCTTTCAAAAAACGCTCAGTTTGATTGAGCCTGGCTGGAGTGTCAGCTGGGTGGGTTTGACACTTTTGGGACTATTCCATTGGTTCCATAACACCAGGCAAGCCCAATCCAGGGCAGCTAGAGTATTTTGAAGATAGCTAATACTATTTGGACTCAGGTGTGAGTTTAAGATGTCAGCCTTGGGGCAGTGGCAGAAATAGTTACAGGGCCATTGAGCTGTCAGGGCTACTCTGTGATGCTACCAGGTGGTACATCAACCTCAATCATCTCTGCTGACATATACTGCTCAAATACCACACTGGGCTTTTTCTTAGAAGGCATCTAATTTCCTGTGGTGGGTTGGATAAAGAGCAAGGTTGTGTGAACTTGTGTTTATCCCTGCATGGTCATCCAGCCACAGAGTGTGTGTGTGTGTGTGTGTGTGTGTGTGTCTGTGTGCATCACCCTGATCTGAGCTATGGTCTTTTAAATCTATTTCCATGAGTCTAGAAAATTCCAACCCAGACCTGTGGGGAACAGCCTGGTTTGTTGCTGACAGCCAGGTCTTATGACAAAGATGCTAGTTTGACAGGCTGAGACTGGCAGTGCGTTTCCTCACTCACTCAGTGACATTGGTATTCATATAGAGGAGGAGGATGAAGAGGGGTAGGAGGAGGAAGAGGAGGGGAGGAGAAAAATGGGGAGGATGAGGTGGGGGAAGAGGGGGAGGAGTCACACACTCACTCACAGAGTAGCAGCGCAGAGCAGACCATCTAATTGTAATTCTCTGCAGGGACGGAGCCCTATCCCCACTCACCCTGTGTGTCCTTACTCACCCTGGCTGACCTCTCCCCCTCTCCTTCACTTGGCAGGCAGAGAAGGGTTTGTGGGAAGGGAGGGGATGCGGGTGCACCACAAAGGAGAAGCAATGTGACAGTAATCACTAGAGTATTAGGGCAGTGTATCATTGCGGTCACGTTCTCTCTAAACTGTCAGGGTAAGGGATTGAGGCTAGAGAGCCCTGGGAGGGAGGGTGTGTGTATGTGTGTGGATTGGTTCTTCTATCCTTGTGGGGACCTAAATTCCCCAAAAGTCGCCACAAGGATAATAAAACAAGGACAATTATCCCTCGTGGGGACATTTCCCACATCCCCTGAGGATAAAGGCTATTTTAAGCTTAGGGGTTAGGTTTAGGGTTAAGGTTACATTTAGGGTATGGGTTAGGAATTTAATTTTAGGTCCCCACGAGGATAGAAGAACATAACATGTGTGGGTTGGTTCTTGTGTGTGTGTGTGTGTGTGGTGGTCAAACGCGGTGACTCATGAGTGTCAGGTTATTCTAAATACAATTAGAAGCTAAATGGTTTGCTGCAGATCAAATGACAGCCGTCTTTAATACACTAACAACACCTTGATATTTGAAACAATAAAGAGAGTGATGACACTTAACATTCAAAGCCACATCGCAGCTCTCTTTCAGGCCTCTCAATTTACACTCAAGGACATGAGAGAACGGACATTTCCAAATGAAGGCATTTCCCAGTGTCCCAGGAATGTAATGTTTGAACACAACCATGAATAGATTGAGAGGGATGAGAGTACTACGTGGAAAGTGCCCTAACTGCACAGGGGAGAGGGGAAATAAGAAAGGGAATGAGAGGAGGGAGGGAGAGAAAGCTATAAAAGAAGGGACAGAGGCCAATGACTGAATCAACTAAGACAACACACACAGCACACGAGGGAGCACTGAGATACTAGGCTAGGCTAACCAAGGTCTTGAGGGCTATTGGAAGTTACAGCTTCCTATATTTAATGGTAATTTCTGACTATTTTGTTTATTTATTGGTCAATTCTGAAATGCTGTAAATACATTAGCTCCAATTGCAATTAAATACTACCCTTCCATTAATATACTACCCTTCCATTAATATACTACCCTTCCATTAATATACTACCCTTCCATTAATTTACTACCCTTCCATTAATTTACTACCCTTCCATTAATATACTACCCTTCCATTAATATACTACCCTTCCATTAATGTACTAGCCTTCCATTAATATACTACCCTTCCATTAATATACTACCCTTCCATTAATTTACTACCCTTCCATTAATTTACTACCCTTCCATTAATATACTACCCTTCCATTAATATACTAGCCTTCCATTAATATACTAGCCTTCCATTAATATACTAGCCTTCCATTAATATACTAGCCTTCCATTAATATACTACCCTTCCATTAATATACTACCCTTCCATTAATATACTACCCTTCCATTAATATACTAGCCTTCCATTAATATACTAGCCTTCCATTACTATACTAGCCTTCCATTACTATACTAGCCTTCCATTACTATACTAGCCTTCCATTACTATACTAGCCTTCCATTACTATACTAGCCTTCCATTACTATACTAGCCTTCCATTACTATACTAGCCTTCCATTACTATACTAGCCTTCCATTAATTTACTAGCCTTCCATTAATTTACTAGCCTTCCATTAATATACTAGCCTTCCATTAATATACTAGCCTTCCATTAATTATACTAGCCTTCCATTTAAATATTCTACCCTTACATTTATTATACTACACTTCAATTAATATACTACCCTTCCATTAATATACTGCCATTTCAATAATTTACCACCCTTCCATTAATATACCACCCTTACATTAACACACTACCTTTCCATTAATACACTACCATTTCATTCATTTACTTCCATTTTATTAATATACCACCATTTCATTAATATACTACCCTTCCAATGCACACAATAATGCGATTATTGTGGATAGTCAGATAAATATAATAGTTTGATTAAATGCATAGCGCATAGAATACAAAAAAGTTATTGTTGGATATTATTCATACTAATCAGACAGGTTTTTTACAACGCTATGAAAAATCTGGGAAACCAGGCCTGGTATTCATAGCTGACTTTGAAAAAAAGCCTTTGGATAAAGTATGACTGGAATTTATATTTACACTACCGTTCAAAAGTATGGGGTCACTTAGAAATGTCCTTGTTTTTGAAAGAAAAGCACATTTTTTGTCCATTAAAATAACATCAAATTGATCAGAAATACAGTGTAGACATTGTTAATGTTGTAAATGACTATTGTAGCTGGAAACGGCAGATTTTTTTATGGAATATCTACATAGGCGTACAGAGGCCCATTATCAGCAACCATCACTCCTGTGTTCCAATGACACGTTGTGTTAGCTAATCCAAGTTTATCATTTTAAAAGGCTAATTGATCATTAGAAAACACTTTTGCAATTATGTTAGCACAGCTGAAAACGGTTGTTCTGATTAAAGAAGCAATCAAACTGGCTTTCTTTAGACTAGTTGAGTATCTGGAGAATCAGCATTTGTGTGTTCGATTACAGGCTCAAAATGGCCAGAAACAAAACTTTTTTTCTGAAACTCGTCAGTCTATCTTGTTCTGAGAAAAGAAGGCAATTCCATGCGAGAAATTGCCAAGAATCTGAAGATCTCGCACAACGCTGTGTACTACTCCCTTCACAGAACAGTGCAAACTGGCTCTAACCAGAATAGAAAGAGGAGTGGGAGGCCCTGGTGCACAACAAAGCAAGAGGACAAGTACATTCGAGTGTCTAGTTTGAGAAACAGACGCTTCACAAGTCCTCAACTGGCAGCTTCATTAAATAGTACCCCCAAAACACCAGTCTCCATGTCAACAGTGAAGAGGCGACTCCGGTATGCTGGCCTTCTAGGCAGAGTTCCTCTGTCCGGTGTCTGTTGTTCTTTTGCCCATCTTAATTTTTTCTTTTTATTGGTCAGTCTGAGATATGGCTTTTTCTTTGCAACTCTGCCTATAAGGCTTCAGTCATACAAAAGTTATACTGTCACGCACTGACCGTAGAGAGCCTTTTTATTTCTCTATTTGGTTAGGTCAGGGTCTGATTTGGGTGGGCATTCTAGATTATGTATATCTATGTTTTTTTATTTCTATGTTGGCCTGATATGGTTCCCAATCAGAGGCAGCTGTCTTTCGTTGTCTCTGATTGGGGATCATATTTAGGCAGCCTTTTCCCACTGGGTTTTTCTGGGATCTTGTTTTTGTAGAGCTGCTTTATAGCCTGCAGAACTTTACGTTCATTTTTGTATTTCGTTGTTTTGATGGTGTTCATTTAAATAAAGAGAACATGTTCGCCTGCCACGTTGCACCTTGGTCTCATCCTTCAGACGAACGTAACATATACTTAAATCTGGTTTTATAGCAGATTAGTAAGAATGTCTCACCCCAAGTTAAAGAATGTCCTTTTCTCCTTTATTCAGATTACAACCTCTAACTTTCGGTTATTTGAAAATGAAATCATCTACAAAATATCGCTATTATTAAAACAAATAGAAATCAAAACTGGATGTTCTTTAGAGATAGATGGGAGGGATTGAGTGTAGCTGACTGATGGGACTAAAAACAAACAAAAGATAACTATTGTAAAACATACTGTGTATATAGTATAAAATGTATATAGTATGTATTAGGGGTGAGCGGTATACTGGTATGAATGTGAATACCGGTATGACGTTGTGCCATGATGTCACGACTTCCACCGAAGGTGGCTCCTCCCCTAGTTCGGGTGGTGCTCGGCGGTCGTCGTCGCCGGTCTATTAGCTGCCACTGATCCTTTTTTCCTTTTCGTTTAGTCTTGTCTGTTTTGTTTATGCACCTGTTCCTTGTTTAGGTTGATTAGTGTGGGTATTTATTTTCTCTCTACCCGCTTTGTTTCATGCGGGTTTATTTTCGTTTCCCTGTTTTATGTTGGGTGACGTTATTTTTGTTCATCTATTTCATTCAGGTGTATGTCCTTAGGATTTCATTCTATTGGTTATTTTGGACTGGTTATTTTGGTCCTGTGCCTGTATGTTTTTTGATGGACTTTATTAAACTCTTGTGAATGCATTTATCTCCTCTCCTGCACCTGACTCATACACCCACCTCTCGTAGAGAGATGTGACACATGATATGGATTTTTGTTATCATGATGAATTAATAAATGTATGAAATAAGGCGTTTTTGTTTCATTCAACATTTCAGTGGCTAGTTGAACTTGTTTATCTTTTACTAAAAACAGCATTTTTTTAGCAAAGAAAAAAACTAGAAGCATGGACATTACACTCAATCTGCCTGCCAATCAAAGTCAACAAACAACCATACACAACTGCAGAGTAAGCAAACATTTTGTGAAGTAAACTCCTTTCGTTAGAGAAAGTATCCGAAAATCAAACACAAAAGTGTAAGCAAGCATTGAGGATGACTGAAGACACGGACAATAACACTATTGAGGTTGATTTGCAGGATGTCGAAGATTCGGTTTAGAAAAAAATGGGGCCTCCTCTGTCGTTTGGGACTGGTTTGGTTTTAAGATATCCGACCTCGACCGACAAACAGTACTGTGTAAGTTGTGTCGACGCATTGTGCTAGCCAAAGGTGGAAACACCAACAATCTTTTTCACCACCTGAAAACCCTGCATGTGCACAAATATGAAGAATCTACCACAATGCATGCAACAAACCCCCAGAGCAGGGGAGCAAGTCCCAAGACATCTTCAAGCCAGACCAGCACTTAGATATCACTCAAGGCATCGTTCATTAGTGGTATTCCCTATGACAAGAAGAGCAAAAAGTGGAATCAGATAACGAGTACAATTACTTATCACATAGCGAAAGAAATGGAACCAATTCAAACTGAAGAAAGACGGTTTCAGAAAGTTCATTCGAACTCTAGACCCAAGATACGAGATCCCGAGCCATAAATACTTCAGTAAAACATGTCTGCCAGAACTCGACACAGATTGTCGGAACAGAGTTGCCAGATAAATCCTTAACGCTGCATTTTTCTCTACTATTGTCGACTTCTGGTCAAACCAGACGACAGAGCCATACATTAGCCTCACGATTCATTACATTGACGACAACTGGAAGCTGCAAAGCAAATGCCTTCAGACCTCTTATTCCTCAGACGAACACACCAGAGAAATAATTGCAGCTGGGCTGAGGGAGGCAATTTCATCCTGGGGCGTGAAAGAGTTGTGTCAAGTATGTATGACTACCGACAGCAGATCGAACATGGTCAAAGCATTGGAGCTGAACAAATGGACAAGACTAGGGTGTTTCGGACACAGGCTACACAATGCAATTAGTACATTTCAACGTCCAAAACACAGAGCTAGGTAGACAAATGATGTAACTTAAAAACAACTTAAAATGCAGAATAACTATTGTATTCCTTATCTCCTCTGTTTAAAGTTATGGCTGACAGGGCCTGTCTGATCCTGTCTGATCCTTCTTATACGTTAAGCCGAATATATACAGCTATGCAAATGTATAATATTTGTAATTTGTAAATGGATGCAATATCCAAACATTACATGGATTACATTGCTTGTATTTATAATTGATACATTAGCCTATGGTTTCAACATATGAATTTCACCTTTCTCTTTCAATAATAAATAGCCTACTCAATAAATGAGTTTTCCCGTTTTCTAAAGCAACATAGCTCTCTTAATCACAACAGTTGTATGTACATTTATAGATGGATGAAATTTGTAATCATATCCATGCTGTAAATTGTTGTAATTATTTCCAAAACAAACCTTGGGTTTCCCGGGCCACAGGAGTGTGCAAGACATTGATCAGAACATTTTCCTTTGGAAAAAGCAGAAGGCCCTGACATATGCACAGGATAAACTGAGCCTGCCCCTCCACAAGCTCATCACGGAATCCTCAATTAGGTTTGGGTCTCAACTGCAGCTGATGGAAAGAGTCCTGGAGCAGGAGAAGACCATCACACAAGTCCTGGCAACAGACAAAAAAAACATGGCACTTTGCGCCCTCCTGGAAAGACATTGAATTTATCACGGCAACACTTAAGCCCCTCCAGGATTTCACAGATAGCATGTCAGGAGAGACATACGTAAGTGTGTCCTATCTGAAGCTGGTCTTCCATTTGTTCAAGACGGAGGTTCTGAAATCAAATGAGGATGAAGCCAAACTGACCCGAGAGATTAAGATGAGGGTCCTCAATTACCCGAATAACAAATACACCGACCCTGAAACAGATGAGCTGCTCACCATGGCTACCTTTCTAGACCCAAGGTTCAAGACCACCTACATGACCACTGAGAAGCTGGTGGAGGTGAAGGTGAGAGCTGCCTCGGAGACAGAAGCCCCCCTGGTAGGGAACACAGCCGTGGATGACTTCTCTCTTGAAGAGGACCAGAGTGAGAGAGAAAGAAGCTGCCACTGCTCCACAATCAGCAAAGAAGTCCAAGTCCCAGAGCCAGGTCATCGAGCAAGACCTGGACAGCTACACTCTGATGATGGCAGCAGACACTGAGGCTGATCCTTTGGAGTGGTGGCAAGTTCACACATCCAACTTCTCACAAGTGAGTTGTCTGGCAAATAAATACTTATGCATCCCTGCCACAAGTTGGCCCTCTGAGAGAGCATTTAGGACTGGGGGCAATGTGGTCACATACCACAGGGCAAATTTGAAGCCAGAAACTGTCAATAGGCTGGTGTTCCTGGCACAGAACTTGTGAAGAGAGAGGCAGTGAATTGTTACATGGGGAACTGAGAAACATACAGACTGTATGGTTAATGCTTGAAGACGTTAGTTTGAAAAGGTTACCAACTTCAATTCATAATGACCGGTGTTAGGCTAAAAAAAGACTGCACACATTTTTTTACATTTTCTTTACATCCCGTGTACTTTAATTTTACTGCATATTTATTTAACTCATACACCTTTGTTGATGTTTCATGTTTGCACAGGTTTACCACAGAAGTAAAAAATAAAGTAAAAAATGTGCAATGCCCCCTTTCTGTTTCTATAAGGTTAAAATCTATATTTTGTAATTTATAAACTTTGAAGGGCTCATAAAAATGTTTACTAAAATTGTACAGTATATCGTGACATTATATCATTATCATCTGGATAGTGGAAAATATCATGATATTAATTTTAGTTCATATTGTCCACCCTTAGTATGTACAGTTGAAGTCGGAAGTTTACATACACCTTAGCCAAATACATTTAAACTACATTTTTCACAATTCCTCTCATTTGATCCAAGTAAAAATGCCCTGTTTTAGGTTAGTTAGGATCACCACTTTATTTTATGAATGTGAAAGGTCAGAATAATAGTGGAGAGAATTATTTATTTCAGCTTTCATTTCTTTCATCACATTCCCAGTGGGTCAGAAGTTTACATACACTCAATTAGTATTTGGTAGCATTGCCTTTAAATTGTTTAACTTGGGTCAAATGTTTCAGGTAGCCTTCCACAAGCTTCCCACAATAAGTTGGGTGAATTTTGGCCCATTCCTCCTGACAGAGCTGGGGTAACTGAGTCAGGTTTGTAGGCCTCCTTGCTCGCACACACTTTTTCAGTTCTGCCCACAAATTTTCTATGGGATTTACGGCTTTGTGATGGCCACTCCAATACCTTAACTTTGTTGTCCTTAAGCCATTTTGCCACAACTTTGGAAGTATGCTTGGAGTCATTGTCCATTTGGAAGACCCATTTGCGACCAAGCTTTAACTTCCTGACTGATGTCTTGAGATGTTGCTTCAATATATCCAAATAATTTCCCTCCCTCATGATGCCATCTATTTTGTGAAGTGCACAAGTCCCTCCTGCGGCAAAGCACCCCCACAACATGATGCTGCCACCACCGTGCTTCACGGTTGGGATGGTGTTCTTTGGCAAACAAGCCTCCCACTTTATCCTCCAAACATAAAGATGGTAATTACAGTTCTATTTTTGTTTCATCAGACCAGAGGACATTTCTACAAAAAGTACAATATTTGTCCACATGTGCAGTTGCAAACCGTAGTCTGGCTTTTTTATGGCGGTTTTGGAGCAGTGGCTTCTTCCTTGCTGAGCGGCCTTTCAAGTTATATCGATATGGGACTCGTTTAACAGTTGATATATATAATTTTGTACCTGTTTCCTCCAGCATCTTCACAAGGTCCTTTGCTGTTGTTCTGGGATTGATTTGCACTTTTCGCACAAAGTACATTCATCTCTAGGAGACAGAACGCGTCTCCTTCCTGAGCGGTATGACGGCTGCGTGGTCCCATGGTGTTTATACTTGCATACTATTGTTTGTACAGATGAACGTGGTACCGTCAGGCATTTGGAAATTGCTCCCAAGGATGAACCAGACTTGTGGAGGTCTACAATATTTTTTCGGAGGTCTTGGCAGATTTCTTTTGATTTTCCCATGATGTCAAGCAAAGAGGCACTGAGTCTGAAGGTAGGCCTTGAAATATGATGTCAGTTAGCCATCAGAAGCTTCTAAAGCCATGACATCATTTTCTGGAATTTTCCAAGCTGTTTAAAGGCACAGTCAACTTAGTGCATGTAAACTTCTGACCCACTGGAATTGTGATACAATGAATTATATGTGAAATAATCTGTCTGTAAACAGTTGTTGGAAAAATGACTTGTGTCATGCACAAAGTAGATGTCCTAATCGACTTGCAAAACTATAGTTTGTTAACAAGAAATTTGTGGAGAGGTTGAAAAACTAGTTTCATGACTACAACCTAAGTGTATTTAAACTTCCGACTTCAACTGTATAAACTGGAAGTAGAAACATACAGTGCCTTGCAAAAGTATTAATTGAAATAGATTTTTATTTGGATTTCATGTAATGGATATACACAAAATACTCCAAATTGGTGAAGTGAAATGAAAAAAAGCACTTATACATTTTTTATTTTATTTTTTAAAACTGAAAAGTGGTGCGTGCATATATTTTCACCCCCTTTGCTATGAAGCCCCTAAACAAGATCTGGTGCAACCAATTACCTTCAGAAGTCACATTATTAGTTAAATAAAGTCCACATGTGTGCAATCTAAGTGTCACATGATCCATCACATGATCTCAGTATATATACACACCTGTTCTGAAAAGCCCCAGAGTCTGCAACACCACTAAGCAAGGGGCACCACCAAGCAAGTGGCACCATGAAGACCAAGGAGCTATCCAAACAGGTCAGGGACAAAGTTGTGGAGAAGTACAGATCAGGGTTGGGTTATAAAAAAATATCATAAAACTTTGAACATCCCACGGAGCACCATTAAATCCATTATTAAAAAATTGAAAGAATATGGCACCACAACAAACCTGCCAAGAGAAGGCCGCCCACCAAAACTCACGGACCAGGCAAGGAGGGCACTAATCAGAGAGGCAACAAAGAGACCAAAGATAACCCTGAAGGAGCTGCAAAGCTCCACAGCAGAGATTGGAGTATCTGTCCATAGGACCACTTTAAGCCGTACACTCCACAGAGCTGGGCTTTACAGAAGAGTGGCCAGAAAAAAGCAATTGATTCAAGAAAAAAATAAGCAAACACATTTGGTGTTCGCCAAAAGGCATGTGGGAGACTCCCCAAAAATATGGAAGAAGGTACTCTGGTCAGATGAGACTAAAATTGAGCTTTTTGACCATCAAGGAAAACGCTATGTCTGGCACAAACCCAACAACTCTTATCACCCCGAGAACAGCATCCCCACAGAGAAGCATGGTGGTGGCAGCATCATGCTGTGGGGATGTTGTTCATCGGCAGGGACTGGGAAAATGGTCAGAATTGAAGGAATCATGGATGGCGCTAAATACAGGGACATTTTTGAGGGAAACCTCTTTCAGTCTTCCAGAGATTTGAGACTGGGACGGAGGTTCACCTTCCAGCAGGACAATGACCCAAAGCATACTGCTAAAACAACACTTGAGTGGTTTAAGGGGAAACATTTAAATGTCTTGGAATGGCCTAGTCAAAGCCCAGACCTCAATCCAATTGAGAATCTGTGGTATGACTTAAAGATTGCTGTACACCAGCGGAACCTATCCAACTTGAAGGAGCTGGAGCAGTTTTGCCTTGAAGAATGGGCAAAAATCCCAGTGGCTGAATGTGCCAAGCTTATAGAGACATACCCCAAGAGACTTGCGGCTGTAATTGCTGCAAAAGGTGGATCTACAAGGTATTGACTTTGGGGGGGTGAATAGTTATGCACGCTCAAGTAATCAGTTTGTCTTATTTCTTGTTCATTTCACAAGAATACATTATTACATCTTCAATGTGGTAGGCAAATGATACAACCCCCCCAAAAATCTATTTTAATTCCAGGTTGTAAGGCAACAAAATAGTAAAAATGCCAAGGGGGTGAAAACTTTCGTAAGCCACTGTAAGTGTTGTTGTCCATTAGTTTACTACAATTAGGGGAGGGGTGGTAGGGTTAGGGGAAAATAATAAAGGAAAATATATAAAAGATTTAATATATACAGTGTATTCAGAAAGTATTCAGAACCCTTGACTTTTCCCAAAATGATGTTATGTTACAGCCTTATTCTAAAATCAATTAAATAGTTTTTGTCCCGTCATCAATCTACACACAATACCCCATAATGACAAAGCAAAAACAGATTTTTAGAAATGTTTGCAACTTTATTAAAAAAACTGAAATATCTCATTTACATAAGTATTCAGACACTTTACTCAGTACTTTGTTGAAGCACCTTTGGCAGCAATTACAGGCTTGAGTCTTATTGGGTATGACACTACAAGCTTGGCATACCTGTGTTTGGGGAGTTTCTCCCATTCTTCTCTGCAGATCCTCTCAAGCTCTGTCAGGTTGGATGGGGAGCATTGCTGCACAGCTATTTTCAGGTCTCTCCAGATGTTCAATCGTGTTCAAGTCCGGGCTCTGGCTGGGCAACTCAAGGACATTCAGACTTGCCCCGAAGCCACTCCTGCATTGTCTTGGCTGTGTGCTTAGGGTCATTGTCCTGTAGGAAGGTGAAACTTCGCCCCAGTCTGAGGTCCTGAGCACTCAGGAGCAGGTTTTCATCAAGGATGTCTCTGTACTTTGCTCCGTTCATCTTTCCCCTGATCCTGACTAGTCTCCCAGTCCCTGCTGCTGAAAAACATCCTCAAAGCATGATGCTGCCACCACCATGCTTCACCATAGAGATGGTGCCAGGTTTCCTCCAGACGTGAGGCTTTGCATTCAGGCCAAAGAGTTCAATCTTGGTTTCATCAGACCAGAGTAGTGGTAGTCCTTTAGGTGCCTTTTGGCAAACTCCAAGCAGGCTGTCATGTGCCTTTAACTGAGGAGTGGCTTCCGTCTGGCCACTACCATAAAGGCCTGATTGGTGGAGTGCTGCAGACATGGTTGTCCTTCTGGAAGGTTCTCCCATCTCCACAGAGGAACTCTGGAGCTCTGTCCGGGTCACCATCGGGTTCTTGGTCACCTCCCTGACCAAGGCCCTTCTCCCCCGATTGCCCAGCTCTAGGAAGAGTCTTGGTGGTTCCAAACGTCTTTCATTTAAGAATGATGAAGACCACTGTGTTCTTGGGGACCTTAAATGCTGCAGAAATGTTTTGGTACACTTCCCCAGATCTGTGCCTCGACACAATCCTGTCTCAGAGTTCTACGGACAATTACTTCGACCTCATGGCTTGGTTTTTGCTCTGACATGCACTGTCAACTGTGGGACCTTATATAGACAGGTGTGTGCCTTTCCAAATCATGTCCAATCAATTTAATATACCACAGGTGGACTCCAATCAAGTTGTATAAACATCAAGGATTATCAATGGAAACAGGATGCACCTGAGCTCAATTGTTTCAAAACCTGTTTTCGCTCTGTCATTATGGGGTATTGTGTATAGATTGATGAGGATAAAATGTAATTTAATCAATTTAGAATAAGGCTGTAACGTAACAACGTGGAAAGGTCAAGAAGTCTGAATACTTTCCGAAGAACTTTGAAAGTTTCTTCAAGTGCAGTTGCAAAAACCATGAAGCGCTATGATGAAACTAGCTGTCATGAGGACCGCCACAGGAAAGGAATACCCAGAGTTACCTCTGCTGCAGAGGATACGTTCATTAGAGTTAACTGCACCTCAGAATGCAGCCCAAAAGAATGCTTCACAGAATTCAAGTAACAGACACATCTCAACATCAACTGTTGGTCGATTTGCTGCAAAGAAACCACTACTAAAGGACACCAATAACAAGAAGAGACTTGCTTGGGCCAAGAAACACCAGGTGGCGAATCGCATCTCTGCATGTCTGGCAGACATATCAGTGTGGATGACGGATCACCACCTCAAGCTGAACCTCGGCAAGACGGAGCTGCTCTTCCTCCCAGGGAAGGATTGCCCGTTCCATGATCTCGCCATCACGGTTGACAACTCCATTGTGTCCTCCTCCCAGAGTGCTAAGAGCCTTGGCGTGACCCTGGACAACACCCTGTCGTTCTCCGCTAACATCAAGGCGGTGACCCGATCCTGTAGGTTCATGCTCTACAACATTCGCAGAGTACGACCCTGCCTTACACAGGAAGCGGCGCAGGTCCTAATCCAGGCACTTGTCATCTCCCATCTGGATTACTGCAACTCGCTGTTGGCTGGACTCCCTGCCTGTGCCATTAAACCCCTACAACTCATCCAGAACGCCGCAACTCGTCTGGTGTTCAACCTTCCCAAGTTCTCTCACGTCACCCCGCTCCTCCGCACACTCCACTGGCTTCCAGTTGAAGCTCGCATCTGCTACAAGACCATGGTGCTTGCCTACGGAGCTGTCAGGGGAACAGCACCTCCGTACATTCAGGCTCTGATCAGGCCCTACACCCAAACAAGGGCACTCCTACCCAGTAACTAGAATATGCATATACTTATTACATATGGATAGAAAACACCCTACATTTTCTAAAACTGTTTGAATGGTGTCTGTGAGTATAACAGAACTCAAATGGCAGGTCAAAACCTGAGAGATTCCTTTACAGGAAGTGGCCTGTCTGACCATTTGTTGAACTTCTTTTCCATCTCTATCATTTACTAAGGATCTCTGCTCTAACGTGACACTTCCCACGTCGTCCATAGGCGCTCAGAGCCCGGGAAAAAACAGAATGTCGTCATTCCAGCCCCAGGCTGAAACACATTATCGCCTTTCTCAAGTGGCCGATCAAGGGACACTGGCTTATGCGCGTGACCCCGACCGCCCCCGCCTTTGGGATTTTTTCCTCTGTTTGCCGAAAAGGAGATTCCCTGTCGGAATATTATCGCTTTTCTACGAGAAAAATGTCGTAAAAATTGATTTTAAACAGCGGTTGACATGCTTCGAAGTACGGTAATGGAATACTTAGAATTTTATTGTCACGAATTGCGCCATGCGCGCGACACTCCTTTACTATTTCGGATAGTGTCTGGAACGCACGAACAAAACGCCGCTATTCGGATATAACGATGGATTATTTTGGACCAAACCAACATTTGTTATTGAAGTAGCAGTCCTGGGTGTGTATTCTGACGAAGACAACAAAAGGTAATCAAACTTTTATAATAGTAAATATGATTATGGTGAGTGCTAAACTTGCCGGGTGTCTAAATAGCGAGCCCGTGATGCCTGGGCTATGTACTTAGAATATTGCAAAATGTGCTTTCACCAAAAAGCTATTTTAAAATCGGACATATCGAGTGCATAGAGGAGGTCTGTATCTATAATTCTTAAAATAATTGTTATGCTTTTTGTGAACGTTTATCGTGAGTAATTTAGTAAAATGTTAGCGAATTCCCCGGAAGTTTGCGGGGGGGTATGCTAGTTCTGAACGTCACATGCTAATGTAAAAAGCTGGTTTTTGATATAAATATGAACTTGATTGAACAAAACATGCACGTATTGTATAACATAATGTCCTAGGGTTGTCATCTGATGAAGATCATCAAAGGTGAGTGCTGCATTTAGCTGTCTTCTGGGTTTTGGTGACATTATATGCTGGCTTGAAAAATGGGTGTCTGATTATTTCTGGCTTGGTACTCTGCTGACATAATCTAATATTTTGCTTTCGTTGTAAAGCCTTTTTGAAATCGGACAGTGTGGTTAGATTAACGAGAGTCTTGTCTTTAAATGGCTGTAAAATAGTCATATGTTTGAGAAATTGAATAGGATTTTTAAGGTTTTGAAAATCGCGCCACAGGATAGCAGTGGCTGTTACGTAGGTGGGACGAATTCGTCCCGCCTAGCCTAGAGAGGTTAAGGAATACCTGGGATAAAGTAATCCTTCTAACCCCCCCCCCCCATATATTATTTTTTTAAATAAATAAATAAATAAAAATGTATATAGATGTACTATTGTAAAGTGGTTGTTCCACTGGATATCATAAGGTGAATGCACCAATTTGTAAGTCGCTCTGGATAAGAGCGTCTGCTAAATGACGTAAATGTAAATGTAAGCACGAGCAATGGACATTACACTGGTCCAAATTTCAGATTTTTGGTTCCAACCGCCATGTCTTTGTGAGACGCAGAGTAGGTGAACGGATCTCTGCATGTGTCGTTCCCATCGTGAAGCATAGAGGAGGAGGTGTGATGGTATGGGGGTGCTTTGCTGGTGACACTGTCGGTGACTTATTTAGAATTCATAGCACACTTAACCAGCATGGCTACCACAGAATTCTGCAGCAATACGCCATCCCAACTGGTTTGCACTTAGAGAAACTAGCATTTGTTTTTCAACAGGACAATGACCCAAAACACACCTCCAGGCTGTGTAAGGGCTATTTGACCAAGGAGAGTGATGGAGTGCTGCATCAGATGACCTGGCCTCCACAATCACCCGACCTCAACCCAATTGAGATGGTTTGGGATGAGTTGGACCGCAGAGTGAAGGAAAAGCAGCCAACAAGTGCTCAACATATGTGGGTACTCCTTCAAGACTGTTGGAAAAGCATTCCAGGTGAAGCTGGTTGAGAGAATGCCAAGAGTGTGCAAAGCTGTCATCAAGGCAAAGGGTGGCTACTTTGAAGAATCTCAAATATATTTTGATTTGTTTACCCCTTTTTTGGTTACTACATGATTCCATATGTGTTATTTCATAGTTTTGATGTCACTATTATTCTACAATGTAGAAAATAGCAAAAATTAAGAAAAACCCTTGAATGAGTAGGTGTGTCCAAACTTTTGACTGGGGGATTGGAAATGATGCACACAATTACATTGATGGAAACCACAATCTATCTGTAACATTAAAGCTGATCGACCCGCTAACAAAAAACATATATGTGTACATATAAAATAATTGTAATATAGGAGTAGAATTAGGCTTTCTTCACCAAGATTGAATGGTTATGGGTCTGAATAAATAACTGCTATAGCCTACCGCCATTGCGCATTTGCTCTTCTTTCAAACTACCTGTGAATTCTATTGGTTGCTATATTAAACATTCAGCAAACAAGAGCATGCGTCCCTCTTCGAATAGCCTATTGGTATAAGAAAAGCAACAACAACAAATATCTCCAGCAAGCTCTTCTAGTCTAGCTTTTCCTCCATGGGACTCCAAGAGCTAAGGAGCCTTTTTTACAGGGAGGCCAGCGGAGCACAGCTGTGTGCGTATAGCCAAGAGACAGAGGCTTTAAGTTAAACTTATTGTCACGGGCTGGCTCAATAAAGCAGGAGAGGTAGAGTCAGGCGCAGGAGACAGAGAATTCTTGACCACACTTCTTTATTCCAGAAAAATAGATGTGGTCGCCAAAAATAGGGACGCAGCCCTTAAATACTTCTGCGGTGGTGAATACAAAGAGACCAACCACAGGCAGAGGAAAACCAGCACACAAAACGGACAAGAAACATAATCACGCACAAACACAGACATCCTACGCTAAACTAAATAACCCCCCCTACTAATAACTAACTCAAAACAGGTGCGTGCCTACCTAGACCTAACCAACAGAAAGTGAAACAAAAAAGGATCGATGGCAGCTAGTAGGCCGGCGACGACGACCGCCGAGCTCCGCCCGGCCGAGGAGGGACGCCACCATCCGTCGGTGTCGTGACACTTATTATGCTTAACCCATCATTCATTAGCTAAATATAAGGCTAATACAGCATTGAATGTATTACCTGAATATATATATATATATATAGGGCTATATAAATCAAACTTTATATGTCACATGTGCCGTGTAGACCTTACCGTGAAATGCTTACTTACAAGCCCTTAACCAACAGTGCAGTTCAAGAAGAGTTAAGAAAATATTTACCAAATAAGCTAAAGTAAAAAAGAATAAAAAGTAACAATAACATAACAATAATGAGGCTATATATACAGGGGGTACCGGTACCGAGTGTCACGTGTGCTCCCTCTCCGGCCTCTAGGTCACCAGGCTGCTCATTATGGCGCACACCTGTCACCATCATTACACGGAACCCAAACCTGCTGCGCTCGTGCGCCATCGTGCGCTATCGTGCATACATTTATTTTGTCCCCCTACACCAAACGCGATCACGACACGCAGGTTAAAATATCAAAACAAACTCTGAACCAATGACATTAATTTGGGGACAGGTCGAAAAGCATTAAACATGTATGGCAATTTAGCAGGTTAGCTTGCACTTGCTAGCTAATTTGTCCTATTTAGCTAGCTTGCTGTTGCTAGCTAATTTGTCCTGGGATATAAACATTGAGTTGTTATTTTACCTGAAATGCACAAGGTCCTCTACTCTGACAATTAATCCACACATAAAACGGTCAACATCGTTTCTGGTCATCTCTCCTCCTTCCAGGCGTTTTCATCTTTGAACTTATATGGTGATTGGCATCTACATTCATTCATAGTAATTACCACGACAACTGGCAAAACATTTCGTCTTTCAATCACCCACGTGGGTATACCCAATGAGGAGATGGCACGTAGGTACCTGCTTCTATAAACCAATGAGGAGATGGGAGAGGCAGGACTTGCAGCGCGTCTGCGTCAGAAATAGGAATGACTTCTATTTTAGCCCTTGGCAACGCAGGCGCTTGTTGGCGCGTGCGCGAGCAGTGTGGGTGCAATAATTGAATAACATAGATTCCTAAATTTATTTTGCAACACTCGCGCACACGACGCGAGCGGTGTAGTCAGGGTATTACGCACACCTACGCATCATCAGACTCACCTGGACTCCATCACTTCCCTGATTACCTTCCCTATATATGTCACTCCCTTTGGTTCATTCCCCAGGCGTTATTGTTTCTGTTCCAGTGTTAAGTCTGTTCGTTATTTGTGTTTCTTGTTTTGCGTTTATTTATTAAAACACTCACTCCGAACTTGCTTTCCGACTCTCAACGCACATCGTTACACCGAGTTAGTGTGCGGGGGTACAGGTTAGAGGTAATGAATGAAGAAGGCCTTTATTTGGCCTGCTGGGACTGGCTGGACCCAACAGTAAACAGCAGGGGCATAAGGACATGATGCCAGCTGAAGCATAAAGCTAGCAATGCCAGTTAAATTACTTTATTTTCCTGCCACCGCTGAAAGGTGACTTGATTACATTAGTATTGCTATTACATTGCGACTGTTTTGACTGGACCTCTGGAAACGCAGCTTAGCGTTTATCGTCATGAATCCTGTTCTGGAGGCAGCTCTGCACAGTTACAAAGTCATACAATCTAACTCTAACATTAACCTTAACCACACTGCTAACCATAATCTTACATTAGCTAATTTCTGTTTCCATTAATTATTTTGCAATATTGCAAATTTTGACTTGCAGCTGTCCTATCTAAGGGGAAAAGGCTCAGTTCGAACTCCAGGACAAGACTAGTGACAAACGTCAACCTGCTTTGGAAACATCCATCAATGAATGCTTTTTCACCTCACATCCAAAAAGAAAACACCCACAACAGAATGACTGTTAGATATTGGAGTTGATGATGATTGATTAAGACGTTTGTCTATAAATTCCTGTCTGGGGTTACACAACTGAATACATGGTTGTAAAGGGTTTGAGAATGAGTGAGTGATTGGGGTTGGTGTGTTTGTACCGAGGTCAGATCAGGATACTTCACTGAAAGAGTTTAAAACGCCTGAAAACAAGATCAGTGACGAGCAGTTGAAGATATGTTTACTGCTGTGACGTCAGCGAAAAGCATTAAACATGTATGGCAATTTAGCAGGTTAGCTTGCACTTGCTAGCTAATTTGTCCTATTTAGCTAGCTTGCTGTTGCTAGCTAATTTGTCCTGGGATATAAACATTGAGTTGTTATTTTACCTGAAATGCACAAGGTCCTCTACTCTGACAATTAATCCACACATAAAACGGTCAACATCGTTTCTGGTCATCTCTCCTCCTTCCAGGCGTTTTCATCTTTGAACTTATATGGTGATTGGCATCTACATTCATTCATAGTAATTACCACGACAACTGGCAAAACATTTCGTCTTTCAATCACCCACGTGGGTATACCCAATGAGGAGATGGCACGTAGGTACCTGCTTCTATAAACCAATGAGGAGATGGGAGAGGCAGGACTTGCAGCGCGTCTGCGTCAGAAATAGGAATGACTTCTATTTTAGCCCTTGGCAACGCAGGCGCTTGTTGGCGCGTGCGCGAGCAGTGTGGGTGCAATAATTGAATAACATAGATTCCTAAATTTATTTTGCAACACTCGCGCACACGACGCGAGCGGTGTAGTCAGGGTATTACGCACACCTACGCATCATCAGACTCACCTGGACTCCATCACTTCCCTGATTACCTTCCCTATATATCTCACTCCCTTTGGTTCATTCCCCAGGCGTTATTGTTTCTGTTCCAGTGTTAAGTCTGTTCGTTATTTGTGTTTCTTGTTTTGCGTTTATTTATTAAAACACTCACTCCGAACTTGCTTTCCGACTCTCAACGCACATCGTTACACCGAGTTAGTGTGCGGGGGTACAGGTTAGAGGTAATGAATGAAGAAGGCCTTTATTTGGCCTGCTGGGACTGGCTGGACCCAACAGTAAACAGCAGGGGCATAAGGACATGATGCCAGCTGAAGCATAAAGCTAGCAATGCCAGTTAAATTACTTTATTTTCCTGCCACCGCTGAAAGGTGACTTGATTACATTAGTATTGCTATTACATTGCGACTGTTTTGACTGGACCTCTGGAAACGCAGCTGCCATCGTCCTCTTGACTGACAGCCTGAGGATAAACAGCTGTCCCCTGAGTGTTTATTAGGCCTAATAAGAACACACTAATTAGTGATCCAGTTTCACTTTAAGGCCAAAGATCTTCCTAACACTTTACAACGTTATACAGGACTTGATCATGGCTATAAGTAGTTTATAAATTAGAAGTAAACAAGTATAGCTGATGCTTGCTGATGTTGCTGCAATGTTCACTATCGATTTCTAAACTACTTATACAACCTTTGTAACCTATACTTTAAGGCAAAGTTTTACCAATGTCTGAACAAAACATTCTCCATACTTCCATATATTCTTCCCATAAGACAATGTAGTGGTTATCAGACAAAAATATAAATATCTCTATAGGCCTAATTGTTTAGGCAGGCGTTGTAGGAGGAGAACTTCTCCTGAGCTGTATGACCCAACAGCCCCATTCAACGCCCAACAGCCCCATTCAACGCCCAACAGCCCCATTCAACGCCCAACAGCCCCATTCAACGTCCAACGTCCCATCTCTACTGATAACAGCACTGAAGCCTTTTTTAAACCACTATTCAAATCTATTCTGTGGGGATTTTCCTTCAGTGACATCAGAAAGGCTATTCATGTCAACCTTTGATGAAGTTGCAGAATGTTCTGGTGACCACAGAGAGAGAGAGAGACAGAGAGAAAGAGAGTAGTACTGTAAGAGAAGCCTGAAATATAAAAGCACAGCCTCTCTCCCTCCCTCTCCACCTATCCCTCTCTCTCTCTCTCTCTCTCCCAACTCTCCTGCTCTCCATCAACTCTCTCTCTCTCTCAACTCTCCAACTCTCCCCCTCTATCTCTGTCAACTCTCCCCCAACTCTTCCCCTCTCCCTCCCTCAAATCTCCCCCTCTCTCCCTCAACTCTCCAACTCTCCCCCTCTATCTCTGTCAACTCTCCCAAACTCTTCCCCTCTCCCTCCCTCAAATCTCCCCCTCTCTCCCTCAACTCTCCCTCTCTCCCCCTCAACTCTCCCCTCTCCCTCTCTCCCCCCCTCTCAGTTCACACTAGAAGCTGAAGAATACGCTCAGTCAGCCTGGCCCACTGTAATATTTGCCATAATATTTGTCCATTAAATACCTGAGCAGTGGAAGGCTTTTCACATATCTGTCTGAGTAGGTTACAGGAGGCTACTGTGATCTAGGATCAAGTCCACGCTGTCCATATAATCTCATTCATTATAATCTAAAAGGCTAAACTGATCCTACATCAGCATCCAACTCTGAGATACTTTATGAGTAGGACTGCAAGCTACAATGTTATGTTAATGTGGCCTTACTATTAATTGATGTTATGGTTTGTCAGTGCTGTATTTACAAATAAGCATAAGGCACATCTGAGGTAATTATCAATTCATCACAGATAAAAGCTCTGCTCTTCACACTCTGCTGGTGAATGTCAATTAGGTGGCAGAGGGCAGAACGAGACAAAACCACAGTCAACTTCATCGATCACATCACAGTGTGTGTGTGTGTGTGTCGGCATAAAGAGAGAGAGAACAAGACTACTGATATAGAGAGAGAGAAAGAGAGCATAAACGACCTCGAGACAGCATAGCAGACAGAGACCACAGCTGAGTATAGACTAGTAGTGTGGAAGTTCTGTACAGTATGTCATCCACTGTTTAACCAGCAGAGTAGGCAGCCAAATGACAGAGGATTCCAGACACCAAGCCCAGCAGGGTCACCCCATTACTGACCCACTTTCCTACTCACACATGAACACACTTTCACTCCCTCCCTATCTGTCTCACTCCATCCCCCCACACCTCTATCCCTCCTATCTGTCTCCCTCCATCCCTCTATCCCTCCTATCTGTCTCCCTCCATCCCGCTATCCCTCCTATCTGTCTCCCTCCATCCCTCTATCCCTCCTATCTGTCTCCCTCCATCGCTCTATCCCTCCTATCTGTCTCCCTCCATCCCCCCACACCTCTATCCCTCCAATCTGTCTCCCTCCATCCCCCCACACCTCTATCCCTCCAATCTGTCTCCCTCCATCCCGCTATCCCTCCTATCTGTCTCCCTCCATCCCTCTATCCCTCCAATCTGTCTCCCTCCATCCCTCCAATCTGTCTCCCTCCATCCCTCCAATCTGTCTCCCTCCATCCCTCCTATCTGTCTCCCTCCATCCCTCCTATCTGTCTCCCTCCATCCCTCCTATCTGTCTCCCTCCATCCCTCCTATCTGTCTCCCTCCATCCCTCCTATCTGTCTCCCTCCATCCCTCCTATCTGTCTCCCTCCATCCCTCCTATCTGTCTCCCTCCATCCCTCCTATCTGTCTCCCTCCATCCCTCCTATCTGTCTCCATCCATCCCTCCATATCTGTCTCCATCCATCCCTCCATATCTGTCTCCCTCCATCCCTCTATCCCTCCAATCTGTCTCCCTCCATCCCTCTAATCTGTCTCCATCCATCCCTCCATATCTGTCTCCATCCATCCCTCCTATCTGTCTCCCTCTATCCGTCTCCCTCTATCCCTCTATCTGTCTCCCTCTATCCCTCTATCTGTCTCCCTCTATCCCTCTATCTGTCTCCCTCTATCCCTCTATCTGTCTCCCTCTATCCCTCTATCTGTCTCCCTCTATCCCTCTATCTGTCTCCCTCTATCCCTCTATCTGTCTCCCTCTATCCCTCTATCTGTCTCCCTCTATCCCTCTATCTGTCTCCCTCTATCCCTCTATCTGTCTCCCTCTATCCCTCTATCTGTCTCCCTCTATCCCTCTATCTGTCTCCCTCTATCTGTCTCCCTCTATCTGTCTCCCTCTATCCCTCTATCTGTCTCCCTCTATCCCTCTGTCTCCCTCTATCCCTCTGTCTCCCTCTATCCCTCTATCCCTCTGTCTCCCTCTATCCCTCTGTCTCCCTCTATCCCTCTATCCCTCTGTCTCCCTCTATCCCTCTGTCTCCCTCCATCCCTCTATCTATCTAAACCAGACCCTCACAGCACATTCCAGAACCTATTCATTGATTTCAAGTGCAGGGCTCTTTCTCTCATTCTCTGACTCTCTCTCGCTCTCTTCCCCTCTCTCTTCAATTTAAGGGCTTTATTGGCATGGGAAACATATGTTAACATTGCCAAAGCAAGTGAACTAGATAAACAAAAGTGAAATAAACAATAAAAAGTAACAGTAAACATTACACTTACAAAAGTTTGAAAATGAATAAAGACATTATAAATGTCAAATTATGTGCAAATAGTTAAAATAGAAAAGGCAAAATAAATAAACATGGATATATATATATGTATTTACAATGGTGTTTGTTCTTCACTGGTTGGCCTTTTTCTTGTGAAAACAGGTCACAAATCTTGCTGCTGTGATGGCACACTGTGGTATTTCACTCAATAGATATGGGAATTTATCAAAATTGGTTTTGTTTTTTAATTATTTGTGGATATGTGTAATTTGAGGGAAATATGTGTCTCTAATATGGTCATACATTTGGCAGGTTAGGAAGTGCAGCTCAGTTTCCACCTCATTTTGTGGTTAGTGTGCACATAGCCTGTCTTTTCTTGAGAGCCAGGTCTGCCTACGGCGGCCTTTCTCAATAGCAAGGCTATGCTCACTGAGTCTGTACATAGTTAAAGCTTACCTTAAGTTTGGGTCAGTCACAGTGGTCAGGTATTCTGCCACTGTGTACTCTCTGTTTATGGCCAAATAGCATTCTAGGTTGCTCTGTTTTTTGTGAATTCTTTCCAATGTGTCAAGTAATTATATTTTTGTTTTCTCATGATTTGGTTGGGTCTAATTGTGTTCTACTCTCTCTCTCTGCCTCTCTGCCTCCTTCTCTGCCTCTCTCTTTCTCCCTCTCTGCCTCTCTCCCTCAGAGAAGAGACATGCTTCAAAAGAAGAGGAGCATGGAGATTTTGGAATTTGGCAGAATAACGGTGGTTAGGGGTTTGCTAAGGGGCTAACTGTCACAACTGTTAGAAGGATTGGACCAAAGCGCAGCGTGTTGAGTGCTCATCTTCTTATATTTATTTAAAGTGAACACTTAAACAAAATTAACAAACCAACAAAATGACAGTTCCGTAAGGTGCACAGACAATACGGAAAACAACCACCCACAAACCCAAAGGATAAAACAGGCTGCCTAAGTATGGCTTCCAATCAGAGACAACGAAAGACACCTGCCTCTGATTGGAAACCATACTCGGTCACACATATAAAATGAACATAGAAAAAGAAAACTAGAACATATCCCCTGGAAACAAACCCCAAAACACACAGAAACAACACCCCCTGCCACATGCCCTGACCATACTACAATGACAAATGACCCTTTTACTGGTCAGGACGTGACAGTAACATGTTTATTATCAGTGGAGGGTAGAACTTCCACTGTGCAGTAGATCGAATATCTGTATGACATCCCATAAATGAATGATTTCTGCTATGCAGTATCGAACTATTTATCTGTCTCTATGAGGCAGAACAAGATGGTGCTGATAGACATGGTCTTCTGGTTTGCAATCATTTTTCTCTGTGTTATTTCTCACATTATTAGCTTAGAACTTTTTTTGCATTATTACATACAGCCAGAAATAACTTTGGGATATTAGAGCAGAGGAAACTCACCAGCATTTCGACCAGAAAAACTACTTTCCTGTACAAACCATCCACCACTTCTGAGTGTATTACTCGCTAATGTTCAATCGCTGGACAATAAAGTAGACAAGCTCAGGGTGCGGATCTCCGTCCAGAGAGACATCAGGGACCGTAACATACTCTGCTTTACAGAAGCATGGCTCTCTCCAGATATACTGTCCCTGTCCATACAGCCAGCTGGGTTCTCAGTACATTGCACAGACAGGAATAAAGAACTCTCCGGGAAAAAGAAAGGCTGAGATGTATGTTTCATGATTAACTACTCATGGTTTGATTGTAGTAACATACCGGAACTGGGTCTGAACCCCGCCCTGTGCAACTGGTCCTGGACTTCCTGACAGGCCGCTCCCAGGTGGTGAAATTAGGAAACAACACGCTCACTTCGCTGATCCTCAACACTGGGGCCCCACAAGGGTGCACACTCAGCACCCTCCTGTAGTGCACGCTCCTGTAGTGCACGCTCAGCACCCACCCATGACTGCATGGCCATGTGTGCCTCCAACTCAATCATCAAGTTTGCAGACGACACAACAGTGGTAGGCTTGATTATCAACAATGACTAGACAGCCCACAGGGAGGAGGTGAGGGCTCTGGGACTGTGGTGCCAGGAAAATAACCTCTCACTCAACGTCAACAAAACAAAGGAGGTGATCGTGGACAAGAAACAGAGGAGGGAGCACCCTCTATCCACATCGACAGGACCACAGTGGATAAGGTGGAAAGCTTCAAGTTCCTCGGCGTACACATCACTGAAAAACTGAAATGGTCCACCCACATAGACAGTGTGGTGAAGAAGGTGCAACAGCACCTCTTCAACCTCAGGAGGCTGAAGAAATTTGGCTTGGCACCTAAAACCCTCACAGACCTTTACAGATGCACAATTGAGAGTATCCTATCGGGCTGTATCACCAGCTGGTACGCAACTGCATCGCCCACAAGCGCAGGGCTCTGCCCAATGCATCACTGGGGGCAAACTACCTGCCCTCCAAGACACCTACAGCACCCGATGTCACAGGAAGGTCAAAAAGATCATCAAGGACAGCAACCATCCAAGCCACTGCCTGTTCATCCCACTATCATCCAGAAGGCAAGGTCAGTACAGGTGCATCAAAGCTGGGACTGAGAGACTGAAAAACAGTTTCTATCTCAAGGCCATCAGACTGTTAAACAACCATCACTAGCACATTAGAGGCCGCTGCCTGTAGACATAGACTAGAAATCACTGGCCACTTTAATAATGCAACTGAAAGCGCGAACCACTGTATTTAACCACGGCAAGGTGACTGGGAATATGGTTGAGTACAAACAGTCCAGTTATGCAATAAAACAGGCAAAATGTCAGTACAGAGACAAGGTGGACTTGCGATTCAACGGCTCAGACACGAGACGTATGTGGCAGGGACTCCAGACAATCACATATTACAAAGGGAAAACCAGCCACGTCGCTGACATCGACATCTTGCTACCGGACAAGCTAAACACCTTCTTCGCCAGCTTCGAGGAAAACACAGTGCCGCCGATGCGATAAGCTAAAGCCAGCTCTTGTTCTCCGTGAAAGATTTAAGCAAGTTAACCGTCGCAAGGCTGCCAGCCCAGAAGGCATCCCTAGCCACGTCCTATGCACAGCATGCACAGACCAGCTGTCTGTAGTGTTTACAAACATATTCAATCTCTCCCTATCCCTGTCACTGTCCCCACTTGCTTCAATAAGTCCACCATTGTTTCTGTACCAAAGAAAATTAAGGTAACTGAACTAAATTACTCTCGCCCCGTAGCACTCATTTCTGTCATCATGAAGTGCTTTGCGAGGCTAGTTAGGATCATATCACCTCCACCTTACCTGACAGCCTAGACCCAGTGCAATTTGCATACCACCCCAATAGATCCAGAGATGACACAATCGCCATCACACTGCACACTGCCCTATCCCACCTGGACAAGAGGAATACCTATGTAAGAATGCTATTCATTGACTACAGGTCAGCCTTCAACACCATTGTACCCTCCAACTTTGTCAGTAAGCTCGGGGCCCTGAGTCTGAACCCCTCCCTGTGCAACTGGGTCCTGGACTTCTTGACAGGCCACCCTCAGGTGGTAAATCCACTACGCTGATCCTCAACACAGGGGCCCCACAAGAGCGCATGCTCAGCCCCCTCCTGTACTCCCTGTTTGTCTCCAACTCAATCGACAGTGATAGGCCTGATTACCAATAACGGTGAGACAGCCTACAGGGAGGAGGTTAGAGCACAGGCGGAGTGATGCCTGGAATATAACCTCTCCTTCAACGTTAACAAAACCAAGGAGCTGATTGTGGACTTCAGGAGACAACATAGGGATCTCTCCGTTCATCTTTCCCTCAATCCTGACTAGTCTGCCAGTCCCTGCCGCTGAAAAACATCCCCACAGCATGATGATTCCACGACCATGCTTCACCATAGAGATGGTGCCAGGTTTCCTCCAGACGTGATGCTTGGCATTCAGGCCAAAGAGTTTAATCTTGGTTTCATCAGACCAGAGAATCTTGTTTCTCATGGTCTGAGAGTCCTTTAGGTGCCTTTTGGCAAACTCCAAGCAGGCTGTCATGTGCCTTTTACTGAGGAGTGGCTTCCGTCTGGCCACTCTACCATTAAGGCCTGATTGATGGAGTGCTGCAGAGATGGTTGTCCTTCTGGAAGGTTCTCCCATCTCCACAGAGTAACTCTGGAGCTCTGTCAGAGTGACCATCGGGTTCTTGGTCACCTCCCAGACCAAGGCCCTTCTCCTCCGATTGCTCAGTTTGGGCGTGAGGCCAGATCTAGGAAGAGTCTTGGTGGTTCCAAACGTCTTCCATTTAAGAATGATGGAGGAAACCATGTTCTTATGGACCTTCAATGCTGTAGACAGTTTTTGGTACACTTCCCCAGATCTGCGCCTCGACACAATCCTGTCTCGGAACTCTACAGTCAATTGCTTTGACCTCATGGCTTGGTTTTTGCTCTGACATGCACTGTCAACTGTGGGACCTTATATAGACAGGTGTGTGCCTTTCCAAATCATGTCCAATCAATTTAATTTACCACAGGTGGACTCCAAGTTGTAGAAACATCTCAAGGACGATCAATGAAAACAGGATGCACCTGAGCTCAATTTCGAGTCTCATAGCAAAGGGTCTGAATATTTATGTAAATAAGGTGCATATACTGAACAAAAATATAACCGCAACATGTAAAGTGCTGGTCCCATGTTTCATGAGCTGAAATAAAAGATCCCAGAAATGTTCTGTATGTACAAAAAGCTTATTTCTCTCACATTTTGTGCAGAAATTTGTTTACATCTCTGTTAGTGAGCATTTCTCCTTTGCCAAGATAATCCATCCACCTGACAGGTGTAGCATATCGAGAAGCTAATTAAACAGCATGATCATTACATAGGTGCACCTTGTGCTTGGTACAATAAAAGGCCACTCTAAAATGTGCAGTTTTGTCACATAACACAATGCCACAGATGTCTCAAGTTTTGAGAGAGTGAGCAATTGGCATGCTGACTGCATGAATGTCCACTAGAGCTGTTGCCAGAGAATTAAATGTTAATCTCTCTACCATAAGCTGCCTCCAACATTGTATTTGAGAATTTGGCAGTAAGTCCAACCAGCCTCACAACCTCAGACACGTGTAACCACGCCAGCCCAGGACCTCCACATCCGGCTTCTTCACCTGCAGGATGGTCTGAGACCAGCCACCTGGACAGCTGATGAAACTGAGGAGTATTTCTGTCTGTAATAAAGCCCTTTTGTGGGAAGAAAACTCATTCTGATTTGCTGGGCCTGGCTTCCCAATGGGTGGGCCTGGCTTCCCAATGGGTGGGCCTGGCTTCCCAATGGGTGAGCCTGGCTCCCAAGTGGGTGGACATATGCCCTCCCAGGCCCACCCATGGCTGCACCCCTGCCCAGTCAAGTGAAATTCATAGATTACGACCCAATTAATTGATTTCAATTAATTAAAATCAGTATGAAGGAAAAAGGAAACGGCACACTGCTCTTGATAGTATCACTGATATTTAATAAGCTTACGTATCGGCCTCACGGCCTAAATCAGTCAAAAGTGTTCCATCATGCCAAGGAACGGTTGCAATTGTCCCCTAACTAGAACACAGCCTTAAGAGAGACAGCGCAAATGTTTACTAAGTGAGCACACTAAAATGCTAGAAACACTTCCACATGTTCTATCACTGAGCTCACCAAAGTGGAATAGCAGCATGTTAACCTTCCTATTTCCCAGTGGGTCATTTCCTGGGCCTGGCGGTAGTGATTGGGTTCTATTACACAGTATTACAAGATAAGAGTCCAAATGGGAATCTGAAATGAACGGAATAAAATCAATGAGTCAGAGTACTCTGCGTTCTTGGAGTGTGTGTGTGTGTGTGTGTGTGTGTGTGTGTGTGTGTGTGTGTACAGGGGTGACAGAGGTGGAGGGCTCTGCGGGAGAGAAAGACAGTAGTTTCCCCATCACATATCACCTCTCTCCTTCCCGCTTTCTCCGTTATATGGAATTTTGAAACAGAAACTAAACCAACCACTGGTATGTAATTAGACCTCTGTTGTCCAGTTTGAAATAATTTCTCTGTTGCTCAGTTTAGCAGAAATATTTCAAAACAAGAATCCTTCACTTTGAAAGTAACAATCAAAACCAAACAAGGAGCATGAGAAAGAACAGAGAGGAGAGAAAGAGGGCAGAGAAGCTATCCCTGGGTATTATTTAGTAGCACTGACTGTGAGAGCAAAAACAAGATGTAAGGAAGAGGTTCTACAACAGGAAGTGTTTTGTCAGAACACTTGTCCAATGCTTTATGTTTTTCTTGTTCAATCGGATGTCATGTACAACTTTAAGTTGTTCTTCTACTATACGCTAACTATGTAATCATTTGGTTAATAATAGTATTACCACACAGGTATAAGAGCAACTTAATGTAAAGTGTTACCAAGAAGGGTGAAAATATTTAGGGATAATTGGACTCAAAGACACTCACTGCAACACACCGTACATACTAAGACTTATATCCACACTCTGTGACAACCAGACACACACACACACACACACACACACACACACACACTACCCAACCCTCGGTCCCAACGTATTCAATGGAGGCTCTGTGCAGTGCCCATCCAACAGGAACGGCCACTTAGCTTTGTGCTAAAGAAGCTGAGAAACCTCTGGCCATGCAGTATCTAGCTAGCAGAATTAACCAGTTTACTGCCCCCAGACAATATCCATGGGTCATTCAAGCTCATTCTAATCCCTAACAGCAGTCATTTTTCAAAGTAGTTGAACATGCATACAAACAACAGCTGGGGGGAGAGAGAGGGAGGGAGGGAGAGAAATAGACAGAGATAGGGAAATTGATAGACATACAGAGAGGAGCCTTCACTACACTGCCTTCCACAGGGGAAAAGCCAACCAAGATTCAGCTGTTATGAAAACAGAACATGGGAGCCACGAAATGAACCAACGCTAGACCACATAAATGGAACTGAGGCATTCATTCATTGCAGCTCTACAAAAGCCATAAACAAAAGCCTCCCTGCATGGCTTACTTATTCCTTCAGAAACCAAAAAAGCAAACAAAGACTGTGGGAGGAATTATATAGCTATATAGTAAATGTTTAATGTAAATGTTGTGTTAGCTAATCCAAGTTTATAATTTTAAAAGGCTAATTGATCATTAGAAAACCCTTTTGCAATTACGTTAGCACAGCTGAAAACTGTTGTGTTGATTAAAGAAGCAATACAACTGGACTTCTTGAGACTAGTTGAGTATCTGGAGCATCAGCATTTGTGGGTTCGATTACAGGCTCAAAATGGCCAAAAACAAAGAACTTTCTTCTGAAACTCGTCAGTCTATTCTTAGTCCATGCGAGAAATTGCCAAGAAACTGAAGATCTGGTACAACGCTGTGTACTACTCACTTCACAGAACAGCGCAAACTGGCTATAACCAGAATAGAAAGAGGAGTGGGAGGCCCGGTGCACAACTGAGCAAGAGGACAAGTACATCAGAGTGTCTAGTTTGAGAAACAGACAGCTCAGAAGTCTTCAACTGGCAGCTTCATTAAATAGTACCCGCAAAACACCAGTCTCAACATCAACAGTGAAGAGGCGACTCCGGGATGCTGGCCTTCTAGGCAGAGTTCCTCTGTCCGGTGTCTGTGTTCTTTTACCAATCTTAATCATTTATTTTTATTGGCCAGTCTGAGATATGGCTTTTTCTTTGCAACTCTCCCTAGAAGGCCAGCATCCCTTATTTCAATTCAAAGGATTCTCTTTGTATTCAAGGTTTATATGGTTTAATATGTAGGGATCTCTCTGGATCTCTGCTAGCCCAAACCACTCAGAATCACATCAAAGTGGTGGAGGCTGAGAGGAGTGTGTGTGTCTGGCTCAATAATCGCCAGGAATGAACGATAAACAATGTATAACAAGGCTACAACCTACATTTAAATGGATATTCTTCTTTCCCTTGGTTAAATACAAAGACTTGCTTTGTAAGGATGAAAAAGTGATCAAGTTGTCACTGACAAAGTTGTCTGACAAAGTGTAGCTGTACATGCATGCCCTGTCAAGGATATCTAAACAGAAAGCTTTTAAAAGTGAGGACTCACCTCTGTGAAGTCTACATGGCCCACCACCTCCTCATCAAAGAGCTCAGTACCGTGATAGTGATTCATTTTTATCCTAATGTGTGCCACATGCATAGCCAGCCAAGCCTCTTATCACAGAGTGGTTAAGTCCCAAATAGGACCATATTCCCCATAGGGTTCTGGTCAGGGTCAAAAGTAGTGCATTAGATAGGGGATGGGGGGGCATTTCGGACGCATCATGAATCTGAGTTCAACAGCTGTGACTAACAGAAGCAGACAGGTTTGACACATGGCAGCAGTCACATCAGATACCTCTCTCCTCATCTGGCCAGGTGTGAAAGCAGGCTGCAGAGTGGAGGAACTTAGGGCCTCCTGTTCAATTGATTCTCCAATCGAGCGCAAACACACACAAACACAGCCTTGGAACAGCCTAGGTGTTTCTGGAGGTGGAACTAAGACTGCAAAACTGGAAGACTAGAAGAGTGCTCTGAGTAAGGTCACCAGAGACCAACGTGGTCCAGCGGCCTGTCTGCCTCACCGAGCCCCCCGGGCCAGCTCCAGCTCCAGCACTAGGTGCAAAGTTCTCCATCAGAGATAGTAAAACTACAAGACAATGTTCAGTCACAAAGCCAGGATTCACACGTTTGTGTCGGATGTCAGGCAAACGTTACAACCAGTTATGCTTACTCCTTGTGTAAAATACATGGAAAAGACAGATAAGCATTTCATTTATCCGAATTAGGAAGCATTGGGATGTATAATTGTTTACATGTCTAGCTCTAGCGTTTTTTTTCCGGGAACTCAAATCAAGTATGCGTCAATTTAAAAAGAACTGGCTGAGAATGTTGCTATTTGTGGTTTAGACAGTGATGAAGCATACCACAACTGACAACCAAAACAGTGAGGCAGAAAGAAAAAGAGAGACAAAGTTTCTAGTTTCTATAACCTAAAGAGAAATCCAAGACATCTTCTATCCTTCCCTTCCACATCAACACCCACACAGTCGTTACCCCCATTCTGTTCAATAAACCGATCTGCTCCCTTCCGGGTCTTATAGGAGCTAAATAGAGTAAACAGTTGTGTAGCTGCTACCAGAAAACACCAATTAGAACACACCCCTTCTACTCACCATCAACAAACACTCATCTGTGAGCCTCAAGCCTTCGTACGGGGAGATAGTAGTGCATTATGGTAGTGCCACTTGGTAGTGCCACCACTGGAGGCTAGTGCCTCTAGCCTCCAGTCTCAGCTCAGGCTGAATCTACAATGCTATACATGAAGGGATGCTATACAGGAAGAGATTTTATAAAGTTATTGTCAAGGCTGTCTCCGCATTATTATTTCACTAATAGTTCTGTTTAGGTTCAAGCTGCATTGTCTCCTGAAAGGAAGTATTAGTTAACACCCACCGCCATAAGCTCTTTATTACAAGCAATTCATAAGCTCTTTATTACAAGCTATTCATAAGCTCTTTATTACAAGCTATTCATAAGCTCTTTATTACAAGCTATTCATAAGCTCTTTATTACAAGCTATTCATAAGCTCTTTATTACAAGCTATTCATAAGCTCTTTATTACAAGCTATTCATAAGCTCTGTATTACAAGCTATTCATAAGCTCTTTATTACAAGCTATTCAAAGGCTAAACTGCTACTTTGTGAAAACATGGAGACCTGTTTGCATGTTAATTCCAAAAGGCACAGCCCCATTTCCCTACACTTCACATACGGTACTTAAGTTGCATTATACATCACTTTTTCTCAAATCTCATTACAGAGAAAATGATTGCAAAGAATTTGGTGTGCCACCTGAGAGAGTGCAAAAGCTGACTAACTAAAAGCTTCAGCTGGCAGCTGCTGCAGGTCAGGCAGCATCACAATCAATGGCCATTCCTATGTGACAGTATCAATGCACATGTCCCTCCCACCTGAGGATCCGTTTTTTTTCAGACATCTATTTCCTGTGTTTGATGGGTGCAAAATCGACTTGTCACTTAAATCTCGCTGGATTGATTGCTTTCATTTTACACTTGTGACTCTTTCATACTCTTGCTTGTGTCGTCTGGTTTTTCCCTTTAGCGTTACCACCAAGGAAATGTTTGTAATGACCTGTCAAACACCCCTTTAATGGCTGAAATGGGCTCAGTGGAATACATTGTATTTCCGTTGCATCTATAAGACCGCTAAAGCGTCATCAGGAATTTAACGCATCACAAGAAAGAGAAGAAAGATAACTTTAGTTTGATGGGTGTATTGATGCAAATGAAGCACATATAATTGTCTTTCTTTTAGCACAAAATATTTTGTAAATACTTGATATCATTACAAAATGATATCGCAATTCAATGGCTCAAACACGAGACATATGTGGCAAGGTCCACAGACAATCACAGATTACAAAAAGAAAACCAGCCCTGTCGCGGACATCAACGTCTTGCTTCCAGACAAATGAAACAATTTCTTTGCGTGCATTGAGGACAATACAGTGCCACCGATGCGGCCCGCTACCAAAGACTGTGGGCTCTTCTTCTCTGTGGCCAACGTGAGTAAAACATTTGAACGTGTTAACCCTCGCAAGGCTGCCGGCCCAGACGGCATCCCTAGCCGCAGACCAATTGACTGGTGTGTTTACGGACATATTCAATCAATCCCTATCCCAGTCTGCTGTACCCACTTGCTTCAAGATGTCCACCATTGTTCCTGTTCCCAAAAAAAGCTAAGGTAACTGAACAAAATGACTATCGCCCCGTAGCACTCACTTCTGTCATCATGAAGTGCTTTGAGAGACTAGTCAAGGATCATATCACCTCCACCTTACCTCTCACCCTAGACCCACTCAAACTTGCTTACCGCCCCAATAGGTCCACAGACGATGCAATCGCCATCACACTGCACACTGCCCTATTCCATCTGGACAAGAGGGATACCCATGTAAGAATGCTGTTAGTTGACTTCAGCTCAGCATTCAACACCATGTACCCTCCAAAACTCATCATTATGCTTGAGACCCTGGGTCTCAACCCCACCCTGTGAAACTGGGTCCTGGACTTCCTGACCGGCCGCCCCCAGGTGGTGAAGGTAGGAAACAACATCTCCACTCCGCTGATCCTCAATACTGGGGCCCCACAAGGGTGCGTTCTCAGCCCTCTCCTGTGCTCCCTGTTCACCTACGACTGCATGGCCATCCACGCCTCCAACTCAATCATCAAGTTTGCAGACGACACTACAGTGGTAGGCTTGATTACCAACAACGACGAGACGGCCTACAGGTCGGAATGTGGTTTCAGGAAAATAACCTCTCACTCAATGTCAGCAAAACAAAAGAGATGATCATGGACTTCAGGAAACAGCAAGGGGAGCACCCCACTATCCACATCGAAGGGACAGCAGTGGAGAAGGTGGAAAGTTTTAAGTTCCTTGGTGTATGTATCACCGACAAACTAAAATTGTCCACGCACACAGACAGTGTGGTGAAGAAGGTGCAACAGCGAGGCTGAAATGTGGCTTGTTACCAAAAACCCTCACTAACTTTTACAGGTGCACAATTGAGAGCATCCTGTCGTGCTGTATCACCGCCTGGTACAGCAACTGCATCGCCCACAACCGCAGGTCTCTCCAGAGCGTGGTGCGGTCTGCATAACGCATCACCGGGGGCAAACTACCTGCCCTCCAGGACACCTACACCACCCGATGTCACAGGAAGGCAAAAAATCTAATCAAGGACAATAACCACCCGAGCCACTACATGTTCACCCCACTCCATTCAGAAGGCGAGGTCAGTGCAGGTGCATCAAAGCTGGGACAGGCAGATTGAAAAACAGCTTCTATCTCAAGGTCATCAGATTGTTAAACAGCCACCACTAGCACAGAGAGACGGCTGCCTACCTACAGACTTGATATCATTGGCCACTTTAATAAATGGAACACTAGTCACTTTAATAATGTTTACATATATCACATTACTCATCTCATATGTATATAATGTATCCATCACTATCTATTCTTTACTATCTATTGCATATTAGATGTTCTGTCACTGCTCATCCATATATTTTATACTTATATATTCTTATCCCATTACTTTACTAGATTGTGTGTATTAGGCTTTGCTGTGGAATTTGTTAGATATTACCTGTTAGATACTGCTACACTGTCAGATCTAGAAGCATAAGCATTTCACAACACTCACAATAACACCTGCTAACCATGTGTATGTGACCAATACATTTTGATTTGATTTGAAATGTATATGAGTGCATTCTAATATATATTATATATATATACACACTTTTTAAATTCAATACCTGAATTCCCAACAAAATCCCTTAACTCCATTCATTATTTGTCAAAATAAAATGTTATTTTGTCACATAGACCTGCTTACTTACAAGCCCTTAACCAACAACGCAGTTTGAAGAAGAAAAAAATAAGTGTTAAGTACAAAATAGATAAGTACAAAATACTAAAAATAAAAGTAACAAATAATTAAAGAGCAGCAGTAAAATAACAATAGCGAGGCGATATAAAGGGGGTACCGGTACAGAGTCAATGAGCGGGGGCACTGGTTAATCGAGGTAATTGAGGTAATATGTACACGTAGGTAGAGTTAAAGTGACTATGCATAGATAATAAACAGAGAGTAGCAGCAGCGTAAAAGAGGGGGCGATGCAAACAGTCTGGGTAGACATTTGATTAGCTGTTCAGGAATCATATGGCTTGGGGGGTAGAAGCTGTTAAGAAGTATTTGGACCTAGACTTGGTGCTCCGGTATCGCTTGCCGTGTGGTAGCAGAGAGAACAGTCTATGACTAGGGTGGTTGGGGTCTTTGACAATTTTTAGAGCCTTCCTCTGACCCTGCCTGGAATAGAGGTCCTGTTTGGCAGGAAGCTTGGCCCCAGTGATGTACTGGGCCGTACGCACTACCCTCTGCAGTGCCTTGCGGTCGGAGGCCGAGCAGTTGCCGGCCCAGGCAGTGATGCAACCAGTCAGGATGCTCTCCATGGTGCAGCTGTAGAACTGTTTGAGGATTTGAGGACCCATGACAAATCTTTTCAGTCTCCTGAGGGGGAATACGCTTTGCCGTGCCCTCTTCACGACTGTCTTGGTGTGTTTGAACCATGATAGTTTGTTGGTGAAGTGGGACACCAAGGAAGTTGAAGCTCTCAACCTGCTCCACTACAGCACCGTCGATGAGGATGGGGGCGTGCTCGGTCCTCCTTTTCCTTTAGTCTCTTTAGTCTTGATCACGTTGAGGGAGAGGTTGTTGTCCTGGCACCACATGGCCAGGTATCTGACCTCCTCCCTTATAGGCACTCTCATCGTTGTTGTTGGTGATCAGGTCTACCACTGTTGTGTCATCGGCAAACTTAATGACGGTGATGGAGTCGTGCCTGGCCATGCAGTCATGGGTGAACAGGGAGCACAAGAGGGGACTGAGCATACACCCCTGAGGGGCCCCCGTGTTGCGGATCAGCATGGTGGATGTGTTGTTACCTACCCTTACCACCTGGGGGCAGCCCGTCAGGAAGTCCAGGATCCAGTTGCAGAGGGAGGGGTTTAGTCACTGGGTCCTTAGCTTACTGGTGAGCTTTGAGGGCGCTATGGTGTTGAACGCTGAGCTGTAGTCAATGAATAGCATTCTCACATAGGTGTTCCTTTTGTCCATGTAGGAAAGGGCAGTGTGGAGTGCAATAGAGATTGCATCATCTGTGGATCTGTTGGGGCGGTATGCAAATTGGATTGGGTCTTGGATTTCTGGGATAATGGTGTTGATGTGAGCCATGACCAGCCTTTCAAAGCACTTCATGGCTACAGACGTGAGTGCTACAGGTCAGTAGTCATTTAGGCAGGTTACCTTAGTGTTATTGGGCACAGGGACTATGGTGGTCTGCTTGAAACATGTTGGTATTACAGACTCAGTCAGGGAGAGTTTGTCTGTGGGTCAGTGCATGCTCGGAGTACACGTCCTGGTAATCAGCCTTGTGAATGTTGACCTGTTTAAAGGTCTTACTCACGTCGGCTAAGGAGAGCGTGATCACACCGTCGTCCGGAACAGCTGATGCTCTCATGCATGTTTCAGTGTTACTTGCCTCGAAGCGAGCATAGAAGTTTTTTCGCTCGTCTGGTAGGCTCGTGTCACTGGGCAGCTCACAGCTGTGCTTCCCTTTGTAGTCTGTAATACTTTGCAAGCCGTGCCACATCTGAAGAGCGTCAGAGCCGGTGTAGTACGATTCAATCTTAATCCTGTATTGACACTTTGCCTGTTTGATGGTTCGTCGGAGGGCATAGCAGGATTTCTTATAAGATTCTGGGTTAGAGTCCCGCTCCTTGAAAGCGGCAGCTCTACCCTTTAGCTCAGCGCATGTTGCCTGTAATCCATGGCTTCTGGTTGGGGAATGTACGTACAGTCACTGTGGGGGCGACATCATCGATGCACTTATTGATGAAGCCAGTAACTGATGTGGTATACTCCTCAATACCATCGGAAGAATCCCTGAACATATTCCAGTCCATGCCAGTAAAATGTTTTATGTGCTATAATTGTCAATATCTGGATTTAAAAAACTGAAAATGTTTGGATAATCTTCAATTGTACAACTTGCATTGATTAGAATTATTTTTTATTAGAAAAACCTTTCAACAATTTTGATGACCATTGCTAGTGACAGGCTAGCCATGGTAGAGATAACCTGGTCCCAGATGTCTTTGTGATCTTGCCAACTCCATTGCTGTCATTGTTCAGTCAAACATGACAATTCCATAAGGAGATGGTAAGAGAGCAGAAACAAAATTACATCCAGGCTAAGATAGAGTCTAAAGAGAGTAACGTAAAATCTATGACCTGTTGAATGTGTGTGGAGGATGCAGAATGTTCCTGGTAGATGTTTCCAGTGCTGGTTATGAATGTTCTGAGGAGAGGCCATGAAACAGGGCCCATTATAGGGTCAGGAAAACAGAGTCTAGGCACCTCTGGAATTCATCCTCTCTCTTCACCTCCTGACCCACAGAAAACATCAAAAGAAAATGACCCCGGATGATCATAGGGACCTTAGGACCTTTTCTTCTTATCTTTTTTACTACAAAACATAGACAATCAAAGTCTAGAGAAAATCGCAGGTTTTAAAAGTGTACATAAAATCGCATCTCCACTATTATGGTGCTGGAGATAAGCAATATGATGTAAAAAAGTGGTGAAGTGCCCCTTTAAAGACTTGGGTATACAGACTTCTCTGGAATTTACCCTCGCTCTTCACCTTGTGAACCAAGTCTCCACAGCTGACCAATAGTTGGCCGAGCTGAGCCTTTACCTTTGTTGTTGTAATGGACGTTGCAAGGAGTAGACCAAGGCGCAGTGTGGTGAGTGCTCATCATTAATTTATTTACTCAGAACACTTTAAACAAAATAACAAAACGACCAACAGTTCCGTCAGGTTCAACAAAACAGAAAGTAACCACCCACAAAACCCAAAGGAAAACAGGCTGCCTAAGTATGGCTCCCAATCAGAGACAACGATATACAGCTGTCCCTGATTGAGAACCATACCCGGCCAAAACAAAGAAATACACAAAACATAGAAAAAAGGACATAGAATGCCCACCCTAGTCACACCCTGGCCTAACCAAAATAGAGAATAAAAACCTCTCTATGGCCAGGGCGTGACAGTTGTGGTCATGTAATTCTGCTCAATGTCAAGGGACATAGAAATACTGTACATCCTACACATAATGGGTTGATCTGTAGGAGGCATCCCATCTGTATCTTTTTTCTGTAAGATATGAGTCATACAGTACAAGGACTGCTATGTGTTTTTAGTGGTGGTGAAATGAACTAGAAACCCACAGAGAAGAACACTACACATAGGCTACCGTATATCCTCTCCCTTAATAACATACTGGATCAAATGTAACATGATACAATTGCTATTTGCTAAAACCTTTAGCCACAATTACAACATTAACATGTGATCATCAAGTGTCCGATGTTTCTGGATTTGCATCTTTGATATCTAAACAGAGTTGTTTGACTGTGCAGCTAAAGATAGATACACCATCTCCAGCTAGCCAGGATAGTCCTGGAACAGAACAACCAAAGATAAACCATCTCCAGCTAGCCAGGACAATCCTTAAACAGAACAACTAAAGATAGTTTATCTCCAGCTAGCCATGACAATCCTGGAACAGAACAACTAAAGATAAACTATCTCCAGCTAGCCAGGACAATCCTGGAACAGAACAACTAAAGATAAACCATCTCCAGCTATCCAGGACAATCCTGGAACAGAACAACTAAAGATAAACCATCTCCAGCTATCCAGGACAATCCTGGAACAGAACAACTAAAGATAAACCATCTCCAGCTATCCAGGACAATCCTGGAACAGAACAACTAAAGATAAACCATCTCCAGCTATCCAGGACAATCCTGGAACAGAACAACTAAAGATAAACCATCTCCAGCTATCCAGGACAATCCTGGAACAGAACAACTAAAGATAAACCATCTCCAGCTATCCAGGACAATCATGGAACAGAACAACTAAAGATAAACCATCTCCAGAACAGAACACTGGTTGGCCCTAAACTCTGACCTCTGACCTTGGCTTCCTCAATCTCCTCTTTTCCTAAATCCCTAATTCACGCTGCGTCCAGCCAGCCAAGCCCAGTGGTGATCCGGATTGTGTTTCATTTAAGTGCCTGACCCTGGCCTCTAGCATAGCAGCATCACTCTCTCACTCACACACTCATCCCCTTCCTCCTGTCTCCTCTGGACTCCTCCTCTAGCATACCATCCACTCACTTACTTACTCACTTACTCACTCACTCACCCCCCACCCCCTTCACTCTGCCCTGGACTCTAGCATAGCATCCACTCACTTACTCACTCACCCCCCTTCCCTCTCTTCTCTCTCCCCTGGACTCTAGCATAGCATCCAGTCACTCACCCCCCCCCCCCCCCCCCCCCCCTCTCCCGTGCCTCTGACTTTGCATCTGGACATCTGTGCCATTGATCATCATCATGCTGCTTGCAACATGAGATCAGATTCTGTCCCCAACATTTTCCATCATTGCTCTGGTAGTACATACTGTTACCCAGACATCAATGGAGATTGATTCCTGCTGCTAATGTTTGTTTAGTTTTTCTAAGATCAGATGCTGTACTGTCCTGTGATTGTCCAGTGTCTCCCAACATTTCGCCGTCACTGGTCTGGCCGTACATAATGTTACCTGAACGTCATGCGGAGACTCACAAGGATCTCCAGACGGACTGATTCCTGCTGGTCAGTGGTGTAAAGTGTAAAGAAAAAATACTTGAAAGTACTACTTAAATAGTTTTTGGGGGTATCTGTACTTTACTTTACTATTTATATTTTTGGCAACTTTTACTTTTACTTCACTACATTCCGAAATAAAATAATGTACTTTTTACTCCATAAACTTTCCGTGGCAGCCAAAAGTACTGGTTACATTTTGACAGGAAAATTGTCCAATTCACACACTTGTGAATTGAACATCCCTGGTCATCCCTACTGCATCTGATTTGGCGGACTCACTAAACAGAAACGCTTTGTCTATAAATTGTCTGAGTGTTGGAGTGTGCCCCTGGCAATAAAAAAAACATAAAACTGGTGCAGTCTGGTTTGCTTAATATAAGGAATTTAAAATGATTTACACTTCATCTTTTACTTTTGACACTTAAGTATATTTAAAACCATATACTTTTAGACTTTTACTCAAGTAGTATTTTACTGGGTGACTTTCACTTTTACTTAAGTCATTTTCTATTAACGTATCTTTACTTTTACTCAAGTATGACAATTGAGTACTTTTTCCACCACTGCTGCTGGTAAAGAATGCATTTCCCCATCAGTGGCGAGTGCTAGCAACAAGATCAGCTGCTGGACTGTTGTAGTACTGTCCAATGTTTCCCAACATTCCCCAAATTGTGAGCCTGCACTGATTGACTGAAGTATTGCCTCTTTCTTTAATGTTCATACAAGAGCATCATTGTTAGCTTCTACTATGGCGTAGTCTACATTTTAACAATATGGATTATATGGAGGATTATGAAGGTGAATAGAAGGAAACCTACTGCTATCTCAGTATCCCTAGTTTCAAGAACTAAATGAGCGGATGTAGGCCAACTGTATTATTCAAATCAGTTGGGAGGGACCTTTATAAACATGCCTTCAATGCCTTGGAAACCCAACACATTATTTATGCGCATCAATAAAAACAATTTGGGGTATTTTTGCAATAGTGGGTTGTTTAGTAAGAGTGTATTTTGTAACGCACGTTGTGCTGCCTCAGTACTGCACTACTGAGTGACATTAGGTTTTAAAACACCAAAACAAGTCAAGTTCATCTCTCTATCATAACAAAATGTTCATGAGAAAAACTATTCAGTCCAATATCTGGTTGTGGCTTTAGATATGCATAGCCAATGTGGTATGAGTTACCTATAATACAAGAGCAGCCTATTCATTCCCTTTAAGTCAAATGAACTATGCCAGTGACACTATATGACAAATGCTGGTCTATTTGACACTGTATAGCAACAATGTTGCCAGACGTTCCAAATCATTGTCTACAATGTTATAATGTTCTCGCTCTGAAGGTGTATGGTCATAATGTCGCACGAGATTGTATAATTGTTGCAAGAATGCACTTTAGAATGTAGCTGATCATTATAGCCAATTACTGGAAAATTACTCGATTATTTCATTCAGTTCTCTATAGGCTATCTGACTGTCATCAAGTGAATAGGTCTATGATGTTGTGATGAATGTATAGTTTCCAAGACTTTCTAACCTTAGCTGCTCGTCCGGACAAGTCACGAAAATAGCTTATATTTATAAAGATTACAACTGACCAACCGCAACATAGTTGTTTTTACATTCTAAGCGCATGCAGCTCAAAACAAACATGAAAACGGATATTTCGATAGGATTTGGTTTGAAGTGAACCCGCGAAGGTGTAACCTGATCACTGCAAAAAAATCCTTAGCCTACAGCCATATAGATTCTGACCCATAAATGATTCATACGCATAAATACGCCATAGGCATATTGATCGGGTCCGTATTAGCCTACTGATCGATCCAAGGAAAAGTGTAGTGCCGTGTCTGTCTAGCCTACCTAGAACTGGGGACACGCAGGCCTTTCCCTTTCACGGATGTGCTGTGATATATGCATCGTCTACCTGCTGAATAACCTTACAAGACAACATTGAACGAGCATGTCAACAACAGCACAAGAACAAAGGGCATACAGTATTTTTAATCATTCGTGGGGCTACATCTCATCTGGGAGGGAATGGGAATCAAACCGAGTAGCTGGCAGCACAACACTGTCCGTGTAGCCATGCATGGCTTTGAATCCCCTTTGATTTACGAAAAAATGAACCCATATGAAGCTCAACACATCTGTGGGTTAGTTGACGACAGTTGTTTTATGTCAATAACACCCTAAATGAATCATATATGCCAGGCTACAGACAGGTGTTTATGAAATGATCATTTGACAAAAGGTGAGCAGGCAAGATAGCCTATATCCTATGAAGTCTGTCTCACAAACATGGCACCTATATGATTAGCCCTATTGTTCATATCGATCACTAGCAGACTGGTTGAGTCTAATGCCTATAGGTGTTATGAAGACATTGGTCCTGGGCCAATAGTAGGCTATGTGGTGAATAGCCCACATTCCATGTTACACCTATATTGCTAAAGAGTGGGCATGCAGTTTCACAAAGCAATAGGCTACAACACACTAGACTGTCACTTACCATCAATAGATGCTGTAGGAGATAGGATCTCCAAACTGAGCAGAAATCCCACGAAGAACAACCTCATTGCCAACACCTTTGCAATGCCAGATGTCATTGCTTTTTTAATATATATAAAATACTGGATATAACGTTGGCTAGAATTATAAGATCAGAGAATATATTCAAACACCTCATCCGAACACCCAGAATGGTCGGGTGCGATTGTCCGTTCTCTTTGCGCCCTGCAACCACGCACTGAGAATAGCTACGGTAGCTTCACTGGCAGCAGTAGGCAATGAATACAAATGTAGAAACATTGAAAGACTTGCTACAACCTAGTGAGCCTACGAGTTGTTCTCATGCAGTCATGTATATATATTATACAGTATCAGCATGCGTGATCCATATAAGCCCACACACTATTTTTCAAAGGAAAATATATTGTGAACACAATGTGGCTTCGCCATTCATCTAGAAATGTCCCACTAGTTCACAATCTCCTCGGATTTCCGTCACTGCGGCAGTGTTGAAAATAACCCATGCCATAAAATTAAAAATAAAAGCGCCTTTTTCTTTGGGAGCTCCACCGCCTCTGTTACTGGTGGTTACAACACGTTGAGTGGATGGCGGTGAGTCTGAAGCGCCGACACACAGCACTCTGGAACCAGTGGATGACGTCACCAATTCAATTCTTAGAGAAAATCGAAAAACTGCGCGGCAAGCTCCCTTTGCGCAAGCGCGGAGACTCTTTCCAGCGCATTAAACTGGCGCCCCTACACCAACCATATTGGCACAAGGACAGTTGTTTTCTGTTTCAATTTGATTGACAAGTGTACACCCTCAAATCTGTCTGTCATTAGAGTTGAACAGGTCCGAAATATTATAACACATTGGCCTACTGTATATAACACAGAACTTATTTAACGTCCTTATTTTAAAACTTTTTAAAGAATGCCACACTGGGTCTTCCAACACTGTGGAAGCTTTCCCCTAGCTTTGTGCACACAGCTGCTCTTAACTTCAGCATTGATAGGTGTGCACCGTAGAGCTCCCAAGAATCATACTAGTATGCTTCTATGTTACTATGATGACAGATGAGATCATGAGAAGTGTCCCAGCCAGGGTTCCGGAGAGGAAGGATGTGCTATATTCAAAACAGGTTTTTGGACTTTTTATGACATCCCGCTCAGAGAATATTCTCTGACTCAGACTAATGATGTATGTAAACCCTTGATTGCTGATGCTATGTTTGTGCCATTGAGAAGTTTTGAAGCCACCAGTCAGCCATATTGGCAGTGGCACTCCCATGTAGGAGCAGTACTCCATAGGAATGAATGGAATTCTATAGTATTTCAATTAAATGTAGTACAACCCACTACAACAACAAAAAATACTTAAATACATGTAATTTTGTCCTTTAATTGAAATAAAATAGAATTCCATTCATTCCTATGGAGGACTCCGCATACTCTCAACTGCCAATATATAGCATCAGTAATCCAAGGTTTATATACATAACTGAACCCAGTCCACTGCATTTCTCAGGAGAGAACCTCCTCTTGTGGTAAATTAAGGACATGGCATATAACTCAACAGTCGTAGCACAGAGTTTTCCTAGTAGGCGCATCGCAATAGTCTAACATGGCGACATCTCAAAATAACTGTAGAGTATAGGGGCTGGGGGGGAAATGAATAAAAAAAAAAAATACAGCTTTTTAGGCAAATGTACTAAACAATAACTTTAAGCAATGCAATTCATATGCATAGAATAGCCTATGAGTTAGGCTATAAAATAGCTTACACATTTTATTGACTTTAGACAAAGTCAATGAAAGACCCAGCCATAGCCAAACTAATGCACATAAAAAATGGAATCTGGACTCTGGACTCTGTCATAAAACCTGACTTCATGATCAAATCATCTGTAACATATGGATTCTCATCCTATGAATGTCAGCTCAGTTCACAATGCTGCATAGTAAAAATCTCTGTTTTCTTCCCAAAGCAGCGGAGTTGTATTATTGCTTTGTTTCCAATGTGAGTCCCAAATGGCACCCTATTTCCTATAGTGCACTGCTTTTGACCAGTTCCCTGTCACAGGGATTCCTATCATAAGGATATCTTAGGGCCCTGGTCAAATGTAGTGCAATACTGTACATAGGGAATAGGGTGCCAGTTGGGAAGCAGACAAGGCTTGGGGTAGTAGAGGAAGATGTTTTCCATCTGAAGCAGTAAGACAATGAAACTGTCTGTGACCCCTCAGAGAAAGACAGAGATTTGAGACTGGCTTAAATCTCTCTTAAATCTCCCTTCTCTCTTAAATCTCTCTCTCTCTTTCCTCCCTCTCTCTCTATCTCTCCGTACTCCCTCCCCCTCCCTACCTCAGTCTAGTGTGAAGACTGATACTTAAGAAGAATGTGAGTGACATAGTCAGGAGGGAGGGTCCTCTAGCTTTCTCATCCAATGGGTTTTGAGAAGGAGACGAGGCGAGAGGACGCGAGGAGTATGCAATAAAGATTTTCCCAAGACTCTAAAAAACATAGACGGTTTGTGAAAACATATATCGATCTAACAAACTTTGGCCCATTCATAATCCATTATCATGGACTTAGAAAACATAGAGAGGGATTTGGTGTGGTTTCAAAGGCCTGAGGCGAGAGGGGAAGTCTGAGTACAAACAAAGATCCTATCTAGATCCCCCTCTGAGAGAATGTATATCCCAAAGGGCACCCTATATAGTGCTCTGGTCAAAAGTAGTGAACTATGTAGGGAATAAGGAGCCATTTGGGAAGCAGCCAATATAAGGCTGATTCCTACTGTCGTAAGGTAGGTGATTTTAGAATGAAAACCAGAAACTAAAATGACCTAACCCTTCCAGACCTGTAGAGGGCACTGAACACTGAACATGGTGTAAATGGAATGCCTGTTGTAGTATAGAGTTAGACTTTCAATGTACTGTATATCAAGTATCAACCATCAAGATAAACTCAGCAAAAAAAGAAACATCCCTTTTTCAGGACACTGTCTTTCAAAGATAATTTGTAAAAATCTAAATAACTTCATAGATCTTCATTGTAAAGGGTTTAAACACTGTTTCCCATGTGTAACGGCTGTCATATTGTAGAGAGGACCAAGGCGCAGCGGGTTGCATGTTCATCATTATATTTAATGAATAAAGATAACACGAAACAAAACACGAAACAAAACAATAAACAAAGAACAACAGGTGACAGTTTCACAGGCTACAATAATCACTAGCAGTGCGAAATACAACTACCCACAAACAAACAGGTGAACACAAGCTCTTAAATATGGCTCTCAATCAGGAACAACGATGAACAGCTGTTCCTGATCGAGAGCCACACGGACCAACAAAGAAATACACACACTAGAAAAACCTAGAATACAAAAACCAGAACATACACCAAAACCCCGGAATACATAAATAAAACACCCCTCTACAATACACATAACCCCCGAACCACATAAAACAAATACCCTCTGCCACATCCTGACCAACCTACAAATACAAATAACCCCTATACTGGTCAGGACGTGACAGTACCCCCCCCCCCCCCCAAAGGTGCAGACCCCGGATGCACCTCAACAAAAAAATACAAAAAAAGAAACCCCTAACTAAAGGGAGGGTGGCTGCCGTCAACGACGGCACCTGTGCTACACCCCCCCTCCCCAACCCACCTATACTGGAGGTGGCTTAGGTTCTGGCCTACTGTCCTCCAGACTGTAGGCAGAGTCTCGTCTCCGGACCGTAGGCAGACTCACTCGGTTCCAGGTCGCAGGCAGACTCACTCAGTTCCGGGTCGCGGGCCGTCTCACCCGGTTCCGGACAGTGGGCCGTCTTACCCGGTTCCGGACAGTGGGCCGTCTCACCCGGTTCCGGACAGTGGGCCGTCTCACCCGGCTCCGGACAGTGGGCCGTCTCACCCGGCTCCGGACAGTGGGCCGTCTCACCCGGCTCCGGACAGTGGGCCGTCTCACCCGGTTCCGGACACTCTGGACGAGGCACTGTTGCCGGACACTCTGGACGAGGCACTGTTGCCGGACACTCTGGACGAGGCACTGTTGCCGGACACTCTGGACGAGGCACTGTTGCCGGACACTCGGGCCTGGTCTGATGCACTGGAAGCCTGATGCGTGGGGCTGGTAGTGGAGGTACCAGCCTGGGGACACACACCTCAAGGCTAGTGCGAGGAGCGGGAACAGGCTGAGTAGGACTAGGCTGACTTATTGGAAGCTTGATGCGTGGTGCTGGTACTGGACGTGCCAGACTAGAGGTTCGCACTTCCGGGTCAGCACGAGAGGCGGGAACTGGAAAAACTGGGCCATGGAGGCGCACAGGTGGCCTTGATCGCACCTCCTGCACAACCCGTCCTGGCTGGATGGAACTAGCAGCCCTGTACGAGCGGAGTGCTAGTACAGGGCGAACTGGGCTGTGCAGGGGCCTGGTGGTTACCGTGCGTAGAGCGGGCGTAGGGTAGCCTGGTTCTAGGAGGTGCACCGGTGACCAGACGCACTGCGCAGGCATCCTCCTACCAGGCTGGATGCCCACTCTAGCACGGCATCTGCGAGGGGCTGGAAAAACTCGCACTGGACTGTGCGTGCGTATGGGCGAGATCGTGCGCACTTCTTCATAACTCGGCACCCTCCACTCCATACACTCCTCCATATAAGCATGGGTAGCTGGCTTAGGGCTCACCCTTGGCCCAGCCAAACTACACGTGTGCCCCCCCCCAAATTTTTTATTGGGGGTGCCTCTCGTGCTCTACCTGCCTCCCAGGCAGGTTGTCACAGTGGTCCAATAATTGTTCCCATGTCCAGTCAATCCTTGACTCCAACACCTCCAGCGACCAGGATGCCATCTCCTCCCGAACGCGCTGCTTCCTATAGTCCACCTGTTGTCGCTCCTTCCTCCGCTGCTTGGTCCGTGTTTGGTGGGTAGTTCTGTAACGGCTGTCGTATTGTAGAGAGGACCAAGGTGCAGCGGGTTGCATGTTCATCATTATATTTAATGAATAAAGATAACACAAAACAAACCAATAAACAAAGAACGACAGGTGACAGTTTCACAGGCTATAATAATCACTAGCAGTGCGAAATACAACTACCCACAAACAAACAGGTGAACACAAGCTCTTAAATATGGCTCTCAATCAGGAACAACGATGAACAGCTGTTCCTGATCGAGAGCCACACGGACCAACAAAGAAATACACACACTAGAAAAACCTAGAATACAAAAACCAGAACATACACCAAAACCCCGGAATACAAAAATAAAACACCCCTCTACAATACACATAACCCCCGAACCACATAAAACAAATACCCTCTGTCACGTCCTGACCAACCTACAAATACAAATAACCCCTATACTGGTCAGGACGTGACACCATGCTTGTTCAATGAACCATAAACAATTACTGAACATGCACCTGTGGAACTGTCGTTAAGACACTAACAGCTTACAGACAGTAGGCAATTAAGGTCACAGTTATGAAAACTTAGGACACTAAAGAGGCCTTTCTACTGACTCTGAAAAACACCAAAAGAAAGATGCCCAGGGTCCCTGCTCATCTGGGTGAACGTGCCTTAGGCATGCTGCAAGGAGGAATGCGGACTGCAGATGTGGCCAGGGAAATAAATTGTAATATCCGTACTGTGAGACGCCTAAGACAGCACTACAGGGAGACAGGACGGACAGCTGATCGTCCTCGCAGTGGCAGACCACGTGTAACAACACCTGCACAGGATCAGAACATCCAAACATCACACCTGCGGGACAGGTACAGGATGGCAACAGCAACTGCCCGAGTTACACAAGGAACGCACAATCCCTCCGTCAGTGCACAGACTGTCCGCAATAGGCTGAGAGAGGCTGGACTGAGGGCTTGTAGGCCTGTTGTAAGGCAGGTCCTCACCAGACATCACCGGCAACAATGTGGCCTATGGGCACAAATCCAATGTCGCTGGACCAGACAGGATCGGCAAAAAGTGCTCTTCACTGATGAGTCGCGGTTTTGTCTCACCAGGGGTGATGGTCGGATTCGCTTTTATCGTCGAAGGAATGAGCGTTACACCGAGGCCTGTACTCTGGAGCAGGATCGATTTGGAGGTGGAGGGTCCGTCATGGTCTGGGGAGGTGTGTCACAGCATCATCGGACTGAGCTTGTTGTCATTGCAGGTAATCTCAACGCTGTACGTTACAGGGGAGACATCCTCCTCTCTCATGTGGTACCCTTCCTGCAGGCTCATCCTGACATGACCCTCCAGCATGACAATGCCACCAGCCATACTGCTTGTTCTGTGCATGATTTCCTGCAAGACAGGAATGTCAGTGTTCTGCCATGGCCAGCGAAGGGCCCGGATCTCAATCCCATTGAGTACATCTGGGACCTGTTGGATCGGAGGGTGAGGGCTATGGCCATTCCACCCAGAAATGTCTGGGAACTTGCAGGTGCCTTGGTGGAAGAGTAGGGTAACGTCTCACAGCAACAACAGGCAAATCTGGTGCAGTCCATGAGGAGGAGATGCACTGCAGTACTTAATGCAGCTGGTGGCCACACCAGACTGTTACTTTTGATTTTGCCCCCCCTTTGTTCAGGGACACATTATTCCATTTCTGTTAGTCACATGTCTGTGGAACTTGTTCAATTTATGTGTCATTTATTGAAGCTTGTTATGTTCAATCAAATATTTACAAGTTACTTTTGCGGAAAATAAACGCAGTTGACAGTGAGAGGACGTTTCTTTTTTTGCTGAGTTTATATAGGATAAATGATTATTGATGACAAATGATTATTAACTAATATTTAGACATCTTATGTTTACTGATGTTATTTCATTTAAAAGCACAATAACCATTTAATCATTGTAATAATAGCAGAGATTCATTTTAAAAGATTGAATAGAAGTAATTGCTGCAGCTTTCAAATGTTACATTTGAGCTTCCTCTCACAACCAAAATCTGCTGGGTATGGATGTTAGTTTTCAGTGTTTGGTGCAGAAAACACAGAAGTCTTCCAACATACACTCTTAGAAAAGCTGCGCTTTCTAGAACATTAAAAGGGTTATTTTGCTGTCCCCATAGGATAACCCTTTGAATAACCCTTTATGGTTCCAGGTCGAACACGTTTGGTTCCAGGTAGAACCCTTTTGGGTTTCATCTTGATCTCTTTCCACAGAGGGTTCTACCTGGAAACAAAAAGGGTTCTCCTATGGGTACAGCCGAAGAACCCCTTTGGAATTCTTTTTTCTGAGAGTGTAGATGTTTGTTAAGAGACAGAAGCACAGAATGGTAGAATGTAATGCCGTGGAGAATCTGTGAAAAACAGCGTCTGGGTATCCCTAGACCCCAGCAGAATGTCTAGACAATCACTCCTCAGCCCTTAACTGAGAATAAACAAGGTTGGGTAAATTGAAGTGAATGAACCTCATTACAAAGCAATATATCTGACTGGCTTTTATGTTCAGTTTTGTATATACTTGAGTTACTTTTAGAGACATAGAATCTTATTAAGTCTGAATTTGTTCTGTCAATACAATTAATCATCAATTATACTTGGTAACAACTCAACCTGATAATCTCAACCTGATAATCTCATCCTGATAATCTCATCCTGATAATCCCCCTAGAGGAAGTAGGGAGGGTGTTCAGTCAGTGCTAGCACTGTGAATCTGGCATGGACACAGCGTGGTGTGTGGGAGACAGTCTGAAAGGGTGCCAGGATAAACAGTCCCTGACCACATGTTATCCCAGGCAGGGCAACCTGGCCTCTCTCCAGACTGTACATCTGCAGCAGCCCACAGTCAATCCCCCTGCTTTACTGACCCAGCCAAGGAGAGGGGACAGGGGAGGGCATGAGAGGAGAGAGGGAGGGAATCTAGGGGGATGGTCTAGGCATGGAGGGAGTTGGCATGGTGCTTGCAACACCAGGAGAGTAGGTTTGATTCCCTGGACCAACCATATGTAAAAAAATGTATGCACGCATGACTGTAAATCGCCTTGACTCATAAATCACCCTTGACTCATTCCACATTATGTTGTGTTACAGCCTGAATTCAAAATTAATTACATTTTAAAAAATCTCACCCATCTACACACCACACCCCATAATGACAAAGTGAAAACATGTTTTTAGATTATTTAGCAAAATTTGTGAAAACGAAATACAAAAACACCTCTACTCTTTTTGGCTGGCCACTTTAATAAATGGAACACTAGTCACTTTAATAATGTTTACATATTTTGCATTACTCATCTCATATGTATATACTGTATTCTATTCTACTGTATCTTAGTCTATGCCGCTCTGACATTGCTCGTTCATATATTCCCTAATTCCATTCCTTTACTTAGACTTGTGTGTATTGGGTATATGTTGTGAAATTGTTAGATATTACTTGTTAGATATTACTGTACTGTTGGAGCTAGAAACACAAGCATTTCGCCACACCTGCAATAACATCTGATAAACACGTGTATGTGACCAATAAAGTTTGATTTGATTTGACTTCTACTTCTATCCACATTATTCTTTTTAAAATTCTTCATGCTCTGATAGCCATGTTCAAGTCTTGCCATAGATTTTCAAGCCGATTTAAGTAAAACTGTAATTAGGCCACTCAGGAACAGTCAGTGTTGTTTTTGGTAAGCAACTCCACTGTTTATTTGGCCTTGTGTTTTAGGTTATTGTCCTGCTGAAAAATTAATTTGTCTCTCCCAGTGTCTGTTGGAAAGCAGGTTTTCCTCTAGAATTTTGCCTGTGCTTAGCTCAATTCCGTTTCTTTTTATCCTAAAAAACTCCCTAGGCCTTGCCGATGACAAGCATACCCATAACATGATGCAGCCACCACCATGCTTGAAAATATGAAGAGCGGTACTCAATAATGTGTTGTGTTGGATTTGCCCCAAACAATGCTTTGTATTCAGGACATTTCATTGCCATATTCTTAGCAGTTTTACTTTAGTGCCTTATTGCAAACAGGATGCATGTTTTGGAATATGTTTTATTCTGTACAGGCTTCCTTCTTTTCACGGTCATTTAGGTTTGTATTGTGGAGTAACTACAATGTGGTTGATCCATCTTCAGTTTTCTCCTATCATTGTCATTAAACTCTGTTTTAAAGTCAACTTTGGTGTCATGGTGAAATCCCTGAGTGGTTTCCTTCCTCCCCAGCAACTGAGTAAGAGGAAGTGGCAGTGGCGACCCATCATTCAGGGTTTTGGGGTCTGTTTTGAATGTTATTTTGGCATTAATACGTGTCACATATAAGTTTGCAAACTATGTTAAAACAATCATTGAGTTAATAAAGTCGCATACAAACATGGTGCTTTTTGCTTTCTTGGGCAAGGCAGCTCCAAAACGCAGGTGTTTCAGCCTAGCTCAGTGCTTTCTGTGGTGGTGGGGCAGCCAGCGGAAAATACGGAGCATAGGGGTTGGTAATGTTCTTTAGTTGCGCAGTGATTGGCTCAGTGTTCTGTGTTCTGTCACTCATGGGGACACTACGTCACCGCAAAATCTACAGAGAGTGTAAGAAAATTCAAGTTCCTTAAGTGCTGCCATAGATGTATATTAGTTGTGCCTATCCAAGAAGGCTCAAGGTCATTGGCCAGAGATATAATTACTTAAAATCACGTTATATCTGCCGTTGCTTTGATTGGACTGATGTCAACATCATACTTTCTAAATCTTAGCTAGCAAGCTAAACAAGCAGTCATCATCATGAATCAAGTCGAAAATCTACTGGCAAATCCTTTTCAATCCTTGTCATATGAAGATAAATTATAGATAGATCGTATCGGTGCTCATCAGCCATTGGACATAAACATTACACAACAAGTTGGAAATCGGAAATTCAACAATGAGTGGTTTGGAAGGAATCAGTGGCAAACTGCAAGTGTTGCAAAGCAGCCACTGGCCTGCTATTCAGTGGAGTGGGTGTGTGGTCCAAGTCTGGATTTAAGGGTCTCTTTTCCAAGCTTAAAAGGATAAACATTCACATGTGGTAGCAGTTGATGTTATTCTTTAATAACACAGACCCCAAAGCAAATCAGGGGGAGGAAAGTAGGTTTATTCAAATAGGATAAATCATATATGTTATGCTGAGAGGTAGATGGCAGATGTTCATGCTCCCCTGTCCTCAGTGATTCTCTCTCAGTGATTCTCCCCACAGAACAAATGAACAGGCTGTAGTTTATAACCCAGCCCTAGCCTGGGGTTGACCAATTAGAATTCTTTGCAATAAAACTATGCCAATGGCCAAATAACAAGCATCCGATTTCAGACTCAATATATAGACAAATTCCTCCCATGTCTCTGCATTAATCCCCTATTACAGAAAAAAACACTATTTCCATTGATGGTTAGTACTCCATTGACTTTTAGTCTTCTGTCTCTGCGTTGTGTATTTATCTTCGAAATATTCTTACACTCCCCCTAGAAAATTTTAAAAATAAATATACTTAAAATATATTTTTATAAAACAATTGAAAACATGAAAAAATAGACCGTCTAAAAAACGTTAGCAGTAAGCATAAAATAATTCTATAAAACACAAAGGGCATATTCTACTTGCTTTTACAATAAGAAATATTTTTCAAACAAAGTTATAGAAAATAAGTATTAACAGGTTCCTACCACATCCTGTATTAGGAGGAAGCTCACACAAAAATACAAGTGACCAGCTCCTCCACATCAGTATCAGTCCCATATAGATAACTATTAGAAATGATGTTCTGACAGTCTGCCAGTAGTGAGGAATTCTTCCGTTCCACTGGTTGCACTTCACCGGTGATCTTGTATCGTTTCAGGTACAGTCCTTGAATCGAAGGATATTGCTTCAGCTTCCGACTGTAGATACTCATAACCTGTAACGAAGGAAACAAAAAAGTGAAAGCAACATGTCCTGGTTTCAAGAGAAATTGATATTTCATATAGATTTCCCTAAGTAAGCATGTCCCAATTTTCAGGAAAAAGTTGGACATTTCACCTCGATATCCCTAATATGATGACTGCAATGTACAACATAGAAGCTTATCAGGGTCTGATCATCTTACTATGCTTCTTCACCCGAGATTGGCCCCTGATTGCTAATGAATCAGTTCTTTATTCTTCAGGCTCCGCTTTGTCATCAAAATGGACAACCTTGCAATGAGTGACATATATCCATCGTGATTTTCCATGGACTTTTACTGCTGACCTCGTTATGAGCAAAACTTGATAAGGACCTTCCCATTTTGGCCCTAATGTGTCTGTTACATATTTTTTTACCATCACCCACTTTCCTGGTACTACGTCATGTCCCCCCTCGGGACTTATTCCCCTGGCCTCTTTTACTTGTCTGTCTGCTTCTCCTAATGCATTAGTGAGTTGTATGCAATAGTTAAACATTGTGTCACTCATAAAGTGAACGTCTGCTTTTCTCAAGTCTAACGTATCTGGTAGTGGCATGGGTCGACCTGTGACAACCTCAAATGGACTCAATCCTGTGGTTGTATTATGTGTTGCCCGTATAATACATAATATGGTAGGCAATGTATCTGGCCATGCCATCCCTTCTCGATGCATCTTTGAAAGTCTATTTTTCAAAACTAAATTGGTGCGTTCTACCTGTCCACTAGATTGAGGATGATAAGGGCAGTGTAGTTGCCAGCATATATTCAGAAGATGAGCTACACCCTGACACACTTTCCTGTGAAATGAGTGCCTTGGTCGGAATCTAATTGCTCCGGAAATCCACATTGGGGAATGATTACTCAAATTAGAATTTTAGCTGTGTGTTGTGCAGTTCCTTTCTTGGTAGGGTAGGCTTCAACCCATCGTGAGAAATGATTAACAACGACCAGCACATCTTCATGTCCTTTACATTTGGGCAGCATGATGTAATCAAGCTGTAGATGTCTGAAGGGTCCTGGTGGGGCAGGCGCTCGTCGTGTCCGTACTTTCACTAGTCCCTTGGTGTTGTTTTCCATACAAATGTTGCACTTCATCTCAACATCCTTAGCCTCTTTCTGCACACCTGGATTTTACCATTTGCCCACAAAACGATAAACTAACTTGTCCACACCAATGTGTCCCAAAGAGTGGATCTGTGTCACCAAGTAGGGTACGAGTGCATTTGGTGCTACACATCTCAGGTTTTATTTCCACACACCTTCTTGACTGAGTTTGCATCCTGCAGCCATCCATTCCCACACTTCATCTTTTGGTGCACTGCTTTGCATATCTGTAAAGTGTTGCAATGTATCCAAGGTGTATCTCCTAATCGATAGTTTAGGTGACAGTGTTCTCATGGCAGCCGCCTTAGCAGCTCTGTCAGCCAGATCATTACCTTTAGTCTCGTCTGTAAAGATTCTTCCATGTGCTTCCATTTTCAAAATTGCAACTTGTCCAGGTAACTGGAGAGCATTCAGTAGAGCCATCACCTCTGGTCCATTCTTCACAGGAGCTCCCAATTATGTTATGAATCCTCTGTTTTTCCATATTTTTCCAAAATCATGGGTAACACCAAAAGCATACCTTGAGTCTGTGTAGATATTAGCTGTTTTTATTTATAAAAAAAAATAAAAATAATATTTCACCTTTATTTAACCAGGTAGGCTAGTTGAGAACAAGTTCTCATTTGCAACTGCGACCTGGCCAAGATAAAGCATAGCAGTTAGACACATACAACACAGAGTTACACATGGAATGAACAAAACATACAGTCAATAATACAGTACAAAAAAAGAAAACAAAAAGTCTATATACAGTGAGTGCAAATTAGGTAAAATAAGGGAATTAAGGCAATAAATAGGCCATGGTGGCAAAGTAATTACAATATGGCAATTAAACACTGGAATGGTAGATGTGCAAAAGATGGATGTGCAAGTAGAGATACTGGGGTGCAAAAGGAGAAGAATAAATAAATAAATAAATAAATTACAGTATGGGGATGAGGTAGATAGATGGGCTGTATACAGATGGGCTATGAACAGGTGCAGTGATCTGTGAGCTGCTCTGACAGCTGGTGCTTAAAGCTAGTGAGGGAGATGGGAATCTCCAGCTTCAGAGATTTTTGCAGTTCGTTCCAGTCATTGGCAGCAGAGAACTGGAAGGAAAGGCGACCAAAGGAGGAATTGGCTTTGGGGGTGACCAGTGAGATATACCTGCTGGAGCGCGTGCTACGAGTGGGTGCTGCTATGGTGACCAGCGAGCTGAGATAAGGTGGGGCTTTACTTAGCAGAGACTTGTAGATAACCTGTAGCCAGAGGGTTTGGCGACGAGTATGAAGTGAGGGCCAGCCAACGAGAGCGTATAGATCGCAATGGTGGGTAGTGTATGGGGCTTTGGTGACAAAACGGATGGCACTGTGATAGACTGCATCCAGTTTGTTGAGTAGAGTGTTGGAGGCTATTTTATAGATGACATCGCCGAAGTCGAGGATCGGTAGAATGGTCAGTTTTACGAGGGTATGTTTGGCAACATGAGTGAAGGATGCTTTGTTGCGGAATAGGAAGCCGATTCTAGATTTAATTTTGGATTGGAGATGCTTAATATGAGTCTGGAAGGAGAGTTTACAGTCTAGCCAGACACCTAGGTATTTGTAGTTATCCACGTATTCTAAGTCAGAGCCGTCCAGAGTAGTGATGCTGGATGGGCGGGCAGGTGCGGGCAATGATCGGTTGAATAGCATGCATTTAGTTTTACTAGCGTTTAAGAGCAGTTGGAGGCCACGAAAGGAGAGTTTTATGGCATTGAAGCTCGTCTGGAGGTTAGTTAATTAACACAGTGTCCAAAGAAGGGCCAGAAGTATACAGAACGGTGTCGTCTGCGTAGAGGTGGATCAGAGAATCACCAGCAGCAACAGCAACATCATTGATGTATACAGAGAAGAGAGTTTGCCCAAGAATTTAACCCTGTGGCACCCCCATAGAGACTGCCAGCACTCCGGACAACAGGTCCTCCGATTTGACACAATGAACTCTACCAGAGAAGTAGTTGGTGAACCAGGCGAGGCAATCATTTGAGAAACCAAGGCTGTTGAGTCTGCCAATAAGAATGTGGTGATTGACAGAGTCGAAAGCCTTGGCCAGGTCGATGAATACAGCGTGTTTACATGCTTCTGTCAAAGCCACCAATTCCGCAAACCTGTGCTGATGTTCCTGCAGATAATGTGCCTGTCACTACCAGCCTGCCATCCTCACACCCCTCTCCAAAATGCTTGAACCGTCTGTGTATAAGATAAACTCAGGGTTTTCCAATGGATGACTCTTAATAAACTCATCAGAGAGCTGATCCAAAACCAACTCACAACAGTCGTGTTCAAGTAATGTGGTATCTGTAGGAAGCATCAGAGGAGCTGGATTACATGGTGTGCCACGTTGTATGAGGATGTTAGGAGCCTCCACTACTTTAGTAGCAGCCATAGATTTCTTTGCTAGCACACTGGTTCCATATCCAAAGTTCACACTCATTTTTCTTTGTAGTCCAAATAACATCAAAGCCTAAAATAGGTTGTTCAAATGAGCCTATCCACACCCCTGCACCATTCTTCATTGGACCCCCCCCCCCCCCCCCACCACCACTCCTGATGCTCTAATCTTCTTGCCGTGTACTGAGGACATATATGTTTTGCATAAGATATGGGCAATACAGTGACTTCATCACCTGTATCTACAAAGAAATCTACTGCAAAGTTGTTAACCATCATGTTCACGTACATTCCATCCGATTTCATATGTACACCAGCTGAGATGGGACGTAAGAGGGGGTCTACTAGTTTCCCTCCACAGAATCCACCAAACTGGATGCTGAGCCGCAGAGAGCTTCTTACATTTCTGCATCAACATTGTGTCATTGGGGCTGTTGTCTTGATTCTATTTTCCCTTAGACGGACCTTGCTTCTCCTGGCCATTCCTCATAAGAACACGTTTTCTTTTCCGACTTTCTCGTTGCCAGTGACCAGAAATCCCGCAATAATGACAAACACCAGGTTTCTCTCCTGCTGAACGAATAATGTTGTTGGTTTCACTTGGAACCTGCACAACTCTGATAACAGCCGGTTTATTATGTTGATTGATGTCTCTGTCCAGTAGTGACAACCTGTCGATGATGTCGCCGTAGTTTTGTGTCTCCCAGTCATTAGTTGTGGAAACAAAAGTTTTTCGCAAATCATCATGTATGGATTGCATCAGCTGATGAGTGATTACCCCCTTTTTGGAGGAATTGAGTGTATCTTCATCTTCCATGTCAGGTAACCTACTGTGTCTAACCACCTCTGCTCTAAACCTTTCTTCAAATTCAACAAACGGTTTGTTTGGTTTTTCTCTCCCCAATTGGTCGTTGCATTGGTCAGACCCTTAAGGAAAACATGTATGGCTCTCCATCCATCAGCCACATTTTGCTCTTCCCCACCCTCAGCTCTATAAACCTTTTCTTCAACTACACCATGTTCACAGTTGTTCAAAACAAAGGCTAGTAACTGTAACCCATCATAAGGATGTAGATTGTAGAGTTTCTTATAACGCTTTAAATGGTCCCACGTTTTCATACCCACTTCTCGGGGATGTTTTAAAGTTTTCGACCATTCATCCAACTGTTTTGGAGATGCTGATTTATGTGTGATTACTGTCACCGGGGGGTTGTCTTTACCACCTTTTACAGCCTGTGTTCTGGTTGGCCTAAGACATCGTTCGTCACCGCTGTCAGAATCTGTTGACTCAAAGCCAGGCAGTGCTGACCAGATGCTTGAAACCCGATCATCCTCGCGCAACTCAGCCTGAGGGTGGATTGAAGGAACAAAGGGTCCTCCACATGTTGGAGCCAAGTCTGTTTTTACGGCCCTTGCCTGTAATTGTTGAATTTCTTCTCTCAAGGATTTGATCTGTCCACCAAGAGTTTCCAAGCTTTCTTTATCTCTCTGCAATGTCCTATCATGGTTCTCCAGAAATCATTTCTCATCCCGTTTTCTTACTTCGGCTAATACAGTTAAAGACCATTGTGTCTTTGTCAAGGAATTAGACATTCTCTGTACTTTTCACCAAGCTTTAAATATATCAGATAGATTCCATATTCCATCTTTGTCAACAATGACAGAATATGTTTCTTTATTATCTCTTGCCTATACTCCCATACATTGAAATGGGTCTTCATATCACTAGACAATGAATTTAAAATGGCATTATATTAACTTCAAAAGTTGTATGAAGTCCTGACATTTAATCCTAGCAAAGACTCCCTGTTTTAGGTCAGTTAGGATCACCACTTTATTTTAAGAATGTGAAATGTCAGAATAATAGTAGAGAGAATGATTTATTTCAGCTTTCATTTCTTTCATCACATTCCCAGTGGGACAGAAATGTACATACACTCAATTAGTATTTGGTAGCATTGCCTTTAAATTGTTTAACTTGGGTAAAACATTTTGGGTAGCCTTCCACAAGCTTCCCACAATATGTTGGGTGAATTTTGGCCCATTCCTCCTGACAGAGCTGGTGTAACTGAGTCAGGTTATAGGCCTCCTTGCTCGCACACGCTTTTTCAGTTCTGCCCACAAATTGTCTATAGGATTGAGGTCAGGGCTTTGTGATGGCCACTCCAATACCTTGACTTTGTTGTCCTTAAGCCATTTTGCCACAAATTTGGAAGTATGCTTGGGGTCGTTGTCCATTTGGAAGACCCATTTGCCATCAAGCTTTAACTTCCTGACAGATGTCTTGAGATGTTGCTTCAATATAGCCGCATACATTTCCTCCCTCATGATGCAATCTATTTTGTGAAGTGCACCAGTACCTCCTGCGGCAAAGCACCCCACAACATGATGCTGCCACCCCCATGCTTCATGGTTGGGATGGTGTTCTTCGGCTTGCAAGCCTCCCCCTTTTTCCTCCGAACATAACGATGGTCATTATGGCCAAACAGTTCTATTTTTGTTTCATCAGACCAGAGGACATTTCTACAAAAAGTGCGATCTTTGTCCCCATGTGCAGTTGCAAACTGTAGTCTGGCTTTTTTATGGCGGTTTTGGAGCAGTGGCTTCTTCTTTGCTGAGCGGCCTTTCAAGTTATGTCGATATAGGACTCGTTTTACTGTGGATATAGATACTTTGTACCGGTTTCCTCCAGCATCTTCACAAGGTCCTTTGCTGTTGTTCTGGGATTGATTTGCACTTTTCGCACCAAAGTACGTTCATCTCTAGGAGACAGAACGCGTCTCATTCCTGAGCGGTATGACGGCTGAGTCGTCCCATGGTGTTTATACTTGCATACTATTGTTTGTACAGATGAACGTGGTACCTTCAGGCGTTTGGAAATTGCTCCCAAGAATGAACCAGACTTGTGGAGGTTTACAATTTTTTTCTGAGGTCTTGGCTGATTTCTTTTGATTTTCCCATGATGTCAAGCAAAGAGGCACTGAGTTTGAAGCTAGGCCTTGAAATACATCCACAGGTACACCTCCAATTGACTCAAATTATGTCAATTCGCCTATTAGAAGATACTAAAGCCATGACATAATTTTCTGGAATTTTCCAAGCTGTTTAAAGGCACAGTTAACTTAGTGTATGTAAACTTCTGACCCACTGGAATTGTGATACAGTGAATTATAAGTGAAATGATCTGTCTGTAAACAATTGTTGGAAAAATTACTTGTGTCATATACAAAGTAGATATCCTAACCGACTTGCCAAAACTATAGTTTGTTGACAAGAAATTTGTGGAGTGGTTGAAAAACGAGTTTTAATGACTCCAACCTAAGTGTATGTGAACTTCCGACTTCAACTGTAAATATATATATACAATATATATATATATATATATATATATATATATAACCCCTTTTGAGGACTCAAACCTCTTCTAGAACACAAATTGTTTCTGTAGGGCCTGGTTACCCAACTTATGTTCACATCAAAAAATCTTGTTGAAGACTTACATTATCCACACGTATAAAAATTGCTACTCAACTAGCAACTCACTTCTATGCAACAAGAAGGTTCACAAAAAGAAAGGACTCTAATCTTTTAGTAGAAAAAGGACTCAAACCTTTTAATAGTGGACTTGAACCCCTATAATAGAGAACAAGTAAAACAGTGGACTCTAACCTTATACATCACTGGATTTAACAAAAGGACTCAACCCTTATATAGAGGACTCAAACCCCTATACATTACAGATACGTATCACTCATTCCATGCACTTATTTTAACCTGATTTGGACATTTTAAAATAATATTGATTTACACTCACCCAGCACTTCTGCCATCAATCAGGAGAATAAGAGTTTACTCTCCCAAAGTGGGTTGTGCTCAGCCTTCACTCTTTCTTCTGGATCAACACACAGTTGAGTTTTTCTTGTTGTTCAGACCAATTCACCCGGGTCACGACACCAAATGTTAGCAGTTGATGTTATTCTTTTATTACACAGACCCCAAAGCAAATCAAGAGATGGAAAATAGGTTAATTGAAATAGGATAAATCATAGATGTTATGCTGAGAGGTAGATGGCAGATGTTCATGCTCCCCTGTCCTCAGTGATTCTCTCTTAGTGATTCTCCCCATAGAACAAAGGAACAGGATGTAGTTTATAACCCAGCCCTAGCCTGGGGTTGACCAATTAGAATTCCTTGCAATAAAACTGTGCCAAATGCCAAATAACAAGTATCCTATTTCAGACTCAATATATAGACAAATTCCTCCCACGTCTCCGCATTAAATCCCTTTTACAGAATAAAAAAACACCCTTTCCATTGATGGTTAGTACTGCATTGACTTTTAGTCCTCTGTCTCTGCCTTGTATATTTGTCTTCAAAATATTCTCAGAAGTGCAACACGATGGGCCAGAAAATGTTGAATACATTGACCAATTGTCAATCCAGCTTTCAAAACAACTGGAAATTCGGAACTGGGAAATCTCAGACTTCAGTGAGTTCAAGACAACTGGGAACTCTGAAAAAAACTAGCTCTGACTGGAAAAAATACGTTTTGAACAGTCATCCAACTCGGAATTCCAAGTTGGGAACTCGGCCCTCTTTCTTGAGCTCCGACCTGAAGATCACAGACGTCAAGATTCAACCTTGTTTTTTCCTCAAGTTCCCGGTTGTCTTGAAAGCACCATAAATCCAGAGAATGCCAGATTTTGATGATAAAGTTTCATGACAAAATTTACCCACAAGAAGGACCGTGCGCCACCTTCCTACTCAAGTGAGTACAGAACAACAAGGTGAGTCCAAAAATGTATTGTATGCTGCTGCATAAATTATGTACAGTGAAGGGAAAAACTATTTGATCCCCTGCTGATTTTGTACGTTTGCCCACTGACAAAGAAATTATCAGTTTATTTGAACAGTGAGAGACAGAATAACAACAAAAAAATCCAGAAAAACGCATGTCAAAAATGTTATAAATTGATTTGCATTTTAATGAGGGAAATAAGTATTTGACCCCTCTGCAAAACATGACTTAGTACTTGGTGGCAAAACCCTTGTTGGCAATCACAGAGGTCGGATGTTTCTTGTAGTTGGCCACCAGGCTTGCACACATCTCAGGAGGGATTTTGTCCCACTTCTCTTTGCAGATCTTCTCCAAGTCATTAAGGTTTCGAGGCTGACGTTTGGCAATTCGAACCTTCAGCTCCCTCCACAGATTTTCTATGGGATTAAGGTCTGGAAACTGGCTAGGCCACTCCAGGACCTTAATGTGCTTCTTCTTGAGCCACTCCTTTGTTGCCTTGGCCGTGTGTTTTGGGTCATTGTCATGCTGGAATACCCATCCATGACCCATTTTCAATGCCCTGGCTGATGGAAGGAGGGTGTCACCCAAGATTTGACGGTACATGGCCCCGTCCATCGTCCCTTTGATGCGGTGAAGTTGTCCTGTCCCCTTAGCAGAAAAACACCCCCAAAGCATAATGTTTCCACCTCCATGTTTAACGATGGGGATGGTGTTCTTGGGGTCATAGGCAGCATTCCTCCTCCAAACACGGCGAGTTGAGTTGATGTCAAAGAGCTCCATTTTGGTCTCATCTGACCACAACACTTTCAACCAGTTGTCCTCTGAATCATTCAGATGTTCATTGGCAAACTTCAGACGGGCATGTTCACGGCGTAGTGTGTTACCAATTGTTTTCTTGGTGACTATGGTCCCAGGTGCCTTGAGATCATTGACAAGATCCTCCCGTGTAGTTCTGGGCTGATTCATCACCGTTCCCATGATCATTGCAACTCCACGAGGTGAGATCTTGCATGGAGCCCCAGGCCGAGGGAGATTGACAGTTCTTTTGTGTTTCTTCCATTTCCGAATAATCGCACCAACTGTTGTCACCTTCTCACCAAGCTGCTTGGCGATGGTCTTGTAGCCCATTCCAGCCTTGTGTAGGTCTACAATCTTGTCCCTGACATCCTTGGAGAGCTCTTTGGTCTTGGCCATGGTGGAGAGTTTGGAATCTGATTGATTGATTGCTTTTATTCAGGTAACAAACTGAGATTAGGAGCACTCCCTTTAAGAGTGTGCTCCTAATCTCAGCTCGTTACCTGTATAAAAGACACCTGGGAGCCAGAAATCTTTCTGATTGAGATGTGGTCAAATACTTTCTTCCCTCATTAAAATGCAAATCAATTTATAACATTTTTGACATGCGTTTTTCTGGATTTTGTTGTTGTTATTCTGTCTCTCACTGTTCAAATAAACCTACCATTAAAATTATAGACTGATCATTTCTTTGTCAGTGGGCAAACGTACAAAATCAGCAGGGGATCAAATACTTTTTTCCTTCACTGTAATATGCCACGGAGATATGTATACTGTAGCTAAGAAAGTAATATTAAGTGAATGTTGTGTAGTATGCTGTTAGCAGCCCATGTGCCTCACCCTAATAGTTTGGTCCCTTACCCCCTCATAACTTAGCCTACTGTTCTGACTTGGTGGTGCACATGTAGCCCATAGCCTGTTTTAGAGAAATGTCATCATCATGGTCTGCTTTTATGGTCTGCCCCTTTATTTATCCTATGGTTCTGACTCGGTGTAGATGGAGAATACTGTAAGAACGCCCCATGTTCTGAATTCTGTTGCTGTACTGTACATTTCAAAAGCGCTGAACACATAGTTATATTGACTACGTCTGTCTTAGCTCGCTCATTAATGCCTTAATCAAAATTACAGATTGCCTCTTATCCGCTCATCATTCCCTTATGCCATAGTTTGTACATCTCAATTGTCAGTCGAAACCAAATTTGTTTAAGCAAATCAGCTATATCAGCTATGTTTATTTTAAAGGCAGTAAATGAGCCTGAACTGTTTCGCTGCCAGACAAGGCTCCACTGATAGCCAGGTGTAGCGGTGGTAAGGATTCACTCCATGGGACAGCTTTATGTAGGCCTTTGTGGGCACCATTTGTAGGCACCGTTTGTCACGGTTATAGTGCAATTAATGTACAATACCAGTCAGAAGTTTGGACATACCTACTCATTGGTAGCCATGCTGGTTAAGTGTGCCTTGAATTCTAAATAAATCACAGACAGTGTCACCAGCAAAGCACCCCCAAACCATCTCCTCAACGCTTCACGGTGGGAACCACACTGGCGGAGATCATCCGTTAGCCTTCTCTGCGTCTCACAAAGACACGGTGGTTGGAACCAAATATCTCAAATTTGGACTCATCAGACAAAAGGACAAATTTCCTCCGATGTAATGTCCATTGCTCGTGTTTCTTGGCCCAAGCAAGTCCCTTCTTCTTATTGATGACCTTTAGTAGGCGTTCTATGCAGCAATTTGACCATGAAGGCCTGATTCACGCAGTCTCCTCTGAACAGCTGATGTTGAGATGTGTCTGTTACTTGAACTCTGTGAAACATTTATTTGGAGGTGAAGGAGGTGGAAGCATGCCAGTCGAGGGGGAGAGGAGGTGGAGAGATGCCAGTGTAGAGGGAGAGGAGGTGGAAGGATGCCAGTGGAGGGGCGGAGTATAGGGGGGAGACAGTGGAGAGAGGTGTGGAGGGGGAGGGGTGGGGGGTTATAGAGTGGTAGGGAGAAGTCTTTCTGCTGGTGGGTGAATGCTCTACATTCCTCAGGTGTTGTCAGCCTGCTAAATAATTACCTCAGTGATAACAGCAGACTCCCTTTACCAGGCTAGATACCTGCAAGACACACACACACACACACACACACACACACACACACACACACACACACACACACACACACACACACACACACACACACACACACACACACACACACACACACACACACACACCACACACACACACACACACACAGAGACTCCCTTCACTAGCTATAGCTACCTGGAAGGCAGCCTAGTGGAAGCAGCTCAGGAGATAACTTAGATACATACATTTGTTTACATCCCTGTTATTGAACATTTCTCCTTTGCCAAGATAATCCATCCACCTGACAGGTGTGGCATATCAAGTAGCTGATCAAACAGCATGATCATTATACAAGTGCACCTTGTGCTGGGGACAGTAAATGCTACAGATGTCTCAAGTTTTGAGGGAGCGTGCAATTGGCATGCTGACTGCAGGAAACTCCACCAGAGCTGTTGCCATAGAATTGAATGTAAATTTCTCTACCCTAAGCCTCCTCCAACATTGTTTTAGAGAGTTTGACAGTACCCTCACAACCGCAGACCATGTGTAACCACGCCAGCCCAGGACCTCCACATCTGGCTTCTTCACCTGCGGGATCATCTGAGACCAGCCACCCGGACAGCTGATGAATTTGAGGAGTATTTCTGTCTGTAATACATCCCCTTTGTAATACATCACCTCCTCTCCCCCTACACAAGTATCCCTCCACCTCCTCTCCCCCTACACTGGCATCCCTCCACCTCCTCTCCCCCTACACTGGTATCCCTCCACCTCCTTTTCACAACACTGGTATCCCTCCACCTCCTTTTCACTACACTGGTATCCCTCCAGCTCCTCTTCCCCTGCACTGGTATCCCTCCACCTCCATTTCAATACACTGGTATCTCTCCACCTCCTCTCCTGCTATACTGGTATCCCTCTACCTCCTTCTTACTACACTGGTATCCCTCCGACTCCTTTTCACTACACTGGTATCCCTCCACCTCCTTTTCACTACACTGGTATCCCTCCACGTCCTTTCACTACACTGGTATCCCTCCACCTCCTTTCACTACACTGCTATCCCTCCACCTCCTTTCACTACACTGGTATCCCTCCACCTCCTTTCACTACACTCAACCTTTTCTCCCTCCCTACACTCACCCTTGCACTTCCTCCCCTTTCCCTACCTCTCTCAACCCCTCCTCGACATCACACTCTGTTCACTTTCACAGAATTCATAGATTACCTGTAAAATACACAAAACCTGTTGGTACATGTAATGGCATTACTTTGGTACAAGGCTGAATGGAATGTGTTTGGGGCAAAGACAAAATTGTATATCGAGGGGTGAATGTAAAAAGTACATCATTGCACAACACAACAGAGTTTTGCCCAAAGACTGAATTTTTTTTTAGGAATAAGTCTGCGTCTGGAATTTGTGTCCTAACCTTTACCCTCCATCCTGACCTCAGTCACTGTAGCTAGGCCCCTTTCTTGAATACTTTCCCGTTACTGGTGATGAGGACACTTCTGCTGAAGTCACAGGCTGCGTCCCAAATGGTACCCAGAGCTCTGTAGGCCCTGTAGGCTCTGGTCAAAAGTAGTGCACTATATAGAGAATAGGGTGCCTTTTGGAACCATACCCAGTGTGGGCTGTGTGCTGGCTCTGACACAAACTGACTGAGTCACTCTACAAATTGTTCTTGGGCAGAAGGAAACACACCCTGTCTGGCCAGGACTGAACATCGACACTGCTGGTCCACTTTTGTCCCACTTTACAACAAGTGTCCAAACCTACAGTTCTGGTCCCACTTTACAACAAGTGTCCAAACTTACAGTTCTGGTCCCACTTTACAACAAGTGTCCAACCCGACAGTTCTGGTCCCACTTTACAACAAGTGTCCAACCCGACAGTTCTGGTCCCACTTTACAACAAGTGTCCAAACTTACAGTTCTGGTCCCACTTTACAACAAGTGTCCAAACCTACAGTTCTGGTCCCACTTTCAAACAAGTGTCCAACCCGACAGTTCTGGTCCCACTTTACAACAAGTGTCCAAACTTACAGTTCTGGTCCCACTTTACAACAAGTGTCCAACCCGACAGTTCTGGCCCCTCTTTAGCTCACAACAGGTGTCAAAAACCTGTGTATTTACATGGTTGCCGGTAGTTACAATGTAACAACCATAGATATAGAACATTGTTATATTGTCTGTGTTAATAACAATGTAGGTACATACATTATAGCCTGCATACAATTGATATTGCCTACATGTCCCCCCATGAAAATAAACAATATCCTCTAAAATATGCTCAATGTTTCTGTGTTAATTCAAGTCCAAACTATAACTCAGATCAAACTGCAATGCTCCTGCACCCATCCGGTAATAACATTTCCTTGATTTGGTATAAGTCACTTTTGTCACACTGTCCTGGCTCGTAACAGACGGAACACAATTATTATACATTCCGCTCTGCTTCGACTCTGTCTGACTAGACACTATGATGAAATCTGGGTGAAATCCCAGTTTTCCTAATATGTCAATGAGATAAATGGGAGCCTATTTCTGTGTTCTGCCTAGTCCAAACTGGCCTAAACTGGCCTTTAAAGGAGTTTTTAACTGTCATTTGTGGCGGTGTATTTCAGTATCTGAAAGAACATTTGTAGTTGAATCTGTTATGTGAATGAATTCATTGTGCTGTTATGTGTTTATTATCTAATCCGAATGCCGCAACCGAAGTTCTCTCTGGAAACAATCAAGTTATTCTATTTTATTTTATTCTGTTCTATGCACATTCATACTACTATGTAAATGAGAGTGAACACTTGCATACACATGTTGTGCACCCTTGAGGGCTAATCAGGGTAGATACACAAGGAGCCAATGCAGAGAGAGGGTTGAGGGACTGACTGTGTTGCCAAGCGACTTGCAGTTGATTATAAAAACACTGTCATTACATAATTATAAGAGCCATCCAAAGACATCAGTGTCCTGAACATGACATAAGGTTTAGAGATCATTCATGACCCACTGCCATACTTTATAGTGATGGTGATGGTGTCATGCCATGCACCTTTGGTAAAATATCAATTGGGCCATGGTCAATATTAGTAACCTATAGGCCTATTTGACTTTTAGTCCAAATATTAGATATGATTAATGATATGTATTTATAATGTATAATATTTTTGAGGACTATAAAAGCCTTTATACAATACCAATGAAAGTGAAATGTGTGTACAGACATTTACACTTAATAGGAACATTAAAAAGTCATTATGTCTAAAGCCTACATGTTATCTGTCTGGTGGTATCCAGGTTTACTAAATAGCCATACATGGAAAAAGGAACACAGAAAAGCGCGCTCTTCAACGCACATATACATAGGCTGCCGCTACACCAATGGCTGAGAGCTGGGAGAGCGCCACTCAAATCACAACCCCAGTCAGTTTCCAATGTGAATTTCCTTGGCTGACGTCAGCTGATGACTGCCTGCTTGGCTGTGCTCTCCGCTCCGGACATAGTGCTGTAAAAATGCTGCTCTCTGTGCCGCCAAGGACAGGATTCAACCCATACAACGGCTATCCCAGCAGACTTAGTAAAAAGGTAAAGCGATACTGTATTCTATTTACTCCATCTGAATGTTATGCCAATGGTAGTGTATAGTATATGCCGCTATCATTCCTGGATCGGCTTTGGCAGCTAGGTTGCTCGGCTATAAACTGCGGTGTCCTTGAAAGTGGACCATATAGAAATCAACTGTAGGCTATTTTGTAGATTTAACATTGTTTTGAACTGTTTTCTATCCTCCAAATAAGATTGGGAATAGATAATAGAATAGAATACCGGTATAATGAATTAATTATAGGCCATGCGTCGGGGTCGATCCGAACGTTAGTGTTCTTCCTCTCTTTATCCATAGGCACAGAGAAAGTCAATGCACGGATTAAATTTGCGCTGCGAATATCCTAGAGATAATTTTGCGCTCATTCTCGGGTTTAATACCAAAGGCTAACTGTAAACCCCAACGACCAATTGTCGGATGTGTCAAATCAGTTTTACATATTGATGAGAATAAGGTCTCTCTTTGAATAGATCGCAACATAAGTTAACCAAATATAATAGCTTTCTTTACGCGTAAAGATTTGCCCCACCCCTTGAAATGGCTGGGGACGTTGGCTTTGTTTTCCTAATATAAAACAGTTACTCTTACAGATATAGAAATGCTGAATATATACCGAACAGAAATATAAACGCAACATTCAACAATTTCAATGATTTTACTGAGTTACAGTTCATATAAGGAAATCAGCCAATTGAAATAAATTAATTTGGCCATAATCTATGGATTTCACACGACTGGGTAGGGGCGCAGTTTCATCAGCTGTCCGGGTGGCTGGTCTCAGATGATCCCGCAGGTGAAGAAGCCGGATGTGGAGGTCCTGGGCTGGCGTGGTTACAAGTGGTCTGGTCTGCGGTTGTATGTAATGCCAAATTCTCTTAAACTACATTGGAGGCGGCTTATGGTAGAGAAATGAACATACTATTCTCTGGCAACAGCTCTGGTGGACATTCCTGCAATCAATGGTGGACATTCCTGCAATCAGCATGCCGATTGCACGGTCCCTCAAAACTTGAGACATCTGTGGCATTGTGCTGTGTGACAAAACTGCACATTTTAGAGTGGCCTTTTATTGTCCCCAGCACAAGGTGCAACTGTGTAATGATAATGCTGTTTAATCAGCTTCTTGATATGCCACACCTGTCAGGTGGATGGATTATCTTGGCAAAGGCAAAATGCTCACTAACAGGGACATAAACAAATTTGTGCACAAAATTTGAGCGAAATAAGCTTTTTGTGGGTATGGAACATTTCTGGTGTCTTTTATTTCAGTTAATGGAACATGGAACCAACACTTTACATGTTGCGTTTATATTTTTGTTCAATATACACTACTGGTCAAAAGTTTTAGAACACCTACTCATTCAAGGGTTTTTCTTTATTTTTACTATTTTCTACACTGTAGAATAATAGTGAAGACATTAAAACTATGAAATAACACATATGGAATCATGTAGTAACCAAATAAGTGTTAATTAAACAAATCAAAATATATTTTAGATCTGAGATAATTCAAATAGCCACCCTTTGCCTTGATGACAGCTTTGTACACTCTTGACATTCTCTCAACCAGCTTCATCTGGAATGCTTTTCCAACAGTCTTGAAGGAGTTCCCACATAATGCTGAGGACTTGTTGGCTGCTTTTCCTTCATTCTGCGGTCCGTCTCATCCCAAACCATCTCAATTTGGTTGAGGTCGGCGGATTGTGGAGGCATGGTCATTTGATGCCGCACTCCATCATTCTCCTTCTTGGTCAAATAGCCCTTACACAGCCTGGAGGTGTGTTGGTTCATTGTCCCGTTGAAAAACAAAAGATAGTCCCACTAAGCGCAAACCAGATGGGATGGTGTATCGCTGCAGAATGCCATGGTAGCTATGCTGGTTAAGTGTGCCTTGAATTCTAAATAAATCACAGACAGTGTCACCAGCAAAGCACCCCCTCACCATAACACTTCCTCCTCCATGCTTTACGGTGGGAAATACACATGCAGAGATCATCCGTTCACCCACACAGTGCCTCACAAAGACATGGCGGTTGGAACCAAAAATCTCCAATTTGGACTCATCAGACCAAAGGACAAATTTCCACCGGTCTAATGTCCATTGCTCGTGTTTCTTGGCCCAAGCAAGTCCCTTCTTCTTATTGGTGTCCTTCAGTAGTCGTTTCTTTGCAGCAATTCGACCATGAAGGCCTGATTCACACAGTCTCCTCTGAACAGTTGATGTTGAGATGTGTCTGTTACTTGAACTCTGTGAAGCATTTATTTGGGCTTATTTCTGAGGCTTTCTATTTCTGAGGCTGCTAAATGTAATGAACTTATCCTCTGCAGCAGAGGTAACTCTGGGTCTTCCTTTCCTGTGGCGGTCTTCATGAGAGCCAGTTTCATCATAGCGCTTGATGGTTTTTGAGACTGCACTTGAAGAAACTTTCAAAGTTCTTGACATTTTCCATATTGACTGACCTTCATGTCTTAAAGTAATGATGGACTGTCGTTTCTCTTTGCTTATTTGAGCTGTTCTTGCAATAATATGGACTTGGTATTTTACCAAATAGGGCTATCTTCTGTATACCAACCCTACCTTGTCACAACACAACTGATTGGCTCAAATGCATTCAGAAGGAAAGAAATTCCACAAATTAACCTTTAACAAGGCACACCTGTTAATTGAATGTATTCCAGGTGACTACCTCATGAAGCTGGTTGAGAGAATACCAAGAGTGTGCAAAGCTGTCATCAAGGCAAAGGGTGGCTATTTGAAGAATTTCAAATATAAAATATATTTTGATATCTTTACCCCTTATTTGGTTACTACATGATTCTATATGTGTTATTTCATAGTTTTGATGTCTTCACTACTTTTCTACAATGTATAAAATAAAAAAATTAAGAAAAACCCTTGAATGAGTAGGTGTTCTAAAACTTTTGACCGGTAGTGTATATAGGTCTACTATTGGCATTATTAACCAATAATTATCTAATGTTGCATCCACATTAGAGTTGTCTGAATGTGAAATGCTAGTGCACAGCTGTAAATACTGTAGCCTCCTGAAATAGTTACATTGAATATGATGATTGATTATTATGTAACATATTTGCAAGAGCTGAAGCAGTTTGTAATGATAATGATATTGATTGGTAGTTGATAAGATGTATTTTATTTTAAAATGAACCATTTAAAAGTGCAATCTGCAGGCTTAATTCAACTGTCATACCCCATCAGAACACAACATGTAAGCATGTTTTACTCCAATGTTTGTAAACAAAGTAAATGTAAACAAGCACTGTATAGCCTCAAAACATGGTTTTGAACTATCATTTTGATATCATGGATGGTCAGTCCTTTCATCCATAGCTCTGTCTGTCTATGAATTTGAGAGTGGTTACATTTCTCCAGCCTCATCAGCCATCATTTTACAGAAACAGTTGTGGCGGAAGACGCTTTGTTATTGTTTCAACTGCTGATTGCCACTTTAAAGATGTACTCTGATGATTTGCTATGGAACATCCAAAGAACAGAATATAATGCTGAAGTTGAATATGGGGTGTGAGATGGTGAGATATTAAGGGAATTTAAATGAAGAAACTATAAAGTGTATATTTTTCCACAGGTAATTGTACAATTCAAAATTAGAATTCACTTTTTTGTGATCCTAGTTTTCATCCTGATGCTTTCACATGTCACTTGTTTGTGAACATTGCTGAAACAGGCCTAGGTCGTGTTTAACCTTCTTGAAACATAACACTAGCTCTCTCCTCCCGGACTGTGTTATTCCTTTCCCTGCCTCATGGTTGGCAGGAATTCAGATTGCTCAGATTAATGACCTGGAATTCATGGAATTCTGTTTGCGTCAAATGGCACCCTATTCCCTATAGTGCACTACTTTTGAGTGCTATGGGCCTTGGTCAAAAGCAGTGCACTACATAGGAAGTAGGGTGCCATTTGGGACGCCACCTCTGGTTTCAAACAATGTGCTCATTTCAGGATAGAAGGGGTGTCTATTACTCTGCTTTTGCAAACTCAAGCCTTTTTTGCCAGGAAAACGTTTAGTCTCATTGTGAGAGCTCAAAAGTTACTGAGGGAAAACTTGTAAAACCAACGTCAAGTGGTAAACTCTGCTCTGTGTCTTTTTACTACGAGAAAAAAGGGTCCAGCAAAGAGAAGAATTTACAGATTTTTTTCTCTTTCTTTCTCCTGCTTTTGATTACACACCAATCCCTTCCCCTTCTCTCTTCTCCTCCTCTCCCATTCTCTTCTTTTTTTCAGACTCTGTTTTACATACCATCACTTCTTTGGCTGTCAGTGGTTCTGTTCCCATGGACAAGGGAGCCAGCAAATATTTCCTTTCTCTTACAGACTGAAGTTAACCCCTTTTCTCAAACCCTGGGTGTTCCTCTTTCTTCAGTGTCTTTCAATGTCTTTCTTCAATGTCTTTTTTGCATATCTAAAACAACAGTTTGCTGGTTTAGGTTTTTTGCACTTTTGAATGTAGAACTAGATTGACTCAGAGAGGGAGAGAAGAATGAAGACTCACCAGTTGTCTCTAAATTGTTGGTGAGGTTGCAGGGTGCAGTAGACGTATCAGAAGACTGCCATCGCTATTTTTCCACCATCTTTTGTTTTTCCCAAAACCTTTTCTGCACACTGTAGCAGAATACAGTACCAGGCAGCAAATAGAGTGAGTGCTGTGCAATGTTTGGTGTATTTGTGCCGAATGTGCAATGTTGACAGATTTAGAAAGTGTGTTTTATTGAGAACTGAGTATAAATGACACTAGGATCGTTTCACTCCTTGGATCTTCTTCTCAAAGGCTTTCCTTGCTTCCCTATGACGCTTTGAGAAGGAGACAAGAAGAGTGGATTCGAGGAATCGAGGAAACTACTTTTGAGATTCACCTCATGAGTGAGTTGTGTGAGCTAAACTCCATCATGTGCAGCTGTACAGTTACATACTGTACATTGTGGACACAGACACATGCCAGGTCAGGAATGTAGTCATCTCCTTTTCATGAGAGCCCTGCTGTACTGTGTGTCAGAAGATAACACCTGTAGCTGGCAGGTAGGCAGGCAGCAGGTAGAAAGCAGGCAGGCAGCAGGCAGGTAGGCAGGCAGCAGGCAGGCAGGTAGGCAGGCAGCAGGCAGGCAGGTAGGCAGGCATGCAGGCAACAGGCAGGCAGCAGGTAGCAGGCAGGCAGCAAGCAGGCAGGTAGCAGGCAGGCAGGCAGGTAGGCAGGCATGCAGGCAACAGGCAGCAGGCAGGGTTGGGGCAGGTGGGAGCCTGGTGGGTATGGATCCATCTGATTCTCTGGTTCTCTGCCATCTTCCTTTTCTCAGAATGAACAGAGCATAGCAGAGCAGCCTTAATGAGTCTGTACCTTCTGACCGGAGAGCACATGAGAGGGATTAGCGCCTTCCGCTAACCAGCTCACAACCCCAATTAGACAGGCCTCAATGGCCCAGGCCATCCAGCCCCATCCATCCATCCAGACAGGCTTCCCCCAGAAACACATAGATCCAGACAGGCCTCAATGGCCCAGACACATCCAGCCCCATCCATCCATCCATCCATCCAGACAGGCTTCCCCCAGAAACACATAGATCCAGACAGGCCTCAATGGCCCACACGCATCCAGCCCCATCCATCCATCCAGACAGGCTTCCCCCAGCAACACATAGATCCAGACAGGCCTCAATGGCCCAGACCCATCCAGCCCCATCCATCCATCCAGACAGGCATCCTCCAGCAACACATAGATCCAGACAGGCCTCAATGGCCCAGACCCATCCAGCCCCATCCATCCATCCAGACAGGCTTCCCCCAGCAACACATAGATCCAGACAGGCCTCAATGGCCCACACCCATCCAGCCCCATCCATCCATCCAGACAGGCTTCCCCCAGCAACACATAGATCCAGACAGGCCTCAATGGCCCACACCCATCCAGCCCCATCCATCCATCCATCCATCCATCCATCCAGACAGGCCTCATCCAGCAGCACACAGCTCTATTCAGCACCAAGCCCAGGCTCCATCCTCTGTCAAGCATCACACAAATCCTATAGCCAGGCCCATCTATCCAGCCCCATCCATCCAGCCCCATCCAGACAGGCCTCATCCAGCAGCACACAGCTCTATTCAGCACCAAGCCCAGGCTCCATCCTCTGTCAAGCATCACACAAATCCTATAGCCAGGCCCATCTATCCAGCCCCATCCATCCAGCCCCATCCAGACAGGCCTCATCCAGCAGCACACAGCTCTATTCAGCACCAAGCCCAGGCTCCATCCTCTGTCAAGCATCACACAAATCCTATAGGCAGGCCCAGGCCCATCTATCCAGCCCCATCCATCCAGCCCCATCCAGACAGGCCTCATCCAGCAGCACACAGCTCTATTTAGCACCAAGCCCAGGCTCCATCCTCTGTCAAGCATCACACAAATCCTATAGGCAGGCCCAGGCCCATCTATCCAGCCCCAACATCCAACCAACAGACAGATACAGACATGCCTCATATAGGCCTAGGCTCCTTCCAGCATACAGATTCTATAACTATTAAGCATACAATTCCTATCCACCACCAGGCTCCATACATCTCCATCCAATATCATACAGATTCTATAGCCATGCCCAGTCCCAGCTCTATCCATTCACCAGCCATGTACAGATCCTATCTACCCAGTACCCAGGCAGCTGCATCCCTCCTGATAGGGTCTCCAGACAGGAAGAGGTTGTGATTGTAGGAAAACAAACAATGCACTACTTACTATTGATGCTGAAGAGAGGCAGATTAGAGGTGTAGAATGGGTATGATGAAAGAAGGGGCTCTGTGAGAGTAACAACAGTGATAAATGAAGGGGTGGTAAAACTCCTCTGATTTATGGAGGGGTTCAAGGCTCGGTGCCGCTGGATGTTGTGAAGGCCACGTTGAATACAAAACTGAGTGAAGACAGAAAGGTAGAGTAGAAAGACAGTCAGAATGGTAGAGGAGTAGAAAGACAGTCAGAAAGAGAGAGGAGTGGAAGACATGTTCTGTTATAATCTCCACCCAGCACAGCCAGAAGAGGACTGGCCACCCCTCAGAGCCTGGTTCCTCTCTAGGTTTCTTCCTAGGTTCTGGGCTTTCTAGGGAGTTTTTCCTAGCCACCGTGTTTCTACATCTGCATTGCTTGCTGTTTGGGGTTTTAAGCTGGGTTTCTATTCAGTACTTTGTGACATCGGCTGGTGTAAAAACAGCTTTATAAATAAATGTGATTGAGTCAGAAAGGTAGAGCAGTGGAAAGGTAGAGCAATAGAAAGAAAGGTAGAGCAATAGAAAGGTAGAGCAGCAGAAAGGTAGAGCAGTAGAAAGACAGTCAGAAAGGGAGAGCAGCAGAAAGGTAGAGCAGCAGAAAGACAGTCAGAAAGGGAGAGCAGCAGAAAGGTAGAGCAGTAGAAAGACAGTCAGAAAGGGAGAGCAGCAGAAAGGTAGAGCAGCAGAAAGACAGTCAGAAAGGGAGAGCAGCAGAAAGACAGTCAGAAAGGGAGAGCAGCAGAAAGGTAGAGCAGTAGAAAGACAGTCAGAAAGGGAGAGCAGCAGAAAGGTAGAGCAGCAGAAAGACAGTCAGAAAGGGAGAGCAGCAGAAAGGTAGAGCAGCAGAAAGACAGTCAGAAAGGGAGAGCAGCAGAAAGGTAGAGCAGCAGAAAGACAGTCAGAAAGGGAGAGCAGCAGAAAGGTAGAGCAGTAGAAAGACAGTCAGAAAGGGAGAGCAGCAGAAAGGTAGAGCAGCAGAAAGACAGTCAGAAAGGGAGAGCAGCAGAAAGGTAGAGCAGCAGAAAGACAGTCAGAAAGGGAGAGCAGCAGAAAGGTAGAGCAGCAGAAAGACAGTCAGAAAGGGAGAGCAGCAGAAAGGTAGAGCAGTAGAAAGACAGTCAGAAAGGGAGAGCAGCAGAAAGGTAGAGCAGCAGAAAGACAGTCAGAAAGGGAGAGCAGCAGAAAGGTAGAGCAGCAGAAAGACAGTCAGAAAGGTAGAGCAGCAGAAAGGTAGAGCAGCAGAAAGACAGTCAGAAAGGGAGAGCAGCAGAAAGGTAGAGCAGTAGAAAGACAGTCAGAAAGGGAGAGCAGCAGAAAGGTAGAGCAGCAGAAAGACAGTCAGAAAGGGAGAGCAGCAGAAAGGTAGAGCAGCAGAAAGACAGTCAGAAAGGGAGAGCAGCAGAAAGGCAGAGCAGCAGAAAGGCAGTCAGAAAGGGAGAGGAAGAGTAGAACTATCAGGGCACAAGGCGAGACCCAGATACAGACACAGGAGGCAGATGGTTGGAGTCTTAGATGTTTATTGATCCAAAAAGATGTAGGAAAGAGAATGGTCATGGACAGGGAAAAGGTCAAAACCAGTTCAGAGTCCAGGAGGTACAGAGTGGCAGGCAGGCTCGAGGTCAAGGCAGGCAGAATGGTCAGGCAGGTGGGTACAGAGCCCAGAAACAGGCAACGGTCAAAAACTGGGAGGACTAGCAAAAAGAGAATAGAAAAGGCATGCGCACGGTAAAAACCACACTGGTTGACTTGGACATACAAGACAAACTGGCACAGAGAGACCGGAAACACAGGGATAAATACACTGGGGAAAACAAGCGACACCTGGAGGGGGTGGAGACAATCACAAGGACAGGTGAAACAGATCAGGGTGTGACAAGAACAGTGGTTTGGGGAAGGATGTAAGTTGTTAGAGAGAGAGGAGGAGGGGAAAGAGGAGGAACTGTTTCATTAGAGCAGGTCACCAATCACGGGCAAAGGAAACAATGGTCCCAGCTGGTTGGACACCAGAAGGTCAGTACTGGAGCAGAGTGGAGCAGGGGGTTATTAACAGAGTGGGAGGTTACTACAGAGGGCTGATGCTCATTAGGCTAACTGAGCTTCATCCATTTTGAGACACACTGCTTGCTTTCACCTTCTACTGTATCTAATATGCCAATCTCTTTTTCCACCAAACTGACAGCATTGATTCACAGGGGCCTGTCATTGGTTCGAACAGTAACTGATTTCCACTCCAAAGCGCGGTTAGCTCAGTATTGATATAAATTGACTTGTTGCTATAGCAGCCGTGTAAAATGCTGACTCAACTGAAATGTGATGAATGTGATTAATGTGAAATGTGATTAATGTGAAGAGTTCTCTGTCTAGAAGTGTATCCATGGTCTGGTGATTATAGGTCAAGATGGTAATGTTTATGTTAATATTGCCCTATTAGCAGATCAGGGTATTCCTATACTGAAGGCCTATCTAGCAGACAGTTAAGTACACTGAAAGCCTATATAGCAGACATTTAAGTACACTGAAAGCCTATCTAGCAGACAGCTAAGTACACTGAAAGCCTATATAGCAGACAGTTAAGTACACTGAAAGCCTATATAGCAGACATTTAAGTACACTGAAAGCCTATCTACCAGACATTTAAGTACACTGAAAGCCTATATAGCAGACAGTTAAGTACACTGAAAGCCTATATAGCAGACATTTAAGTACACTGAAAGCCTATCTAGCAGGCAGTGTAGTTAGATTACAAAAAATGTTTTATTGTCACATACACCAGATAGGTGCAGTGAAATGTGTTGTTTTACAGGGTCAGCCATAGTAGTACGGCACCCCTGGAGCAAATTAGGGTTAAGTGCCTTGCTCAAGAGCACACCGACAGATGTTTCACCTTGTCAGCTCAGGTATTCCAACTAATGATCATTTGATTAGTGGCCAAACAGTCTTAACTGCTAGGCTACCTGCCACCCTAAGAAAATTGCTATTGATTTCTCAGCCCTGACCCCAGATCTGTAGGGTACCATATTGAAATGTTGCCTTTTTGCTAATTGTTTTCTTCATTGATTGGTGTAAATTAGGCTACACTCAGTGGGGCCGTGAGAAGCCTGGGGCCTCATTCATCAATCATGTGTAGACACAAATCTATGTGTAAACCATGCGTGGGATCATTTACACGCCAAGTGGGAGATATATCAATATGAACGTTTGCTTGAGAGTGTGGTAAATTTACACACAGCCATGACCATGCATACATACGCACAGTGCCAAGTGGTGAAATAAGGGAACTGCAAGAGTAGAATGGGGAAAATACTGTATATGTTGAAAATGTGTGAAATTGTGAGAGCAATAATAAATCAAAATGTTTCAGTTAATTGTATTTCCATTGTGAATTCATGCAACATATTGACATGCTATATAATCTGACCAAATCAGTTTATTTTTACGATAATAATCCATATAATGTATAGTAATTTGTTAAATTAAAGGTACGTGTGAAAGTGAAGCCATTGTTGAAATACTATAAAAGTCTGAGATAATGAGAAATCGAATGAGATGTCTGATCTTGCTCCGTTGTTAGATTTGTCACATGCTGCATTTTGCAGAGAACACATTTTTAGAGACAGGTGGGACTTTTTTTGCAGAAAGTACAGATTGGCTCATCAGATATCGTTTCCCAAAACCAATCTTCTAGGATTTTGTCAGGTCGCCCAAAAAGTGACATATTGCAGCTTTAAGACCTACTTTAAAAATGTGAACACATGCCATTCCGGTACACATCCAAGTCCATCCACCCTCTGGTTTTTGGCAACTGGCACTTTTCAGGGGGAGCTTGTCCATCGGCATCTCACAGCCCTCGATGAGCCAATGTTTAGGACGCAATCATCAGCTCCAGAGTGGTGCAGCGTTCTAAGGCACTACATCTCAGTGCAAGAGGCATCTCTATAGTACCTGGTTCGAATCCAGGCTGTATTACATCCGGCCGTGATTGGGAGTCCCATAGGGCAGCGCACAATTGGCCAAGTGCCGTCCAGATTTGGCCGGAGTAGGCCATCATTGTAAATAAGAATTTGTCCTTAACTGACTTGCCTAGTTAAAATAAAAAATGAAATCAGGAAAATGAACAGAAGCACATAAAATGTCCATACACCATTGAACAACAGGTTGAGGTCGAGGGGTTTCTTTACCATGATGCCATCAATGGGTTCCCAAATACAAATGGCCCCCACGTTGCCTTAAAATCACCATCCCAAAATGATTTAAACTATGTGAACAGAAAAGGCTTCTACTCTTAATGTGCAGGTGATGGGTTATGTGATGGGCAAAAGACGCTGCTGAATGTGGTGGCCAAGTGAAATGCACAACTCAATCATTCTGCAGAACAGCAATGTTGGCCTATACTCCTACAGGAGGGAGCTGTTGAGGATGGATGAGTGTTGCCTGCTCATTTTAAGTATATTTTGCTATTGCTAAAGCATCTTTAGTTGTCCTAATGGTCCTCTCTTTGTAGCTATGTTTTTATTTTTACTGGTCCAGCTCAACTGAGCGAGACAAATAAAACCTTTTGGTTGTACTCAGTCTCTGACACTAGCACGTCTATTTCAGTCTCGGAAACTTTTTTTTTTTCTTAGCGCCATTGTATTTCATGTCACTGCATTGTATATTCCAGCCACGTCACCTGTGATACAAGTCAGTATTGGATGTCCATCCATGTCTAAGGATGTCGGGAGATGGCGTGGAAACCGGCCACTAGAAGCAATAGTGAGCGCTGTTACCTTCAGGTTGCTTTCAGTTTTGTGGACAGGGATGGGCGAAGGCATCTGCCCCTGATTCCAACGGTTGCAAGTTCAATTCCTGCAATAGAAAGTTGTTTTTGATATTTTTCTTATAAGCCTATTCCAAACCTTAACACTTATCTTAACCATTTAGAGTTAATGCCTAACCTTAAGAATTTGGAGTTAAACCCTGAACTTAACCTTAACAATTCTGAGTTAATGCCTAAACTTAACTTAAACTCTTCCAAATGTAACGTTTAGAATAACTTTGAAATTTGACATTTGAGATACATGGATGAACATCTAATTCTGATGTAGACTGTGAGAGCTGGTAGTCATATTCCACACAGGTTTTAAAGAGATGATTTTGACTATACAGTATATGGATAGTTAGGGGTGTTTTGAAATGCAAACAGCCAAGATCGTGCACAAGAACCGAGGCTGAGAACAATTGGTATTTATCAATGATTATCTCCTACCGGTGTGTGTATGACGCTTGTAGGATTGTTTGATAAATTACACTTTCTATGTGTTCGACCATTCTAAATTCCGTTCATAAGTACTTATTTCAAATAGTTTCTATGCAATATTGATAAATGAGGCCCCTGGAGAGTTGACTGATAACAGCACAGATTTGATCTAATGGCTGTGTCTTTTCAGGATGGTGGACTGTAGAGAATTGTAGGATTGCGCTGTGACAGTTTGGTGTTTAAATCTGTGTCTCCTGCACATCTTAGCCTTCTGAGCTAAAGCCTATAGGCATAAAATCTCAACTCAAGCAAGGTTAGCCTACTCTACATGCAAATTTGTTTTACCAAACCACCTCCATTACATTACCACCAAATCTCCCGTAACATGCTGGCCAGCTACTACCCAATGTCGTCATATCATGTTGCTGATGTCATATCCTGTCTCTGTCTTGCCCCAGCCGACGTATGTGTCCTCCAGCCACCAGATGGCTCCACCCAGCCCCAACCACACCACCACCAGTAGCAGCAGTAGCGGCAGCCTCAGTGGAGAGCAGCTGAGCAAAACTAACCTCTACATCCGCGGCCTCCACCCGGGAACCACAGATCAGGACCTGGCCAAATTGTGTCAGCCGTGAGTAGCTCATCAACAAACTACTCTTCCACCACACAACACCTCACAATAAATCTATGGATCTATGTGATATAAATTAACTAAGCTAGAAGAGATAGTGATTGAGGAAATAATGCTTAAGCTGAAAGAGCAAGAAGTGGGTGCACAAGTATGTCACCAGTCTGTGGCCTGTGGAAAGATCAACAGGAGCTTGGGTTGCAACCTCAAACCTTTCAGAGTGGCACCACTTCGTATTGTCCAAGGACCTTACATGTTCTGTTTAGAGGCCAATTGTCTCTGGAAGCCAAAACAGCCAAATACTCCATCTAAACGTGAATCAATTCTCAATTGCGGCACGGTTCTAGAAACATAAACCCCTCTACTTTAATTTCACATCAAAATAATTTCACAAATGCAAAATATACACTTACTGTAGACTGTTTTAACACAGTTGCAGCCGACAGTATTTTTCAGTGACAACATGTTTGTGGCGTGCATCCGTCTTCCGTTTACACACAGGTGTTTTGTTTTTTGGAAATAATTTCTCGCTGATATGAAAGATACGCTCCTTATGTTTCCAAAACCATAACGCAAGTGATGTGTTTTAAAGTTCAGAAAGTGCGACGAGGCTCTTAACAAAACTCCCCCGGCCAGAAGATACTATCGTCAATAAGCGCTAAAGGTAGTTAGCATCTATGAATGGCTTGAATTGAGGGGAGACTTTCCAACAGCTAGCTTACTAAGCATGTTTTGTCTCTCTCCCTGTAGTTAGCAGATTGTAATGGGCTAATGTGCTGCAGGTCTATTAACTGTTACAGGATAGGTACTGCTTGGTGTAGCCCAGACAATTCATTCATTTGGTGATACAATCTTCATTCTCGATTCGGCCAAACATGTATCTTCTAAAATGTCTGTGTCCAGTTGCAGGAGGTTCGTTTGAATTTAGAAAATGCTCCATTATTAAAATAAATACATATTTTGAGCCATGAAGTAATCTAATAATGTTTATGCCGCCATGATGAAATTGAATAGATAGCGACGTATACATCTTTGGATTCCTTCATGGAGCAATACATTTATTTATTTAATAACGGAGCATTTTCTAAATGAAAAGGAACCACCTGCAACTGGACACAGACATCTGCAAGCTATTCTCCTTGGTGCTTCTTCTCTGTATGATGGTCTTGTCATCACCAGGGAATGGGCTCTCTAAGCTTCCAGTGGTTGGAGTGGTTGGTATCTCTGAATAATAAAACCCACATGATTGCAGTCACAAACAGGTGCTTTACCTTGATATATCAATATGCATTATACACACAACAGTGATAACAAGAACAGAATGCCATAGTCACTTGGTCTGTGTTTGTTAGATATTCAGTGAAAGAGACAGTTGGGTAAAGATGAATGAGCTGGCTTCTGAAAACTGGAGCCTGGTGAGAAACAAAATGGTGGAAAGAGAGAGAAAGACATTGAGAGGAGAGAGATGGAAGGAAGGAGAGAGGGTGGAGGGGAGAATGAATGGAAAGTGAGATTTATTTATATATATATTCTCTCTCGCCTCCCCATCATATATATGATGGGGAGGCGAGAGAGAATGAAGAAGAGTGAGAAACAGACAGAGGGGAGGTGAGAGAGAGAGAGATGGGAGGTGAGAGTGGGGGAGGTGAAGGAGGGGGAAGCGAAAGAGAGAGGGGGAGGTGCGAGAGAGTGACAGAGGGGAGGTGAGAGAGAGCGGGGGAGGCAGGGGGAGGCGAGAGAGAGAGGTGAGAGTGAATGAAGGAGAACAAGAAAGGGTGGGGAGAGAGAAAAGGAGAGTGATAAAGGGTGGGAAGTAGAGAGAGAGGGAGGGAATAATTCAGAGAGAGAGAGAGAGAGAGTTGGGGCAGGAGAGAAGGAAAGGGAGTGAGGCCTGCTATTTTACAGCTGTCTGGAAGATATGGCTCACATGAGGCTGCCCAACCCTACAGGAAACCCCGAGCCCAGGGGAAAAGGAAAGACAAACAAGACCAATGGCATGAAGAGGGGGAAGGAGGGAGGGAGAGAGGGCGGGCGGGATAATCAGACAGAGGAATATAGGGAGCTAAGGTTTTCTGTATCAGACTGGTGGTATGTGGATAGTTAGGTTTCTACTGTGGTTTTTACAGAGTAGATCAAATCACTGCATGAAATTAGTTTTTGAGTAGAGGAGGGCTTTAAAAAAGGTGTACAGTTTTGTGTACCATTACTGAGATGAAAATATGCTATGTTAAAAAAAGGCAATAAAACATGAATGCATGTTGATAAGCAAAGTCTACTATATATACACTACATGGCCAAAAGTATGTGGACATTCAAATTAGCGGATTCGACTATTTTAGTCAAACCCATTGCTGACAGGTGTATAAAATTCTTCACACAGCCATGCAATCTCCATAGACAAACAGTGACAGTGGAATGGCCCGTACTGAAGAGGTCAGTGACTTTCAACTTGGCACCGTCATAGGATGCCACCTTTCCAGCAAGTCAGTTTCAGCCGCGAAGTGGTAGGCCACACAATCTCACAGAATGGGACCGCCGAGTGCTGAAGCACGTAGCACGTTAAAATCATCTGTCCTCGGTTGCAACACTCACTACCGAGTTCCAAACGACCTCTGGAAGCAACGTGAGCACAATAATTGTTTGTCAGGAGGTTCATGAAATGGCTTTCCATGGCTGAGCAGCCACACACAAGCCTAAGATCACCATGCAATGCCAAGCGTCGGCTGGAGTGGTGTAAAGCTCGTCGCCATTGGACTCTGGAGTGATAAATCACACTTCACCATCAGGCAGTCCGACAGACGAATCTGGGTTTTGTGGATACCAGGAGAACGCTAACTGCCCGAATGCATAGTGCCAACTGTAAAGTTTGGTGGAGGAGGAATAATGTTCTGGGGCTGTTTTTCATGTTTTTCTTAGTTCCAGTGGAGGGAAATCTATAGTAACATTGTAGAATAATAGTCAATACATAAAAACTATGAAATAGCAAATGTGGAATCATGCAGTAACCAAAAAAGTGTTAAACAAATCTAAATATATTTGAGATTCTTTAGAGTAGCCACCTTTGGCCTTGATTACAGTTTTGAACACTGTTGGCATTCTCTCAACCAAGTTAACCTGAAATGCTTTTCCGACAATCTTGAAGGAGTTCCCACATATGATGAGCACTTGTTGGCTGCTTTTCCTTCACTCTGTGGTCCAACTCATCGCAAACCATCTCAATTGGGTTGAGGTTAGGTGATTGTGGAGGCCAGGTCATCTGATGCAGCACTCCATCACTCTCCTTCTTGGTCAGATAATTTTGACTGACCTTCATGTCTTAAAGTAATGATGGACTGTCGTTTCTCTTTGCTTATTTGAGCTGTTCTTGCCATAATATGGACTTGGTCTTTTACCAAATAGGGATATCTTCTGTATACCACCTCTAACTTGTCACAACACAACTGATTGGCTCAAATACATTAAGGAAAGAAATCCTACAAATTAACCTACAACAAGGCACACCTGTTAATTGAAATTTATTCCAGGTGACTACCTCATGAAGCTGGTTGAGAGAATACCAAGAGTGTGCAAAGCTGTCATCAAGGCAAAGGGTGGCTATTTGAAGAATGTCAAATATCAAATATATTTTGATTTGTTTACCCCTTTTTTGGTTACTACATGATTCTATATGTGTTATTTCATAGTTTTGATGTCTTCACTACTTTTCTACACTGTAGAAAATAGTAAAAATAAAGAAAAACCCTTGAAAGAGTTGGTGTTCTAAAACTTTTGACTGGTACTGTATGTTACTATAGAGAGCAGTAAGGTCTACTGTATATATGTTAATATAGAGAGCAGTAAGGTCTACTGTATATATGTTAATATAGAGAGCAGTAAGGTATACTGTATATATGTTAATATAGAGAGCAGTAAGGTCTACTGTATATATGTTACTATAGAGAGCAGTAAGGTCTACTTATATATGTTACTATAGAGAGCAGTAAGGTCTACTGTATATATGTTACTATAGAGAGCAGTAAGGTCTACTGTATATATGTTAATATAGAGAGCAGTAAGGTATACTGTATATATGTTAATATAGAGAGCAGTAAGGTATACTGTATATATGTTAATATAGAGCGCAGTAAGGTCTACTGTATATATGTTACTATAGAGAGCAGTAAGGTCTACTGTATATATGTTTCTATAGAGAGCAGTAAGGTCTACTGTATGTATGTTAATATAGAGAGCAGTAAGGTCTACTGTATATATGTTACTATAGAGAGCAGTAAGGTCTACTGTATATATGTTCTATAGAGAGCAGTAAGGTCTACTGTATATATGTTCTATAGAGAGCAGTAAGGTCTACTGTATATATGTTAATATAGAGAGCAGTAAGGTCTACTGTATATATGTTAATATAGAGAGCAGTAAGGTCTACTGTATATATGTTACTATAGAGAGTAGTAAGGTCTACTGTATATATGTTCTATAGAGAGCAGTAAGGTCTACTGTATATATGTTACTATAGAGAGCAGTAGGGTCTATTGTATATATGTTAATATAGAGAGCAGTAGGGTCTACTGTATATATGTTAATATAGAGAGCAGTAAGGTGCACTGTATATATGTTACTATAGAGAGCAGTAAGGTATACTGTATATATGTTACTATAGAGAGCAGTAAGGTCTACTGTATATATGTTAATATAGAGAGCAGTAAGGTATACTGTATATATGTTACTATAGAGAGCAGTAAGGTCTACTGTATATATGTTAATATAGAGAGCAGTAAGGTCTACTGTATATATGTTACTATAGAGAGCAGTAAGGTCTACTGTATATATGTTCTATAGAGAGCAGTAAGGTCTACTGTATATATGTTACTATAGAGAGCAGTAAGGTCTACTGTATATATGTTAATATAGAGAGCAGTAAGGTATACTGTATATATGTTAATATAGAGAGCAGTAAGGTATACTGTATATATGTTACTATAGAGAGCAGTAAGGTCTACTGTATATATGTTAATATAGAGAGTAGTAAGGTCTACTGTATATATGTTCTATAGAGAGCAGTAAGGTCTACTGTATATATGTTTCTATAGAGAGCAGTAAGGTCTACTGTATATATGTTTCTATAGAGAGCAGTAAGGTCTACTGTATATATGTTTCTATAGAGAGCAGTAAGGTCTACTGTATATATGTTTCTATAGAGAGCAGTAAGGTCCACTGTATATATGTTAATATAGAGAGCAGTAAGGTCTACTGTATATATGTTACTATAGAGAGCAGTAAGGTCTACTGTATATATGTTCTATAGAGAGCAGTAAGGTCTACTGTATATATGTTACTATAGAGAGCAGTAAGGTCTACTGTATATATGTTAATATAGAGAGCAGTAAGGTATACTGTATATATGTTAATATAGAGAGCAGTAAGGTATACTGTATATATGTTACTATAGAGAGCAGTAAGGTCTACTGTATATATGTTAATATAGAGAGTAGTAAGGTCTACTGTATATATGTTCTATAGAGAGCAGTAAGGTCTACTGTATATATGTTCTATAGAGAGCAGTAAGGTCTACTGTATATATGTTCTATAGAGAGCAGTAAGGTCTACTGTATATATGTTAATGTAGAGAGCAGTAATGTCTACTGTATATATGTTACTATAGAGAGCAGTAAGGTCTACTGTATATATGTTAATGTAGAGAGCAGTAAGGTCTACTGTATATATGTTACTATAGAGTGCAGTAAGGTCTACTGTATATATGTTAATATAGAGAGCAGTAAGGTCTACTGTATATATGTTCTATAGAGAGCAGTAAGGTCTAATGTATATATGTTACTATAGAGAGCAGTAAGGTCTACTGTATATATGTTCTATAGAGAGCAGTAAGGTCTACTGTATATATGTTCTATAGAGAGCAGTAAGGTCTACTGTATATATGTTACTATAGAGAGCAGTAAGGTCTTCTGTATTTATGTTAATATAGAGAGCAGTAAGGTCTACTGTATGTATGTTAATATAGAGAGCAGTAAGGTCTACTGTATATATGTTACTATAGAGAGCAGTAAGGTCTACTGTATATATGTTACTATAGAGAGCAGTAAGGTCTACTGTATATATGTTACTATAGAGAGCAGTAAGGTCTACTGTATATATGTTAATATAGAGTGCAGTAAGGTCTACTGTATATATGTTAATATAGAGAGCAGTAAGGTCTACTGTATATATGTTACTATAGAGAGCAGTAAGGTCTACTGTATATATGTTCTATAGAGAGCAGTAAGGTCTACTGTATATATGTTACTATAGAGAGCAGTAAGGTCTACTGTATATATGTTAATATAGAGAGCAGTAAGGTATACTGTATATATGTTAATATAGAGAGCAGTAAGGTATACTGTATATATGTTACTATAGAGAGCAGTAAGGTCTACTGTATATATGTTAATATAGAGAGTAGTAAGGTCTACTGTATATATGTTCTATAGAGAGCAGTAAGGTCTACTGTATATATGTTCTATAGAGAGCAGTAAGGTCTACTGTATATATGTTCTATAGAGAGCAGTAAGGTCTACTGTATATATGTTCTATAGAGAGCAGTAAGGTCTACTGTATATATGTTAATGTAGAGAGCAGTAATGTCTACTGTATATATGTTACTATAGAGAGCAGTAAGGTCTACTGTATATATGTTAATGTAGAGAGCAGTAAGGTCTACTGTATATATGTTACTATAGAGAGCAGTAAGGTCTACTGTATATATGTTAATATAGAGAGCAGTAAGGTCTACTGTATATATGTTCTATAGAGAGCAGTAAGGTCTAATGTATATATGTTACTATAGAGAGCAGTAAGGTCTACTGTATATATGTTCTATAGAGAGCAGTAAGGTCTACTGTATATATGTTCTATAGAGAGCAGTAAGGTCTACTGTATATATGTTCTATAGAGAGCAGTAAGGTCTACTGTATATATGTTACTATAGAGAGCAGTAAGGTCTTCTGTATTTATGTTAATATAGAGAGCAGTAAGGTCTACTGTATATCTATTACTATAGAGAGCAGTAAGGTCTACTGTATATATGTTACTATAGAGAGCAGTAAGGTCTACTGTATATATGTTAATACAGAGAGCAGTAAGGTCTTCTGTATATATGTTAATATAGAGAGCAGTAAGGTCTACTGTATATATGTTACTATAGATAGCAGTAAGGTCTACTGTATATATGTTCTATAGAGAGCAGTAAGGTCTACTGTATATATGTTAATATAGAGAGCAGTAAGGTCTACTGTATATATGTTACTATAGAGAGCAGTAAGGTCTACTGTATATATGTTACTATAGAGAGCAGTAAGGTCTACTGTATATATGTTACTATAGAGAGCAGTAAGGTCTACTGTATATATGTTACTATAGATAGCAGTAAGGTCTACTGTATATATGTTCTATAGAGAGCAGTAAGGTCTACTGTATATATGTTAATATAGAGAGCAGTAAGGTCTACTGTATATATGTTACTATAGAGAGCAGTAAGGTCTACTGTATATATGTTCTATAGAGAGCAGTAAGGTCTACTGTATATATGTTACTATAGAGAGCAGTAAGGTCTACTGTATATATGTTACTATAGAGAGCAGTAAGGTATACTGTATATATGTTACTATAGAGAGCAGTAAGGTCTACTGTATATATGTTAATATAGAGAGCAGTAAGGTCTACTGTATATATGTTCTTTAGAGAGCAGTAAGGTCTACTGTATATATGTTAATATAGAGAGCAGTAAGGTCTTCTGTATTTATGTTAATATAGAGAGCAGTAAGGTCTACTGTATATATGTTCTATAGAGAGCAGTAAGGTCTACTGTATATATGTTACTATAGAGAGCAGTAAGGTCTTCTGTATTTATGTTAATATAGAGAGCAGTAAGGTCTACTGTATATCTATTACTATAGAGAGCAGTAAGGTCTACTGTATATATGTTACTATAGAGAGCAGTAAGGTCTACTGTATATATGTTAATACAGAGAGCAGTAAGGTCTTCTGTATATATGTTAATATAGAGAGCAGTAAGGTCTACTGTATATATGTTACTATAGATAGCAGTAAGGTCTACTGTATATATGTTCTATAGAGAGCAGTAAGGTCTACTGTATATATGTTAATATAGAGAGCAGTAAGGTCTACTGTATATATGTTACTATAGAGAGCAGTAAGGTCTACTGTATATATGTTACTATAGAGAGCAGTAAGGTCTACTGTATATATGTTACTATAGAGAGCAGTAAGGTCTACTGTATATATGTTACTATAGATAGCAGTAAGGTCTACTGTATATATGTTCTATAGAGAGCAGTAAGGTCTACTGTATATATGTTAATATAGAGAGCAGTAAGGTCTACTGTATATATGTTACTATAGAGAGCAGTAAGGTCTACTGTATATATGTTCTATAGAGAGCAGTAAGGTCTACTGTATATATGTTACTATAGAGAGCAGTAAGGTCTACTGTATATATGTTACTATAGAGAGCAGTAAGGTATACTGTATATATGTTACTATAGAGAGCAGTAAGGTCTACTGTATATATGTTAATATAGAGAGCAGTAAGGTCTACTGTATATATGTTCTTTAGAGAGCAGTAAGGTCTACTGTATATATGTTAATATAGAGAGCAGTAAGGTCTACTGTATATATGTTCTATAGAGAGCAGTAAGGTCTACTGTATATATGTTCTATAGAGAGCAGTAAGGTCTACTGTATATATGTTCTATAGAGAGCAGTAAGGTCTACTGTATATATGTTAATATAGAGAGCAGTAAGGTCTACTGTATATATGTTACTATAGAGAGCAGTAAGGTCTACTGTATATATGTTACTATAGAGAGCAGTAAGGTCTACTGTATATATGTTACTATAGAGAGCAGTAAGGTCTACTGTATATATGTTACTATAGAGAGCAGTAAGGTCTACTGTATATATGTTACTATAGAGAGCATAAGGTCTACTGTATATATGTTCTATAGAGAGCAGTAAGGTCTACTGTATATATGTTAATGTAGAGAGCAGTAATGTCTACTGTATATATGTTACTATAGAGAGCAGTAAGGTCTACTGTATATATGTTAATGTAGAGAGCAGTAAGGTCTACTGTATATATGTTACTATAGAGAGCAGTAAGGTCTACTGTATATATGTTAATATAGAGAGCAGTAAGGTCTACTGTATATATGTTCTATAGAGAGCAGTAAGGTCTAATGTATATATGTTACTATAGAGAGCAGTAAGGTCTACTGTATATATGTTCTATAGAGAGCAGTAAGGTCTACTGTATATATGTTCTATAGAGAGCAGTAAGGTCTACTGTATATATGTTCTATAGAGAGCAGTAAGGTCTACTGTATATATGTTACTATAGAGAGCAGTAAGGTCTTCTGTATTTATGTTAATATAGAGAGCAGTAAGGTCTACTGTATGTATGTTAATATAGAGAGCAGTAAGGTCTACTGTATATATGTTACTATAGAGAGCAGTAAGGTCTACTGTATATATGTTACTATAGAGAGCAGTAAGGTCTACTGTATATATGTTACTATAGAGAGCATAAGGTCTACTGTATATATGTTCTATAGAGAGCAGTAAGGTCTACTGTATATATATGTTACTATAGAGAGCAGTAAGGTCTACTGTATATATGTTACTATAGAGAGCAGTAAGGTCTACTGTATATATGTTACTATAGAGAGCAGTAAGGTCTACTGTATATATGTTAATATAGAGAGCAGTAAGGTCTACTGTATATATGTTAATATAGAGAGCAGTAAGGTCTACTGTATATATGTTAATATAGAGAGCATAAGGTCTACTGTATATATGTTACTATAGAGAGCAGTAAGGTCTACTGTATATATGTTAATGTAGAGAGCAGTAAGGTCTACTGTATATATGTTACTATAGAGAGCAGTAAGGTCTACTGTATATATGTTACTATAGAGAGCAGTAAGGTCTAATATATGTTACTATAGAGAGCAGTAAGGTCTACTGTATATATGTTCTATAGAGAGCAGTAAGGTCTACTGTATATATGTTAATATAGAGAGCAGTAGGGTCTACTGTATATATGTTCTATAGAGAGCAGTAAGGTCTACTGTATATATGTTCTATAGAGAGCAGTAAGGTCTACTGTATATATGTTACTATAGAGAGCAGTAAGGTCTACTGTATATATGTTACTATAGAGAGCAGTAAGGTCTACTGTATATATGTTACTATAGAGAGCAGTAAGGTCTACTGTATATATGTTACTATAGAGAGCAGTAAGGTCTACTGTATATATGTTAATACAGAGAGCAGTAAGGTCTACTGTATATATGTTAATATAGAGAGCAGTAAGGTCTACTGTATATATGTTACTATAGAGAGCAGTAAGGTCTACTGTATATATGTTAATATAGAGAGCAGTAAGGTCTACTGTATATATGTTACTATAGAGAGCAGTAAGGTCTACTGTATATATGTTCTATAGAGAGCAGTAAGGTCTACTGTATATATGTTACTATAGAGAGCAGTAAGGTCTACTGTATATATGTTAATATAGAGAGCAGTAAGGTCTACTGTATATATGTTAATATAGAGAGCAGTAAGGTATACTGTATATATGTTACTATAGAGAGCAGTAAGGTCTACTGTATGTATGTTAATATAGAGAGCAGTAAGGTCTACTGTATATATGTTACTATAGAGAGCAATAAGGTCTACTGTATATATGTTCTATAGAGAGCAGTAAGGTCTACTGTATATATGTTCTATAGAGAGCAGTAAGGTCTACTGTATATATGTTAATATAGAGAGCAGTAAGGTCTACTGTATATATGTTAATATAGAGAGCAGTAAGGTCTACTGTATATATGTTACTATAGAGAGTAGTATGGTCTACTGTATATATGTTCTATAGAGAGCAGTAAGGTCTACTGTATATATGTTACTATAGAGAGCAGTAGGGTCTATTGTATATATGTTAATATAGAGAGCAGTAGGGTCTACTGTATATATGTTAATATAGAGAGCAGTAAGGTGCACTGTATATATGTTAATATAGAGAGCAGTAAGGTATACTGTATATATGTTACTATAGAGAGCAGTAAGGTCTACTGTATATATGTTCTATAGAGAGCAGTAAGGTCTACTGTATATATGTTCTATAGAGAGCAGTAAGGTCTACTGTATATATGTTACTATAGAGAGCAGTAAGGTCTACTGTATATATGTTCTATAGAGAGCAGTAAGGTCTACTGTATATATGTTACTATAGAGAGCAGTAAGGTCTACTGTATATATGTTACTATAGAGAGCAGTAAGGTCTACTGTATATATGTTACTATAGAGAGCAGTAAGGTCTACTGTATATATGTTAATATAGAGAGCAGTAAGGTCTACTGTATATATGTTATTATAGAGAGCTGTAAGGTCTACTGTATATATGTTCTATAGAGAGCAGTAAGGTCTACTGTATATATGTTACTATAGAGAGCAGTAAGGTCTACTGTATATATGTTAATATAGAGAGCAGTAAGGTATACTGTATATATGTTAATATAGAGAGCAGTAAGGTATACTGTATATATGTTACTATAGAGAGCAGTAAGGTCTACTGTATATATGTTAATATAGAGAGTAGTAAGGTCTACTGTATATATGTTCTATAGAGAGCAGTAAGGTCTACTGTATATATGTTTCTATAGAGAGCAGTAAGGTCTACTGTATATATGTTACTATAGAGAGCAGTAAGGTCTACTGTATATATGTTACTATAGAGAGCAGTAAGGTCTACTGTATATATGTTAATATCGAGAGCGGTAAGGTCTACTGTATATATGTTAATATAGAGAGCAGTAAGGTCTACTGTATATATGTTACTATAGAGAGCAGTAAGGTCTACTGTATATATGTTAATATAGAGAGCAGTAAGGTCTACTGTATATATGTTCTATAGAGAGCAGTAAGGTCTACTGTATATATGTTAATATAGAGAGCAGTAAGGTCTACTGTATATATGTTAATATAGAGAGCATAAGGTCTACTGTATATATGTTACTATAGAGAGCAGTAAGGTCTACTGTATATATGTTAATACAGAGAGCAGTAAGGTCTACTGTATATATGTTACTATAGAGAGCAGTAAGGTCTACTGTATATATGTTCTATAGAGAGCAGTTAGGTCTACTGTATATATGTTACTATAGAGAGCAGTAATGTCTACTGTATATATGTTAATATAGAGAGCAGTAAGGTCTACTGTATATATGTTACTATAGAGAGCAGTAAGGTCTACTGTATATATGTTCTATAGAGAGCAGTAAGGTCTACTGTATATATGTTACTATAGAGAGCAGTAAGGTCTACTGTATATATGTTAATATAGAGAGCAGTAAGGTATACTGTATATATGTTAATATAGAGAGCAGTAAGGTGTACTGTATATATGTTACTATAGAGAGCAGTAAGGTCTACTGTATATATGTTAATATAGAGAGTAGTAAGGTCTACTGTATATATGTTCTATAGAGAGCAGTAAGGTCTACTGTATATATGTTTCTATAGATAGCAGTAAGGTCTACTGTATATATGTTACTATAGAGAGCAGTAAGGTCTACTGTATATATGTTACTATAGAGAGCAGTAAGGTCTACTGTATATATGTTAATATCGAGAGCAGTAAGGTCTACTGTATATATGTTACTATAGAGAGCAGTAAGGTCTACTGTATATATGTTAATATAGAGAGCAGTAAGGTCTACTGTATATATGTTACTATAGAGAGCATTAAGGTCTACTGTATATATGTTAATATAGAGAGCAGTAAGGTCTACTGTATATATGTTCTATAGAGAGCAGTAAGGTCTACTGTATATATGTTAATATAGAGAGCAGTAAGGTCTACTGTATATATGTTAATATAGAGAGCATAAGGTCTACTGTATATATGTTACTATAGAGAGCAGTAAGGTCTACTGTATATATGTTCTATAGAGAGCAGTAAGGTCTACTGTATATATGTTCTATAGAGAGCAGTAAGGTCTACTGTATATATGTTCTATAGAGAGCAGTAAGGTCTACTGTATATATGTTCTATAGAGAGCAGTAAGGTCTACTGTATATATGTTACTATAGAGAGCAGTAAGGTCTACTGTATATATGTTCTATAGAGAGCAGTAAGGTATACTGTATATATGTTCTATAGAGAGCAGTTAGGTCTACTGTATATATGTTACTATAGAGAGCAGTAATGTCTACTGTATATATGTTAATATAGAGAGCAGTAAGGTCTACTGTATATATGTTAATATAGAGAGCAGTAAGGTGTGCTGTATATATGTTAATATAGAGAGCATAAGGTCTACTGCATATATGTTACTATAGAGAGCAGTAAGGTCTACTGTATATATGTTCTATAGAGAGCAGTAAGGTCTACTGTATGTATGTTAATATAGAGAGCAGTAAGGTCTACTGTATATATGTTACTATAGAGAGCAGTAAGGTCTACTGTATATATGTTCTATAGAGAGCAGTAAGGTCTACTGTATATATGTTCTATAGAGAGCAGTAAGGTCTACTGTATATATGTTAATATAGAGAGCAGTAAGGTCTACTGTATATATGTTAATATAGAGAGCAGTAAGGTCTACTGTATATATGTTACTATAGAGAGTAGTAAGGTCTACTGTATATATGTTCTATAGAGAGCAGTAAGGTCTACTGTATATATGTTACTATAGAGAGCAGTAGGGTCTATTGTATATATGTTAATATAGAGAGCAGTAGGGTCTACTGTATATATGTTAATATAGAGAGCAGTAAGGTGCACTGTATATATGTTAATATAGAGAGCAGTAAGGTATACTGTATATATGTTAATATAGAGAGCAGTAAGGTCTACTGTATATATGTTACTATAGAGAGTAGTAAGGTCTACTGTATATATGTTCTATAGAGAGCAGTAAGGTCTACTGTATATATGTTACTATAGAGAGCAGTAGGGTCTATTGTATATATGTTAATATAGAGAGCAGTAGGGTCTACTGTATATATGTTAATATAGAGAGCAGTAAGGTGCACTGTATATATGTTAATATAGAGAGCAGTAAGGTATACTGTATATATGTTACTATAGAGAGCAGTAAGGTCTACTGTATATATGTTAATATAGAGAGCAGTAAGGTCTACTGTATATATGTTACTATAGAGAGCAGTAAGGTATACTGTATATATGTTCTATAGAGAGCAGTAAGGTCTACTGTATATATGTTACTATAGAGAGCAGTAGGTTCTATTGTATATATGTTAATATAGAGAGCAGTAGGGTCTACTGTATATATGTTAATATAGAGAGCAGTAAGGTGCACTGTATATATGTTAATATAGAGAGCAGTAAGGTATACTGTATATATGTTACTATAGAGAGCAGTAAGGTCTACTGTATATATGTTAATATAGAGAGCAGTAAGGTCTACTGTATATATGTTACTATAGAGAGCAGTAAGGTCTACTGTATATATGTTCTATAGAGAGCAGTAAGGTCTACTGTATATATGTTACTATAGAGAGCAGTAAGGTCTACTGTATATATGTTAATATAGAGAGCAGTAAGGTATACTGTATATATGTTAATATATTGAGCAGTAAGGTATACTGTATATATGTTACTATAGAGAGCAGTAAGGTCTACTGTATATATGTTAATATAGAGAGTAGTAAGGTCTACTGTATATATGTTCTATAGAGAGCAGTAAGGTCTACTGTATATATGTTTCTATAGAGAGCAGTAAGGTCTACTGTATATATGTTAATGTAGAGAGCAGTAAGGTCTACTGTATATATGTTAATGTAGAGAGCAGTAATGTCTACTGTATATATGTTACTATAGAGAGCAGTAAGGTCTACTGTATATATGTTAATGTAGAGAGCAGTAAGGTCTACTGTATATATGTTACTATAGAGAGCAGTAAGGTCTACTGTATATATGTTAATATAGAGAGCAGTAAGGTCTACTGTATATATGTTACTATAGAGAGCAGTAAGGTCTACTGTATATATGTTCTATAGAGAGCAGTAAGGTCTACTGTATATATGTTCTATAGAGAGCAGTAAGGTCTACTGTATATATGTTCTATAGAGAGCAGTAAGGTCTACTGTATATATGTTACTATAGAGAGCAGTAAGGTCTACTGTATATATGTTACTATAGAGAGCAGTAAGGTCTACTGTATATATGTTACTATAGAGAGCAGTAAGGTCTACTGTATATATGTTAATATAGAGTGCAGTAAGGTCTACTGTATATATGTTAATATAGAGAGCAGTAAGGTCTACTGTATATATGTTACTATAGATAGCAGTAAGGTCTACTGTATATATGTTCTATAGAGAGCAGTAAGGTCTACTGTATATATGTTAATATAGAGAGCAGTAAGGTCTACTGTATATATGTTCTTTAGAGAGCAGTAAGGTCTACTGTATATATGTTACTATAGAGAGCAGTAAGGTCTACTGTATATATGTTAATATAGAGAGCAGTAAGGTCTACTGTATATATGTTACTATAGAGAGCAGTAAGGTCTACTGTATATATGTTAATATAGAGAGCAGTAAGGTCTACTGTATATATGTTAATACAGAGAGCAGTAAGGTCTACTGTATATATGTTACTATAGAGAGCAGTAAGGTCTACTGTATATATGTTCTATAGAGAGCAGTAAGGTCTACTGTATATATGTTCTATAGAGAGCAGTAATGTCTACTGTATATATGTTCTATAGAGAGCAGTAAGGTCTACTGTATATATGTTCTATAGAGAGCAGTAAGGTCTACTGTATATATGTTAATATAGAGAGCAGTAAGGTCTACTGTATATATGTTCTATAGAGAGCAGTAAGGTCTACTGTATATATATGTTACTATAGAGAGCAGTAAGGTCTACTGTATATATGTTCTATAGAGAGCAGTAAGGTCTACTGTATATATGTTAATATAGAGAGCAGTAAGGTCTACTGTATATATGTTCTATAGAGAGCAGTAAGGTCTACTGTATATATGTTAATATAGAGAGCAGTAAGGTCTACTGTATATATGTTACTATAGAGAGCAGTAAGGTCTACTGTATATATGTTACTATAGAGAGCAGTAAGGTCTACTGTATATATGTTACTATAGAGAGCAGTAAGGTCTACTGTATATATGTTAATATAGAGAGCAGTAAGGTCTACTGTATATATGTTACTATAGAGAGCAGTAAGGTCTACTGTATATATGTTACTATAGAGAGCAGTAAGGTCTACTGTATATATGTTACTATAGACAGCAGTAAGGTCTACTGTATATATGTTACTATAGAGAGCAGTAAGGTCTACTGTATATATGTTACTATAGAGAGCAGTAAGGTCTACTGTATATATGTTACTATAGAGAGCATAAGGTCTACTGTATATATGTTCTATAGAGAGCAGTAAGGTCTACTGTATATATATGTTACTATAGAGAGCAGTAAGGTCTACTGTATATATGTTCTATAGAGAGCAGTAAGGTCTACTGTATATATGTTAATATAGAGAGCAGTAAGGTCTACTGTATATATGTTAATATAGAGAGCAGTAAGGTCTACTGTATATATGTTAATATAGAGAGCATAAGGTCTACTGTATATATGTTACTATAGAGAGCAGTAAGGTCTACTGTATATATGTTCTATAGAGAGCAGTAAGGTCTACTGTATGTATGTTAATATAGAGAGCAGTAAGGTCTACTGTATATATGTTACTATAGAGAGCAGTAAGGTCTACTGTATATATGTTACTATAGAGAGCAGTAAGGTCTACTGTATATATGTTCTATAGAGAGCAGTAAGGTCTACTGTATATATGTTCTATAGAGAGCAGTAAGGTCTACTGTATATATGTTAATATAGAGAGCAGTAAGGTCTACTGTATATATGTTAATATAGAGAGCAGTAAGGTCTACTGTATATATGTTACTATAGAGAGTAGTAAGGTCTACTGTATATATGTTCTATAGAGAGCAGTAAGGTCTACTGTATATATGTTCCTATAGAGAGCAGTAGGGTATATTGTATATATGTTAATATAGAGAGCAGTAGGGTCTACTGTATATATGTTAATATAGAGAGCAGTAAGGTGCACTGTATATATGTTAATATAGAGAGCAGTAAGGTATACTGTATATATGTTACTATAGAGAGCAGTAAGGTCTACTGTATATATGTTAATATAGAGAGCAGTAAGGTCTACTGTATATATGTTATATAGAGAGCAGTAAGGTCTACTGTATATATGTTCTATAGAGAGCAGTAAGGTCTACTGTATATATGTTACTATAGAGAGCAGTAAGGACTACTGTATATATGTTACTATAGAGATCAGTAAGGTATACTGTATATATGTTAATATAGAGAGCAGTAAGGTATACTGTATATATGTTACTATAGAGAGCAGTAAGGTCTACTGTATATATGTTAATATAGAGAGTAGTAAGGTCTACTGTATATATGTTCTATAGAGAGCAGTAAGGTCTACTGTATATATGTTTCTATAGAGAGCAGTAAGGTCTACTGTATATATGTTAATGTAGAGAGCAGTAAGGTCTACTGTATATATGTTAATGTAGAGAGCAGTAATGTCTACTGTATATATGTTACTATAGAGAGCAGTAAGGTCTACTGTATATATGTTAATGTAGAGGGCAGTAAGGTCTACTGTATATATGTTACTATAGAGAGCAGTAAGGTCTACTGTATATATGTTAATATAGAGAGCAGTAAGGTCTACTGTATATATGTTCTATAGAGAGCAGTAAGGTCTACTGTATATATGTTAATATAGAGAGCAGTAAGGTCTACTGTATATATGTTACTATAGAGAGCAGTAGGGTCTATTGTATATATGTTAATATAGAGAGCAGTAAGGTCTACTGTATATATGTTATTATAGAGAGCAGTAAGGTCTACTGTATATATGTTCTATAGAGAGCAGTAAGGTCTACTGTATATATGTTAATATAGAGAGCAGTAAGGTATACTGTATATATGTTACTATAGAGAGCAGTAAGGTCTACTGTATATATGTTAATATAGAGAGCAGTAATGTCTACTGTATATATGTTACTATAGAGAGCAGTAAGGTCTACTGTATATATGTTAATACAGAGAGCAGTAAGGTCTACTGTATATATGTTAATATAGAGAGCAGTAAGGTCTACTGTATATATGTTAATATAGAGAGCAGTAAGGTCTACTGTATGTATGTTACTATAGAGAGCAGTAAGGTCTACTGTATATATGTTAATATAGAGAGCAGTAAGGTCTACTGTATATATGTTACTATAGAGAGCAGTAAGGTCTACTGTATATATGTTACTATAGAGAGCAGTAAGGTCTACTGTATATATGTTAATACAGAGAGCAGTAAGGTCTACTGTATATATGTTAATATAGAGAGCAGTAAGGTATACTGTATATATGTTACTATAGAGAGCAGTAAGGTCTACTGTATATATGTTAATATAGAGAGCAGTAAGGTCTACTGTATATATGTTACTATAGAGAGCATTAAGGTCTACTGTATATATGTTAATATAGAGAGCAGTAAGGTCTACTGTATATATGTTCTATAGAGAGCAGTAAGGTCTACTGTATATATGTTAATATAGAGAGCAGTAAGGTCTACTGTATATATGTTAATATAGAGAGCATAAGGTCTACTGTATATATGTTACTATAGAGAGCAGTAAGGTCTACTGTATATATGTTAATACAGAGAGCAGTAAGGTCTACTGTATATATGTTACTATAGAGAGCAGTAAGGTCTACTGTATATATGTTACTATAGAGAGCAGTAAGGTCTACTGTATATATGTTACTATAGAGAGCAGTAAGGTCTACTGTATATATGTTACTATAGAGAGCAGTAAGGTCTACTGTATATATGTTACTATAGAGAGCATAAGGTCTACTGTATATATGTTCTATAGAGAGCAGTAAGGTCTACTGTATACATATGTTACTATAGAGAGCAGTAAGGTCTACTGTATATATGTTCTATAGAGAGCAGTAAGGTCTACTGTATATATGTTAATATAGAGAGCAGTAAGGTCTACTGTATATATGTTAATATAGAGAGCAGTAAGGTCTGCTGTATATATGTTAATATAGAGAGCATAAGGTCTACTGTATATATGTTACTATAGAGAGCAGTAAGGTCTACTGTATATATGTTCTATAGAGAGCAGTAAGGTCTACTGTATATATGTTACTATAGAGAGCAGTAAGGTCTACTGTATATATGTTCTATAGAGAGCAGTAAGGTCTACTGTATATATGTTCTATAGAGAGCAGTAAGGTCTACTGTATATATGTTAATATAGAGAGCAGTAAGGTCTACTGTATATATGTTAATATAGAGAGCAGTAAGGTCTACTGTATATATGTTACTATAGAGAGTAGTAAGGTCTACTGTATATATGTTCTATAGAGAGCAGTAAGGTCTACTGTATATATGTTACTATAGAGAGCAGTAGGGTCTATTGTATATATGTTAATATAGAGAGCAGTAGGGTCTACTGTATATATGTTAATATAGAGAGCAGTAAGGTGCACTGTATATATGTTAATATAGAGAGCAGTAAGGTATACTGTATATATGTTACTATAGAGAGCAGTAAGGTCTACTGTATATATGTTAATATAGAGAGCAGTAAGGTCTACTGTATATATGTTACTATAGAGAGCAGTAAGGTCTACTGTATATATGTTCTATAGAGAGCAGTAAGGTCTACTGTATATATGTTTCTATAGAGAGCAGTAAGGTCTACTGTATATATGTTAATGTAGAGAGCAGTAAGGTCTACTGTATATATGTTAATGTAGAGAGCAGTAATGTCTACTGTATATATGTTACTATAGAGAGCAGTAAGGTCTACTGTATATATGTTAATGTAGAGAGCAGTAAGGTCTACTGTATATATGTTACTATAGAGAGCAGTAAGGTCTACTGTATATATGTTAATATAGAGAGCAGTAAGGTCTACTGTATATATGTTACTATACAGAGCAGTAAGGTCTACTGTATATATGTTACTATAGAGAGCAGTAAGGTCTACTGTATATATGTTACTATAGAGAGCAGTAAGGTCTACTGTATATATGTTAATATAGAGAGCAGTAAGGTCTACTGTATATATGTTCTATAGAGAGCAGTAAGGTCTACTGTATATATGTTCTATAGAGAGCAGTAAGGTCTACTGTATATATGTTCTATAGAGAGCAGTAAGGTCTACTGTATATATGTTCTATAGAGAGCAGTAAGGTCTACTGTATATATGTTCTATAGAGAGCAGTAAGGTCTACTGTATATATGTTAATATAGAGAGTAGTAAGGTCTACTGTATATATGTTCTATAGAGAGCAGTAAGGTCTACTGTATATATGTTCTATAGAGAGCAGTAAGGTCTACTGTATATATGTTACTATAGAGAGCAGTAAGGTCTACTGTATATATGTTAATATAGAGTGCAGTAAGGTCTACTGTATATATGTTAATATAGAGAGCAGTAAGGTCTACTGTATATATGTTACTATAGAGAGCAGTAAGGTCTACTGTATATATGTTACTATAGAGAGCAGTAAGGTCTACTGTATATATGTTAATACAGAGAGCAGTAAGGTCTTCTGTATATATGTTAATATAGAGAGCAGTAAGGTCTACTGTATATATGTTACTATAGATAGCAGTAAGGTCTACTGTATATATGTTCTATAGAGAGCAGTAAGGTCTACTGTATATATGTTAATATAGAGAGCAGTAAGGTCTACTGTATATATGTTCTTTAGAGAGCAGTAAGGTCTACTGTATATATGTTAATATAGAGAGCAGTAAGGTCTACTGTATATATGTTACTATAGAGAGCAGTAAGGTCTACTGTATATATGTTACTATAGAGAGCAGTAAGGTCTACTGTATATATGTTAATATAGAGAGCAGTAAGGTCTACTGTATATATGTTAATATAGAGAGCAGTAAGGTCTACTGTATATATGTTAATACAGAGAGCAGTAAGGTCTACTGTATATATGTTCTATAGAGAGCAGTAGGGTCTACTGTATATATGTTACTATAGAGAGCAGTAAGGTCTACTGTATATATGTTCTATAGAGAGCAGTAAGGTCTACTGTATATATGTTAATATAGAGAGCAGTAAGGTCTACTGTATATATGTTCTATAGAGAGCAGTAAGGTCTACTGTATATATGTTACTATAGAGAGCAGTAAGGTCTACTGTATATATGTTCTATAGAGAGCAGTAAGGTCTACTGTATATATGTTAATATAGAGAGCAGTAAGGTCTACTGTATATATGTTCTATAGAGAGCAGTAGGGTCTACTGTATATATGTTACTATAGAGAGCAGTAAGGTCTACTGTATATATGTTCTATAGAGAGCAGTAAGGTCTACTGTATATATGTTAATATAGAGAGCAGTAAGGTCTACTGTATATATGTTCTATAGAGAGCAGTAAGGTCTACTGTATATATGTTAATATAGAGAGCAGTAAGGTCTACTGTATATATGTTACTATAGAGAGCAGTAAGGTCTACTGTATATATGTTACTATAGAGAGCAGTAAGGTCTACTGTATATATGTTACTATAGAGAGCAGTAAGGTCTACTGTATATATGTTACTATAGAGAGCAGTAAGGTCTACTGTATATATGTTACTATAGAGAGCATAAGGTCTACTGTATATATGTTCTATAGAGAGCAGTAAGGTCTACTGTATATATATGTTACTATAGAGAGCAGTAAGGTCTACTGTATATATGTTCTATAGAGAGCAGTAAGGTCTACTGTATATATGTTAATATAGAGAGCAGTAAGGTCTACTGTATATATGTTAATATAGAGAGCAGTAAGGTCTACTGTATATATGTTAATATAGAGAGCATAAGGTCTACTGTATATATGTTACTATAGAGAGCAGTAAGGTCTACTGTATATATGTTCTATAGAGAGCAGTAAGGTCTACTGTATGTATGTTAATATAGAGAGCAGTAAGGTCTACTGTATATATGTTACTATAGAGAGCAGTAATGTCTACTGTATATATGTTCTATAGAGAGCAGTAAGGTCTACTGTATATATGTTCTATAGAGAGCAGTAAGGTCTACTGTATATATGTTAATATAGAGAGCAGTAAGGTCTACTGTATATATGTTAATATAGAGAGCAGTAAGGTCTACTGTATATATGTTACTATAGAGAGTAGTAAGGTCTACTGTATATATGTTCTATAGAGAGCAGTAAGGTCTACTGTATATATGTTACTATAGAGAGCAGTAGGGTCTATTGTATATATGTTAATATAGAGAGCAGTAGGGTCTACTGTATATATGTTAATTTAGAGAGCAGTAAGGTGCACTGTATATATGTTAATATAGAGAGCAGTAAGGTATACTGTATATATGTTACTATAGAGAGCAGTAAGGTCTACTGTCTATATGTTACTATAGAGAGCAGTAAGGTCTACTGTATATATGTTCTATAGAGAGCAGTAAGGTCTACTGTATATATGTTACTATAGAGAGCAGTAAGGTCTACTGTATATATGTTAATATAGAGAGCAGTAAGGTATACTGTATATATGTTAATATAGAGAGCAGTAAGGTATACTGTATATATGTTACTATAGAGAGCAGTAAGGTCTACTGTATATATGTTAATATAGAGAGTAGTAAGGTCTACTGTATATATGTTCTATAGAGAGCAGTAAGGTCTACTGTATATATGTTTCTATAGAGAGCAGTAAGGTCTACTGTATATATGTTAATGTAGAGAGCAGTAAGGTCTACTGTATATATGTTAATGTAGAGAGCAGTAATGTCTACTGTATATATGTTACTATAGAGAGCAGTAAGGTCTACTGTATATATGTTAATGTAGAGAGCAGTAAGGTCTACTGTATATATGTTACTATAGAGAGCAGTAAGGTCTACTGTATATATGTTACTATAGAGAGCAGTAAGGTCTACTGTATATATGTTACTATAGAGAGCAGTAAGGTCTACTGTATATATGTTCTATAGAGAGCAGTAAGATCTACTGTATATATGTTACTATAGAGAGCAGTAAGGTCTACTGTATTTATGTTAATATAGAGAGCAGTAAGGTATACTGTATATATGTTCTATAGAGAGCAGTAAGGTCTACTGTATGTATGTTACTATAGAGAGCAGTAAGGTCTACTGTATATATGTTAATATAGAGAGCAGTAAGGTCTACTGTATATATGTTACTATAGAGAGCAGTAAGGTCTACTGTATATATGTTACTATAGAGAGCAGTAAGGTCTACTGTATATATGTTCTATAGAGAGCAGTAAGGTCTACTGTATATATGTTACTATAGAGAGCAGTAAGGTCTACTGTATATATGTTAATACAGAGAGCAGTAAGGTCTACTGTATATATGTTACTATAGAGAGCAGTAAGGTCTACTGTATATATGTTACTATAGAGAGCAGTAAGGTCTACTGTATATATGTTAATATAGAGAGCAGTAAGGTCTACTGTATATATGTTCTATAGAGAGCAGTAAGGTCTACTGTATATATGTACTATAGAGAGCAGTAAGGTCTACTGTATATATGTTACTATAGAGAGCAGTAAGGTCTACTGTATATATGTTAATATAGAGAGCAGTAACGTCTACTGTATATATGTTAATATAGAGAGCAGTAAGGTTACTGTATATATGTTCTATAGAGAGCAGTAAGGTGTACTGTATATATGTTCTATAGAGAGCAGTAAGGTCTACTGTATATATGTTAATATAGAGAGCAGTAAGGTCTACTGTATATATGTTCTATAGAGAGCAGTAAGGTCTACTGTATATATGTTACTATAGAGAGCAGTAAGGTCTACTGTATATATGTTAATATAGAGAGCAGTAAGGTCTACTGTATATATGTTACTATAGAGAGCAGTAAGGTCTACTGTATATATGTTCTATAGAGAGCAGTAAGGTCTACTGTATATATGTTAATATAGAGAGCAGTAAGGTCTACTGTATATATGTTAATATAGAGAGCAGTAAGGTCTACTGTATATATGTTCTATAGAGAGCATTAAGGTCTACTGTATATATGTTCTATAGAGAGCAGTAAGGTCTACTGTATATATATTTTAATATAGAGAGCAGTAAGGTCTACTGTATATATGTTACTATAGAGAGCAGTAAGGTCTACTGTATATATGTTAATATAGAGAGCAGTAAGGTCTACTGTATATATGTTAATATAGAGAGCAGTAAGGTCTACTGTATATATGTTAATATAGAGAGCAGTAAGGTCTACTGTATATATGTTAATATAGAGAGCAGTAAGGTCTACTGTATATATGTTATATAGAGAGCAGTAAGGTCTACTGTATATATGTTCTATAGAGAGCAGTAAGGTCTACTGTATATATGTTCTATAGATAGCAGTAAGGTCTACTGTATATATGTTCTATAGAGAGCAGTAAGGTCTACTGTATATATGTTACTATAGAGAGCAGTAGGGTCTACTGTATATATGTTAATATAGAGAGCAGTAAGGTCTACTGTATATATGTTACTAGAGAGAGCATTAAGGTCTACTGTATATATGTTAATATAGAGAGCAGTAAGGTCTACTGTATATATGTTATATAGAGAGCAGTAAGGTCTACTGTATATATGTTCTATAGAGAGCAGTAAGGTCTACTGTATATATGTTCTATAGAGAGCAGTAAGGTCTACTGTATATATGTTAATATAGAGAGCAGTAAGGTCTACTGTATATATGTTACTATAGAGAGCAGTAAGGTCTTCTGTATATATGTTACTATAGAGAGCAGTAAGGTCTACTGTATATATGTTACTATAGAGAGTAGTAAGGTCTACTGTATATATGTTCTATAGAGAGCAGTAAGGTCTACTGTATATATGTTACTATAGAGAGCAGTAAGGTCTACTGTATATATGTTAATATAGAGAGCAGTAAGGTCTACTGTATATATGTTACTATAGAGAGCAGTAAGGTCTACTGTATATATGTTAATATAGAGAGCAGTAGGGTCTACTGTATATATGTTAATATAGAGAGCAGTAAGGTGCACTGTATATATGTTAATATAGAGAGCAGTAAGGTATACTGTATATATGTTACTATAGAGAGCAGTAAGGTCTACTGTATATATGTTAATATAGAGAGCAGTAAGGTCTACTGTATATATGTTACTATAGAGAGCAGTAAGGTCTACTGTATATATGTTCTATAGAGAGCAGTAAGGTCTACTGTATATATGTTACTATAGAGAGCAGTAAGGTCTACTGTATATATGTTAATATAGAGAGCAGTAAGGTATACTGTATATATGTTAATATAGAGAGCAGTAAGGTATACTGTATATATGTTACTATAGAGAGCAGTAAGGTCTACTGTATATATGTTAATATAGAGAGTAGTAAGGTCTACTGTATATATGTTCTATAGAGAGCAGTAAGGTCTACTGTATATATGTTTCTATAGAGAGCAGTAAGGTCTACTGTATATATGTTAATGTAGAGAGCAGTATGGTCTACTGTATATATGTTAATGTAGAGAGCAGTAATGTCTACTGTATATATGTTACTATAGAGAGCAGTAAGGTCTACTGTATATATGTTAATGTAGAGAGCAGTAAGGTCTACTGTATATATGTTACTATAGAGAGCAGTAAGGTCTACTGTATATATGTTACTATAGAGAGCAGTAAGGTCTACTGTATATATGTTACTATAGAGAGCAGTAAGGTCTACTGTATATATGTTACTATAGAGAGCAGTAAGGTCTACTGTATATATGTTACTATAGAGAGCATAAGGTCTACTGTATATATGTTCTATAGAGAGCAGTAAGGTCTACTGTATATATATGTTACTATAGAGAGCAGTAAGGTCTACTGTATATATGTTCTATAGAGAGCAGTAAGGTCTACTGTATATATGTTAATATAGAGAGCAGTAAGGTCTACTGTATATATGTTAATATAGAGAGCAGTAAGGTCTACTGTATATATGTTAATATAGAGAGCATAAGGTCTACTGTATATATGTTACTATAGAGAGCAGTAAGGTCTACTGTATATATGTTCTATAGAGAGCAGTAAGGTATACTGTATGTATGTTAATATAGAGAGCAGTAAGGTCTACTGTATATATGTTACTATAGAGAGCAGTAAGGTCTACTGTATATATGTTCTATAGAGAGCAGTAAGGTCTACTGTATATATGTTCTATAGAGAGCAGTAAGGTCTACTGTATATATGTTAATATAGAGAGCAGTAAGGTCTACTGTATATATGTTAATATAGAGAGCAGTAAGGTCTACTGTATATATGTTACTATAGAGAGTAGTAAGGTCTACTGTATATATGTTCTATAGAGAGCAGTAAGGTCTACTGTATATATGTTACTATAGAGAGCAGTAGGGTCTATTGTATATATGTTAATATAGAGAGCAGTAGGGTCTACTGTATATATGTTAATTTAGAGAGCAGTAAGGTGCACTGTATATATGTTAATATAGAGAGCAGTAAGGTATACTGTATATATGTTACTATAGAGAGCAGTAAGGTCTACTGTCTATATGTTACTATAGAGAGCAGTAAGGTCTACTGTATATATGTTCTATAGAGAGCAGTAAGGTCTACTGTATATATGTTACTATAGAGAGCAGTAAGGTCTACTGTATATATGTTAATATAGAGAGCAGTAAGGTATACTGTACATATGTTAATATAGAGAGCAGTAAGGTATACTGTATATATGTTACTATAGAGAGCAGTAAGGTCTACTGTATATATGTTAATATAGAGAGTAGTAAGGTCTACTGTATATATGTTCTATAGAGAGCAGTAAGGTCTACTGTATATATGTTTCTATAGAGAGCAGTAAGGTCTACTGTATATATGTTAATACAGAGAGCAGTAAGGTCTACTGTATATATGTTAATATAGAGAGCAGTAAGGTCTACTGTATATATGTTCTATAGAGAGCAGTAAGGTCTACTGTATATATGTTAATATAGAGTGCAGTAAGGTCTACTGTATATATGTTAATATAGAGAGCAGTAAGGTCTACTGTATATATGTTACTATAGAGAGCAGTAAGGTCTACTGTATATATGTTACTATAGAGAGCAGTAAGGTCTACTGTATATATGTTAATATAGAGAGCAGTAACGTCTACTGTATATATGTTAATATAGAGAGCAGTAAGGTTACTGTATATATGTTCTATAGAGAGCAGTAAGGTCTACTGTATATATGTTCTATAGAGAGCAGTAAGGTCTAATGTATATATGTTACTATAGAGAGCATTAAGGTCTACTGTATATATGTTACTATAGAGAGCAGTAAGGTCTACTGTATATATGTTAATATAGAGAGCAGTAAGGTCTACTGTATATATGTTAATATAGAGAGCAGTAAGGTCTACTGTATATATGTTACTATAGAGAGCAGTAAGGTCTACTGTATATATGTTACTATAGAGAGCAGTAAGGTCTACTGTATATATGTTAATATAGAGAGCAGTAAGGTCTACTGTATATATGTTCTATAGAGAGCAGTAAGGTCTACTGTATATATGTTCTATAGAGAGCAGTAAGGTCTACTGTATATATGTTAATATAGAGAGCAGTAAGGTCTACTGTATATATGTTAATATAGAGAGCAGTAAGGTCTACTGTATATATGTTCTATAGAGAGCATTAAGGTCTACTGTATATATGTTCTATAGAGAGCAGTAAGGTCTACTGTATATATATTTTAATATAGAGAGCAGTAAGGTCTACTGTATATATGTTACTATAGAGAGCAGTAAGGTCTACTGTATATATGTTAATATAGAGAGCAGTAAGGTCTACTGTATATATGTTACTATAGAGAGCATTAAGGTCTACTGTATATATGTTAATATAGAGAGCAGTAAGGTCTACTGTATATATGTTAATATAGAGAGCAGTAAGGTCTACTGTATATATGTTATATAGAGAGCAGTAAGGTCTACTGTATATATGTTCTATAGAGAGCATTAAGGTCTACTGTATATATGTTCTATAGAGAGCAGTAAGGTCTACTGTATATATATTTTAATATAGAGAGCAGTAAGGTCTACTGTATATATGTTACTATAGAGAGCAGTAAGGTCTACTGTATATATGTTAATATAGAGAGCAGTAAGGTCTACTGTATATATGTTACTATAGAGAGCATTAAGGTCTACTGTATATATGTTAATATAGAGAGCAGTAAGGTCTACTGTATATATGTTAATATAGAGAGCAGTAAGGTCTACTGTATATATGTTATATAGAGAGCAGTAAGGTCTACTGTATATATGTTCTATAGAGAGCAGTAAGGTCTACTGTATATATGTTCTATAGAGAGCAGTAAGGTCTACTGTATATATGTTCTATAGAGAGCAGTAAGGTCTACTGTATATATGTTACTATAGAGAGCAGTAGGGTCTACTGTATATATGTTAATATAGAGAGCAGTAAGGTCTACTGTATATATGTTACTAGAGAGAGCATTAAGGTCTACTGTATATATGTTAATATAGAGAGCAGTAAGGTCTACTGTATATATGTTATATAGAGAGCAGTAAGGTCTACTGTATATATGTTCTATAGAGAGCAGTAAGGTCTACTGTATATATGTTCTATAGAGAGCAGTAAGGTCTACTGTATATATGTTAATATAGAGAGCAGTAAGGTCTACTGTATATATGTTACTATAGAGAGCAGTAAGGTCTACTGTATATATGTTCTATAGAGAGCAGTAAGGTCTACTGTATATATGTTACTATAGAGAGCAGTAAGGTCTACTGTATATATGTTACTATAGAGAGCAGTAAGGTCTACTGTATATATGTTAATATAGAGAGTAGTAAGGTCTACTGTATATATGTTCTATAGAGAGCAGTAAGGTCTACTGTATATATGTTTCTATAGAGAGCAGTAAGGTCTACTGTATATATGTTAATGTAGAGAGCAGTAAGGTCTACTGTATATATGTTAATGTAGAGAGCAGTAATGTCTACTGTATATATGTTACTATAGAGAGCAGTAAGGTCTACTGTATATATGTTAATGTAGAGAGCAGTAAGGTCTACTGTATATATGTTACTATAGAGAGCAGTAAGGTCTACTGTATATATGTTACTATAGAGAGCAGTAAGGTCTACTGTATATATGTTACTATAGAGAGCAGTAAGGTCTACTGTATATATGTTCTATAGAGAGCAGTAAGATCTACTGTATATATGTTACTATAGAGAGCAGTAAGGTCTACTGTATTTATGTTAATATAGAGAGCAGTAAGGTATACTGTATATATGTTCTATAGAGAGCAGTAAGGTCTACTGTATGTATGTTACTATAGAGAGCAGTAAGGTCTACTGTATATATGTTAATATAGAGAGCAGTAAGGTCTACTGTATATATGTTACTATAGAGAGCAGTAAGGTCTACTGTATATATGTTACTATAGAGAGCAGTAAGGTCTACTGTATATATGTTAATACAGAGAGCAGTAAGGTCTACTGTATATATGTTAATATAGAGAGCAGTAAGGTCTACTGTATATATGTTCTATAGAGAGCAGTAAGGTCTACTGTATATATGTTAATATAGAGAGCAGTAAGGTCTACTGTATATATGTTAATATAGAGAGCAGTAAGGTCTACTGTATATATGTTCTATAGAGAGCAGTAAGGTCTACTGTATATATGTTACTATAGAGAGCAGTAAGGTCTACTGTATATATGTTACTATAGAGAGCAGTAAGGTCTACTGTATATATGTTAATATAGAGAGCAGTAAGGTCTACTGTATATATGTTCTATAGAGAGCAGTAAGGTCTACTGTATATATGTTACTATAGAGAGCAGTAAGGTCTACTGTATATATGTTAATACAGAGAGCAGTAAGGTCTACTGTATATATGTTACTATAGAGAGCAGTAAGGTCTACTGTATATATGTTACTATAGAGAGCAGTAAGGTCTACTGTATATATGTTAATATAGAGAGCAGTAAGGTCTACTGTATATATGTTCTATAGAGAGCAGTAAGGTCTACTGTATATATGTACTATAGAGAGCAGTAAGGTCTACTGTATATATGTTACTATAGAGAGCAGTAAGGTCTACTGTATATATGTTAATATAGAGAGCAGTAACGTCTACTGTATATATGTTAATATAGAGAGCAGTAAGGTTACTGTATATATGTTCTATAGAGAGCAGTAAGGTGTACTGTATATATGTTCTATAGAGAGCAGTAAGGTCTACTGTATATATGTTAATATAGAGAGCAGTAAGGTCTACTGTATATATGTTCTATAGAGAGCAGTAAGGTCTACTGTATATATGTTACTATAGAGAGCAGTAAGGTCTACTGTATATATGTTAATATAGAGAGCAGTAAGGTCTACTGTATATATGTTACTATAGAGAGCAGTAAGGTCTACTGTATATATGTTCTATAGAGAGCAGTAAGGTCTACTGTATATATGTTAATATAGAGAGCAGTAAGGTCTACTGTATATATGTTAATATAGAGAGCAGTAAGGTCTACTGTATATATGTTCTATAGAGAGCATTAAGGTCTACTGTATATATGTTCTATAGAGAGCAGTAAGGTCTACTGTATATATATTTTAATATAGAGAGCAGTAAGGTCTACTGTATATATGTTACTATAGAGAGCAGTAAGGTCTACTGTATATATGTTAATATAGAGAGCAGTAAGGTCTACTGTATATATGTTAATATAGAGAGCAGTAAGGTCTACTGTATATATGTTAATATAGAGAGCAGTAAGGTCTACTGTATATATGTTAATATAGAGAGCAGTAAGGTCTACTGTATATATGTTATATAGAGAGCAGTAAGGTCTACTGTATATATGTTCTATAGAGAGCAGTAAGGTCTACTGTATATATGTTCTATAGATAGCAGTAAGGTCTACTGTATATATGTTCTATAGAGAGCAGTAAGGTCTACTGTATATATGTTACTATAGAGAGCAGTAGGGTCTACTGTATATATGTTAATATAGAGAGCAGTAAGGTCTACTGTATATATGTTACTAGAGAGAGCATTAAGGTCTACTGTATATATGTTAATATAGAGAGCAGTAAGGTCTACTGTATATATGTTATATAGAGAGCAGTAAGGTCTACTGTATATATGTTCTATAGAGAGCAGTAAGGTCTACTGTATATATGTTCTATAGAGAGCAGTAAGGTCTACTGTATATATGTTAATATAGAGAGCAGTAAGGTCTACTGTATATATGTTACTATAGAGAGCAGTAAGGTCTTCTGTATATATGTTACTATAGAGAGCAGTAAGGTCTACTGTATATATGTTACTATAGAGAGTAGTAAGGTCTACTGTATATATGTTCTATAGAGAGCAGTAAGGTCTACTGTATATATGTTACTATAGAGAGCAGTAAGGTCTACTGTATATATGTTAATATAGAGAGCAGTAAGGTCTACTGTATATATGTTACTATAGAGAGCAGTAAGGTCTACTGTATATATGTTAATATAGAGAGCAGTAGGGTCTACTGTATATATGTTAATATAGAGAGCAGTAAGGTGCACTGTATATATGTTAATATAGAGAGCAGTAAGGTATACTGTATATATGTTACTATAGAGAGCAGTAAGGTCTACTGTATATATGTTAATATAGAGAGCAGTAAGGTCTACTGTATATATGTTACTATAGAGAGCAGTAAGGTCTACTGTATATATGTTCTATAGAGAGCAGTAAGGTCTACTGTATATATGTTACTATAGAGAGCAGTAAGGTCTACTGTATATATGTTAATATAGAGAGCAGTAAGGTATACTGTATATATGTTAATATAGAGAGCAGTAAGGTATACTGTATATATGTTACTATAGAGAGCAGTAAGGTCTACTGTATATATGTTAATATAGAGAGTAGTAAGGTCTACTGTATATATGTTCTATAGAGAGCAGTAAGGTCTACTGTATATATGTTTCTATAGAGAGCAGTAAGGTCTACTGTATATATGTTAATGTAGAGAGCAGTATGGTCTACTGTATATATGTTAATGTAGAGAGCAGTAATGTCTACTGTATATATGTTACTATAGAGAGCAGTAAGGTCTACTGTATATATGTTAATGTAGAGAGCAGTAAGGTCTACTGTATATATGTTACTATAGAGAGCAGTAAGGTCTACTGTATATATGTTACTATAGAGAGCAGTAAGGTCTACTGTATATATGTTACTATAGAGAGCAGTAAGGTCTACTGTATATATGTTAATGTAGAGAGCAGTAAGGTCTACTGTATATATGTTCTATAGAGAGCAGTAAGGTCTACTGTATATATGTTACTATAGAGAGCAGTAAGGTCTACTGTATATATGTTACTATAGAGAGCAGTAAGGTCTACTGTATATATGTTCTATAGAGAGCAGTAAGATCTACTGTATATATGTTACTATAGAGAGCAGTAAGGTCTACTGTATTTATGTTAATATAGAGAGCAGTAAGGTATACTGTATATATGTTCTATAGAGAGCAGTAAGGTCTACTGTATGTATGTTACTATAGAGAGCAGTAAGGTCTACTGTATATATGTTAATATAGAGAGCAGTAAGGTCTACTGTATATATGTTACTATAGAGAGCAGTAAGGTCTACTGTATATATGTTACTATAGAGAGCAGTAAGGTCTACTGTATATATGTTAATACAGAGAGCAGTAAGGTCTACTGTATATATGTTAATATAGAGAGCAGTAAGGTCTACTGTATATATGTTCTATAGAGAGCAGTAAGGTCTACTGTATATATGTTAATATAGAGAGCAGTAAGGTCTACTGTATATATGTTAATATAGAGAGCAGTAAGGTCTACTGTATATATGTTCTATAGAGAGCAGTAAGGTCTACTGTATATATGTTACTATAGAGAGCAGTAAGGTCTACTGTATATATGTTACTATAGAGAGCAGTAAGGTCTACTGTATATATGTTAATATAGAGAGCAGTAAGGTCTACTGTATATATGTTCTATAGAGAGCAGTAAGGTCTACTGTATATATGTTACTATAGAGAGCAGTAAGGTCTACTGTATATATGTTAATACAGAGAGCAGTAAGGTCTACTGTATATATGTTACTATAGAGAGCAGTAAGGTCTACTGTATATATGTTACTATAGAGAGCAGTAAGGTCTACTGTATATATGTTAATATAGAGAGCAGTAAGGTCTACTGTATATATGTTCTATAGAGAGCAGTAAGGTCTACTGTATATATGTACTATAGAGAGCAGTAAGGTCTACTGTATATATGTTACTATAGAGAGCAGTAAGGTCTACTGTATATATGTTAATATAGAGAGCAGTAACGTCTACTGTATATATGTTAATATAGAGAGCAGTAAGGTTACTGTATATATGTTCTATAGAGAGCAGTAAGGTGTACTGTATATATGTTCTATAGAGAGCAGTAAGGTCTACTGTATATATGTTAATATAGAGAGCAGTAAGGTCTACTGTATATATGTTCTATAGAGAGCAGTAAGGTCTACTGTATATATGTTACTATAGAGAGCAGTAAGGTCTACTGTATATATGTTAATATAGAGAGCAGTAAGGTCTACTGTATATATGTTACTATAGAGAGCAGTAAGGTCTACTGTATATATGTTCTATAGAGAGCAGTAAGGTCTACTGTATATATGTTAATATAGAGAGCAGTAAGGTCTACTGTATATATGTTAATATAGAGAGCAGTAAGGTCTACTGTATATATGTTCTATAGAGAGCATTAAGGTCTACTGTATATATGTTCTATAGAGAGCAGTAAGGTCTACTGTATATATATTTTAATATAGAGAGCAGTAAGGTCTACTGTATATATGTTACTATAGAGAGCAGTAAGGTCTACTGTATATATGTTAATATAGAGAGCAGTAAGGTCTACTGTATATATGTTAATATAGAGAGCAGTAAGGTCTACTGTATATATGTTAATATAGAGAGCAGTAAGGTCTACTGTATATATGTTAATATAGAGAGCAGTAAGGTCTACTGTATATATGTTATATAGAGAGCAGTAAGGTCTACTGTATATATGTTCTATAGAGAGCAGTAAGGTCTACTGTATATATGTTCTATAGATAGCAGTAAGGTCTACTGTATATATGTTCTATAGAGAGCAGTAAGGTCTACTGTATATATGTTACTATAGAGAGCAGTAGGGTCTACTGTATATATGTTAATATAGAGAGCAGTAAGGTCTACTGTATATATGTTACTAGAGAGAGCATTAAGGTCTACTGTATATATGTTAATATAGAGAGCAGTAAGGTCTACTGTATATATGTTATATAGAGAGCAGTAAGGTCTACTGTATATATGTTCTATAGAGAGCAGTAAGGTCTACTGTATATATGTTCTATAGAGAGCAGTAAGGTCTACTGTATATATGTTAATATAGAGAGCAGTAAGGTCTACTGTATATATGTTACTATAGAGAGCAGTAAGGTCTTCTGTATATATGTTACTATAGAGAGCAGTAAGGTCTTCTGTATATATGTTACTATAGAGAGCAGTAAGGTCTACTGTATATATGTTACTATAGAGAGTAGTAAGGTCTACTGTATATATGTTCTATAGAGAGCAGTAAGGTCTACTGTATATATGTTACTATAGAGAGCAGTAAGGTCTACTGTATATATGTTAATATAGAGAGCAGTAAGGTCTACTGTATATATGTTACTATAGAGAGCAGTAAGGTCTACTGTATATATGTTAATATAGAGAGCAGTAGGGTCTACTGTATATATGTTAATATAGAGAGCAGTAAGGTGCACTGTATATATGTTAATATAGAGAGCAGTAAGGTATACTGTATATATGTTACTATAGAGAGCAGTAAGGTCTACTGTATATATGTTAATATAGAGAGCAGTAAGGTCTACTGTATATATGTTACTATAGAGAGCAGTAAGGTCTACTGTATATATGTTCTATAGAGAGCAGTAAGGTCTACTGTATATATGTTACTATAGAGAGCAGTAAGGTCTACTGTATATATGTTAATATAGAGAGCAGTAAGGTATACTGTATATATGTTAATATAGAGAGCAGTAAGGTATACTGTATATATGTTACTATAGAGAGCAGTAAGGTCTACTGTATATATGTTAATATAGAGAGTAGTAAGGTCTACTGTATATATGTTCTATAGAGAGCAGTAAGGTCTACTGTATATATGTTTCTATAGAGAGCAGTAAGGTCTACTGTATATATGTTAATGTAGAGAGCAGTATGGTCTACTGTATATATGTTAATGTAGAGAGCAGTAATGTCTACTGTATATATGTTACTATAGAGAGCAGTAAGGTCTACTGTATATATGTTAATGTAGAGAGCAGTAAGGTCTACTGTATATATGTTACTATAGAGAGCAGTAAGGTCTACTGTATATATGTTACTATAGAGAGCAGTAAGGTCTACTGTATATATGTTACTATAGAGAGCAGTAAGGTCTACTGTATATATGTTACTATAGAGAGCAGTAAGGTCTACTGTATATATGTTACTATAGAGAGCATAAGGTCTACTGTATATATGTTCTATAGAGAGCAGTAAGGTCTACTGTATATATATGTTACTATAGAGAGCAGTAAGGTCTACTGTATATATGTTCTATAGAGAGCAGTAAGGTCTACTGTATATATGTTAATATAGAGAGCAGTAAGGTCTACTGTATATATGTTAATATAGAGAGCAGTAAGGTCTACTGTATATATGTTAATATAGAGAGCATAAGGTCTACTGTATATATGTTACTATAGAGAGCAGTAAGGTCTACTGTATATATGTTCTATAGAGAGCAGTAAGGTATACTGTATGTATGTTAATATAGAGAGCAGTAAGGTCTACTGTATATATGTTACTATAGAGAGCAGTAAGGTCTACTGTATATATGTTCTATAGAGAGCAGTAAGGTCTACTGTATATATGTTCTATAGAGAGCAGTAAGGTCTACTGTATATATGTTAATATAGAGAGCAGTAAGGTCTACTGTATATATGTTAATATAGAGAGCAGTAAGGTCTACTGTATATATGTTCTATAGAGAGCAGTAAGGTCTACTGTATATATGTTACTATAGAGAGCAGTAAGGTCTACTGTATATATGTTAATATAGAGAGCAGTAAGGTATACTGTACATATGTTAATATAGAGAGCAGTAAGGTATACTGTATATATGTTACTATAGAGAGCAGTAAGGTCTACTGTATATATGTTAATATAGAGAGTAGTAAGGTCTACTGTATATATGTTCTATAGAGAGCAGTAAGGTCTACTGTATATATGTTTCTATAGAGAGCAGTAAGGTCTACTGTATATATGTTAATACAGAGAGCAGTAAGGTCTACTGTATATATGTTAATATAGAGAGCAGTAAGGTCTACTGTATATATGTTCTATAGAGAGCAGTAAGGTCTACTGTATATATGTTAATATAGAGTGCAGTAAGGTCTACTGTATATATGTTAATATAGAGAGCAGTAAGGTCTACTGTATATATGTTACTATAGAGAGCAGTAAGGTCTACTGTATATATGTTACTATAGAGAGCAGTAAGGTCTACTGTATATATGTTAATATAGAGAGCAGTAACGTCTACTGTATATATGTTAATATAGAGAGCAGTAAGGTTACTGTATATATGTTCTATAGAGAGCAGTAAGGTCTACTGTATATATGTTCTATAGAGAGCAGTAAGGTCTAATGTATATATGTTACTATAGAGAGCATTAAGGTCTACTGTATATATGTTACTATAGAGAGCAGTAAGGTCTACTGTATATATGTTAATATAGAGAGCAGTAAGGTCTACTGTATATATGTTAATATAGAGAGCAGTAAGGTCTACTGTATATATGTTACTATAGAGAGCAGTAAGGTCTACTGTATATATGTTACTATAGAGAGCAGTAAGGTCTACTGTATATATGTTAATATAGAGAGCAGTAAGGTCTACTGTATATATGTTCTATAGAGAGCAGTAAGGTCTACTGTATATATGTTCTATAGAGAGCAGTAAGGTCTACTGTATATATGTTAATATAGAGAGCAGTAAGGTCTACTGTATATATGTTAATATAGAGAGCAGTAAGGTCTACTGTATATATGTTCTATAGAGAGCATTAAGGTCTACTGTATATATGTTCTATAGAGAGCAGTAAGGTCTACTGTATATATATTTTAATATAGAGAGCAGTAAGGTCTACTGTATATATGTTACTATAGAGAGCAGTAAGGTCTACTGTATATATGTTAATATAGAGAGCAGTAAGGTCTACTGTATATATGTTACTATAGAGAGCATTAAGGTCTACTGTATATATGTTAATATAGAGAGCAGTAAGGTCTACTGTATATATGTTAATATAGAGAGCAGTAAGGTCTACTGTATATATGTTCTATAGAGAGCAGTAAGGTCTACTGTATATATGTTCTATAGAGAGCATTAAGGTCTACTGTATATATGTTCTATAGAGAGCAGTAAGGTCTACTGTATATATATTTTAATATAGAGAGCAGTAAGGTCTACTGTATATATGTTACTATAGAGAGCAGTAAGGTCTACTGTATATATGTTAATATAGAGAGCAGTAAGGTCTACTGTATATATGTTACTATAGAGAGCATTAAGGTCTACTGTATATATGTTAATATAGAGAGCAGTAAGGTCTACTGTATATATGTTAATATAGAGAGCATTAAGGTCTACTGTATATATGTTCTATAGAGAGCAGTAAGGTCTACTGTATATATGTTCTATAGAGAGCAGTAAGGTCTACTGTATATATGTTCTATAGAGAGCAGTAAGGTCTACTGTATATATGTTCTATAGAGAGCAGTAAGGTCTACTGTATATATGTTACTATAGAGAGCAGTAGGGTCTACTGTATATATGTTAATATAGAGAGCAGTAAGGTCTACTGTATATATGTTACTAGAGAGAGCATTAAGGTCTACTGTATATATGTTAATATAGAGAGCAGTAAGGTCTACTGTATATATGTTATATAGAGAGCAGTAAGGTCTACTGTATATATGTTCTATAGAGAGCAGTAAGGTCTACTGTATATATGTTCTATAGAGAGCAGTAAGGTCTACTGTATATATGTTAATATAGAGAGCAGTAAGGTCTACTGTATATATGTTACTATAGAGAGCAGTAAGGTCTACTGTATATATGTTCTATAGAGAGCAGTAAGGTCTACTGTATATATGTTACTATAGAGAGCAGTAAGGTCTACTGTATATATGTTAATATAGAGAGTAGTAAGGTCTACTGTATATATGTTCTATAGAGAGCAGTAAGGTCTACTGTATATATGTTTCTATAGAGAGCAGTAAGGTCTACTGTATATATGTTAATGTAGAGAGCAGTATGGTCTACTGTATATATGTTAATGTAGAGAGCAGTAATGTCTACTGTATATATGTTACTATAGAGAGCAGTAAGGTCTACTGTATATATGTTAATGTAGAGAGCAGTAAGGTCTACTGTATATATGTTACTATAGAGAGCAGTAAGGTCTACTGTATATATGTTACTATAGAGAGCAGTAAGGTCTACTGTATATATGTTACTATAGATAGCAGTAAGGTCTACTGTATATATGTTCTATAGAGAGCAGTAAGGTCTACTGTATATATGTTACTATAGAGAGCAGTAAGGTCTACTGTATTTATGTTAATATAGAGAGCAGTAAGGTCTACTGTATATATGTTCTATAGAGAGCAGTAAGGTCTACTGTATGTATGTTACTATAGAGAGCAGTAAGGTCTACTGTATATATGTTAATATAGAGAGCAGTAAGGTCTACTGTATATATGTTACTATAGAGAGCAGTAAGGTCTACTGTATATATGTTACTATAGAGAGCAGTAAGGTCTACTGTATATATGTTAATACAGAGAGCAGTAAGGTCTACTGTTTATATGTTAATATAGAGAGCAGTAAGGTCTACTGTATATATGTTCTATAGAGAGCAGTAAGGTCTACTGTATATATTTTAATATAGAGTGCAGTAAGGTCTACTGTATATATGTTAATATAGAGAGCAGTAAGGTCTACTGTATATATGTTACTATAGAGAGCAGTAAGGTCTACTGTATATATGTTACTATAGAGAGCAGTAAGGTCTACTGTATATATGTTAATACAGAGAGCAGTAAGGTCTTGTGTATATATGTTAATATAGAGAGCAGTAAGGTCTACTGTATATATGTTACTATAGATAGCAGTAAGGTCTACTGTATATATGTTCTATAGAGAGCAGTAAGGTCTACTGTATATATGTTAATATAGAGAGCAGTAAGGTCTACTGTATATATGTTCTTTAGAGAGCAGTAAGGTCTACTGTATATATGTTAATATAGAGAGCAGTAAGGTCTACTGTATATATGTTCTATAGAGAGCAGTAAGGTCTACTGTATATATGTTACTATAGAGAGCAGTAAGGTCTACTGTATATATGTTACTATAGAGAGCAGTAAGGTCTACTGTATATATGTTACTATAGAGAGCAGTAAGGTCTACTGTATATATGTGAATATAGAGAGCAGTAAGGTCTACTGTATATATGTTACTATAGAGAGTAGTAAGGTCTACTGTATATATGTTACTATAGACAGCAGTAAGGTCTACTGTATATATGTTAATATAGAGAGCAGTAAGGTTTACTGTATATATGTTAATATAGAGAGCAGTAAGGTCTACTGTATATATGTTACTATAGAGAGCAGTAAGGTATACTGTATATATGTTAATATAGAGAGCAGTAAGGTCTACTGTATATATGTTAATATAGAGAGCAGTAAGGTCTACTGTATATATGTTACTATAGAGAGCAGTAAGGTCTACTGTATATATGTTCTATAGAGAGCAGTAAGGTCTACTGTATATATGTTCTATAGAGAGCAGTAAGGTCTACTGTATATATGTTCTATAGAGAGCAGTAAGATCTACTGTATATATGTTACTATAGAGAGCAGTAAGGTCTACTGTATTTATGTTAATATAGAGAGCAGTAAGGTATACTGTATATATGTTCTATAGAGAGCAGTAAGGTCTACTGTATGTATGTTACTATAGAGAGCAGTAAGGTCTACTGTATATATGTTAATATAGAGAGCAGTAAGGTCTACTGTATATATGTTACTATAGAGAGCAGTAAGGTCTACTGTATATATGTTACTATAGAGAGCAGTAAGGTCTACTGTATATATGTTAATACAGAGAGCAGTAAGGTCTACTGTATATATGTTAATATAGAGAGCAGTAAGGTATACTGTATATATGTTCTATAGAGAGCAGTAAGGTCTACTGTATGTATGTTACTATAGAGAGCAGTAAGGTCTACTGTATATATGTTAATATAGAGAGCAGTAAGGTCTACTGTATATATGTTACTATAGAGAGCAGTAAGGTCTACTGTATATATGTTACTATAGAGAGCAGTAAGGTCTACTGTATATATGTTAATACAGAGAGCAGTAAGGTCTACTGTATATATGTTAATATAGAGAGCAGTAAGGTCTACTGTATATATGTTCTATAGAGAGCAGTAAGGTCTACTGTATATATGTTAATATAGAGTGCAGTAAGGTCTACTGTATATATGTTAATATAGAGAGCAGTAAGGTCTACTGTATATATGTTACTATAGAGAGCAGTAAGGTCTACTGTATATATGTTACTATAGAGAGCAGTAAGGTCTACTGTATATATGTTAATATAGAGAGCAGTAAGGTCTACTGTATATATGTTAATATAGAGAGCAGTAAGGTTACTGTATATATGTTCTATAGAGAGCAGTAAGGTCTACTGTATATATGTTCTATAGAGAGCAGTAAGGTCTACTGTATATATGTTAATATAGAGAGCAGTAAGGTCTACTGTATATATGTTCTATAGAGAGCAGTAAGGTCTACTGTATATATGTTAATATAGAGAGCAGTAAGGTCTACTGTATATATGTTACTATAGAGAGCAGTAAGGTCTACTGTATATATGTTACTATAGAGAGCAGTAAGGTCTACTGTCTATATGTTAATATAGAGAGCAGTAAGGTCTACTGTATATATGTTACTATAGAGAGCAGTAAGGTCTACTGTATATATGTTAATATAGAGAGCAGTAAGGTCTACTGTATATATGTTCTATAGAGAGCAGTAAGGTCTACTGTATATATGTTCTATAGAGAGCAGTAAGGTCTACTGTATATATGTTAATATAGAGAGCAGTAAGGTCTACTGTATATATGTTCTATAGAGAGCATTAAGGTCTACTGTATATATGTTCTATAGAGAGCAGTAAGGTCTACTGTATATATTTTAATATAGAGAGCAGTAAGGTCTACTGTATATATGTTACTATAGAGAGCAGTAAGGTCTACTGTATATATGTTAATATAGAGAGCAGTAAGGTCTACTGTATATATGTTAATATAGAGAGCAGTAAGGTCTACTGTATATATGTTATATAGAGAGCAGTAAGGTCTACTGTATATATGTTCTATAGAGAGCAGTAAGGTCTACTGTATATATGTTCTATAGAGAGCAGTAAGGTCTACTGTATATATGTTCTATAGAGAGCAGTAAGGTCTACTGTATATATGTTCTATAGAGAGCAGTAAGGTCTACTGTATATATGTTACTATAGAGAGCAGTAGGGTCTACTGTATATATGTTAATATAGAGAGCAGTAAGGTCTACTGTATATATGTTACTAGAGAGAGCATTAAGGTCTACTGTATATATGTTAATATAGAGAGCAGTAAGGTCTACTGTATATATGTTATATAGAGAGCAGTAAGGTCTACTGTATATATGTTCTATAGAGAGCAGTAAGGTCTACTGTATATATGTTCTATAGAGAGCAGTAAGGTCTACTGTATATATGTTAATATAGAGAGCAGTAAGGTCTACTGTATATATGTTAATATAGAGAGCAGTAAGGTCTACTGTATATATGTTACTATAGAGAGCAGTAAGGTCTACTGATATATGTTACTATAGAGAGCAGTAAGGTCTACTGTATATATGTTACTATAGAGAGCAGTATGGTCTACTGTATATATGTTAATATAGAGAGCAGTAAGGTCTACTGTATATATGTTCTATAGAGAGCAGTAAGGTCTACTGTATATATGTTACTATAGAGAGCAGTAAGGTCTACTGTATATATGTTAATATAGAGAGTAGTAAGGTCTACTGTATATATGTTCTATAGAGAGCAGTAAGGTCTACTGTATATATGTTTCTATAGAGAGCAGTAAGGTCTACTGTATATATGTTAATGTAGAGAGCAGTATGGTCTACTGTATATATGTTAATGTAGAGAGCAGTAATGTCTACTGTATATATGTTACTATAGAGAGCAGTAAGGTCTACTGTATATATGTTAATGTAGAGAGCAGTAAGGTCTACTGTATATATGTTACTATAGAGAGCAGTAAGGTCTACTGTATATATGTTACTATAGAGAGCAGTAAGGTCTACTGTATATATGTTACTATAGATAGCAGTAAGGTCTACTGTATATATGTTCTATAGAGAGCAGTAAGGTCTACTGTATATATGTTACTATAGAGAGCAGTAAGGTCTACTGTATTTATGTTAATATAGAGAGCAGTAAGGTCTACTGTATATATGTTCTATAGAGAGCAGTAAGGTCTACTGTATGTATGTTACTATAGAGAGCAGTAAGGTCTACTGTATATATGTTAATATAGAGAGCAGTAAGGTCTACTGTATATATGTTACTATAGAGAGCAGTAAGGTCTACTGTATATATGTTACTATAGAGAGCAGTAAGGTCTACTGTATATATGTTAATACAGAGAGCAGTAAGGTCTACTGTTTATATGTTAATATAGAGAGCAGTAAGGTCTACTGTATATATGTTCTATAGAGAGCAGTAAGGTCTACTGTATATATTTTAATATAGAGTGCAGTAAGGTCTACTGTATATATGTTAATATAGAGAGCAGTAAGGTCTACTGTATATATGTTACTATAGAGAGCAGTAAGGTCTACTGTATATATGTTACTATAGAGAGCAGTAAGGTCTACTGTATATATGTTAATACAGAGAGCAGTAAGGTCTTGTGTATATATGTTAATATAGAGAGCAGTAAGGTCTACTGTATATATGTTACTATAGATAGCAGTAAGGTCTACTGTATATATGTTCTATAGAGAGCAGTAAGGTCTACTGTATATATGTTAATATAGAGAGCAGTAAGGTCTACTGTATATATGTTCTTTAGAGAGCAGTAAGGTCTACTGTATATATGTTAATATAGAGAGCAGTAAGGTCTACTGTATATATGTTCTATAGAGAGCAGTAAGGTCTACTGTATATATGTTACTATAGAGAGCAGTAAGGTCTACTGTATATATGTTACTATAGAGAGCAGTAAGGTCTACTGTATATATGTTACTATAGAGAGCAGTAAGGTCTACTGTATATATGTGAATATAGAGAGCAGTAAGGTCTACTGTATATATGTTACTATAGAGAGTAGTAAGGTCTACTGTATATATGTTACTATAGACAGCAGTAAGGTCTACTGTATATATGTTAATATAGAGAGCAGTAAGGTTTACTGTATATATGTTAATATAGAGAGCAGTAAGGTCTACTGTATATATGTTACTATAGAGAGCAGTAAGGTATACTGTATATATGTTAATATAGAGAGCAGTAAGGTCTACTGTATATATGTTAATATAGAGAGCAGTAAGGTCTACTGTATATATGTTACTATAGAGAGCAGTAAGGTCTACTGTATATATGTTCTATAGAGAGCAGTAAGGTCTACTGTATATATGTTCTATAGAGAGCAGTAAGGTCTACTGTATATATGTTCTATAGAGAGCAGTAAGATCTACTGTATATATGTTACTATAGAGAGCAGTAAGGTCTACTGTATTTATGTTAATATAGAGAGCAGTAAGGTATACTGTATATATGTTCTATAGAGAGCAGTAAGGTCTACTGTATGTATGTTACTATAGAGAGCAGTAAGGTCTACTGTATATATGTTAATATAGAGAGCAGTAAGGTCTACTGTATATATGTTACTATAGAGAGCAGTAAGGTCTACTGTATATATGTTACTATAGAGAGCAGTAAGGTCTACTGTATATATGTTAATACAGAGAGCAGTAAGGTCTACTGTATATATGTTAATATAGAGAGCAGTAAGGTATACTGTATATATGTTCTATAGAGAGCAGTAAGGTCTACTGTATGTATGTTACTATAGAGAGCAGTAAGGTCTACTGTATATATGTTAATATAGAGAGCAGTAAGGTCTACTGTATATATGTTACTATAGAGAGCAGTAAGGTCTACTGTATATATGTTACTATAGAGAGCAGTAAGGTCTACTGTATATATGTTAATACAGAGAGCAGTAAGGTCTACTGTATATATGTTAATATAGAGAGCAGTAAGGTCTACTGTATATATGTTCTATAGAGAGCAGTAAGGTCTACTGTATATATGTTAATATAGAGTGCAGTAAGGTCTACTGTATATATGTTAATATAGAGAGCAGTAAGGTCTACTGTATATATGTTACTATAGAGAGCAGTAAGGTCTACTGTATATATGTTACTATAGAGAGCAGTAAGGTCTACTGTATATATGTTAATATAGAGAGCAGTAAGGTCTACTGTATATATGTTAATATAGAGAGCAGTAAGGTTACTGTATATATGTTCTATAGAGAGCAGTAAGGTCTACTGTATATATGTTCTATAGAGAGCAGTAAGGTCTACTGTATATATGTTAATATAGAGAGCAGTAAGGTCTACTGTATATATGTTCTATAGAGAGCAGTAAGGTCTACTGTATATATGTTAATATAGAGAGCAGTAAGGTCTACTGTATATATGTTACTATAGAGAGCAGTAAGGTCTACTGTATATATGTTACTATAGAGAGCAGTAAGGTCTACTGTCTATATGTTAATATAGAGAGCAGTAAGGTCTACTGTATATATGTTACTATAGAGAGCAGTAAGGTCTACTGTATATATGTTAATATAGAGAGCAGTAAGGTCTACTGTATATATGTTCTATAGAGAGCAGTAAGGTCTACTGTATATATGTTCTATAGAGAGCAGTAAGGTCTACTGTATATATGTTAATATAGAGAGCAGTAAGGTCTACTGTATATATGTTCTATAGAGAGCAGTAAGGTCTACTGTATATATGTTCTATAGAGAGCAGTAAGGTCTACTGTATATATTTTAATATAGAGAGCAGTAAGGTCTACTGTATATATGTTACTATAGAGAGCAGTAAGGTCTACTGTATATATGTTAATATAGAGAGCAGTAAGGTCTACTGTATATATGTTAATATAGAGAGCAGTAAGGTCTACTGTATATATGTTATATAGAGAGCAGTAAGGTCTACTGTATATATGTTCTATAGAGAGCAGTAAGGTCTACTGTATATATGTTCTATAGAGAGCAGTAAGGTCTACTGTATATATGTTCTATAGAGAGCAGTAAGGTCTACTGTATATATGTTCTATAGAGAGCAGTAAGGTCTACTGTATATATGTTACTATAGAGAGCAGTAGGGTCTACTGTATATATGTTAATATAGAGAGCAGTAAGGTCTACTGTATATATGTTACTAGAGAGAGCATTAAGGTCTACTGTATATATGTTAATATAGAGAGCAGTAAGGTCTACTGTATATATGTTATATAGAGAGCAGTAAGGTCTACTGTATATATGTTCTATAGAGAGCAGTAAGGTCTACTGTATATATGTTCTATAGAGAGCAGTAAGGTCTACTGTATATATGTTAATATAGAGAGCAGTAAGGTCTACTGTATATATGTTAATATAGAGAGCAGTAAGGTCTACTGTATATATGTTACTATAGAGAGCAGTAAGGTCTACTGATATATGTTACTATAGAGAGCAGTAAGGTCTACTGTATATATGTTACTATAGAGAGCAGTATGGTCTACTGTATATATGTTAATATAGAGAGCAGTAAGGTCTACTGTATATATGTTCTATAGAGAGCAGTAAGGTCTACTGTATATATGTTAATATAGAGTGCAGTAAGGTCTACTGTATATATGTTAATATAGAGAGCAGTAAGGTCTACTGTATATATGTTACTATAGAGAGCAGTAAGGTCTACTGTATATATGTTACTATAGAGAGCAGTAAGGTCTACTGTATATATGTTAATACAGAGAGCAGTAAGGTCTTCTGTATATATGTTAATATAGAGAGCAGTAAGGTCTACTGTATATATGTTAATATAGAGAGCAGTAAGGTCTACTGTATATATGTTCTTTAGAGAGCAGTAAGGTCTACTGTATATATGTGAATATAGAGAGCAGTAAGGTCTACTGTATATATGTTACTATAGAGAGTAGTAAGGTCTACTGTATATATGTTACTATAGACAGCAGTAAGGTCTACTGTATATATGTTAATATAGAGAGCAGTAAGGTCTACTGTATATATGTTAATATAGAGAGCAGTAAGGTCTACTGTATATATGTTACTATAGAGAGCAGTAAGGTATACTGTATATATGTTAATATAGAGAGCAGTAAGGTCTACTGTATATATGTTAATATAGAGAGCAGTAAGGTCTACTGTATATATGTTACTATAGAGAGCAGTAAGGTCTACTGTATATATGTTCTATAGAGAGCAGTAAGGTCTACTGTATATATGTTAATATAGAGAGCAGTAAGGTCTACTGTATATATGTTACTATAGAGAGCAGTAAGGTCTACTGTATATATGTTAATATAGAGAGCAGTAAGGTCTACTGTATATATGTTACTATAGAGAGCAGTAAGGTCTACTGTATATATGTTAATATAGAGAGCAGTAAGGTCTACTGTATATATGTTCTATAGAGAGCAGTAAGGTCTACTGTATATATGTTCTATAGAGAGCAGTAAGGTCTACTGTATATATGTTAATATAGAGAGCAGTAAGGTCTACTGTATATATGTTCTATAGAGAGCAGTAAGGTCTACTGTATATATGTTCTATAGAGAGCAGTAAGGTCTACTGTATATATGTTAATATAGAGAGCAGTAAGGTCTACTGTATATATGTTACTATAGAGAGCAGTAAGGTCTACTGTATATATGTTCTATAGAGAGCAGTAAGGTCTACTGTATATATGTTAATATAGAGAGCAGTAAGGTCTACTGTATATATGTTCTATAGAGAGCAGTAAGGTCTACTGTATATATGTTCTATAGAGAGCAGTAAGGTCTACTGTATATATGTTAATATAGAGAGCAGTAAGGTCTACTGTATATATGTTAATATAGAGAGCAGTAAGGTCTACTGTATATATGTTACTATAGAGAGCAGTAAGGTCTACTGTATATATGTTCTATAGAGAGCATTAAGGTCTACTGTATATATGTTCTATAGAGAGCAGTAAGGTCTACTGTATATATGTTAATATAGAGAGCAGTAAGGTCTACTGTATATATGTTACTATAGAGAGCAGTAAGGTCTACTGTATATATGTTAATATAGAGAGCAGTAAGGTCTACTGTATATATGTTACTATAGAGAGCATTAAGGTCTACTGTATATATGTTAATATAGAGAGCAGTAAGGTCTACTGTATATATGTTAATATAGAGAGCAGTAAGGTCTACTGTATATATGTTATATAGAGAGCAGTAAGGTCTACTGTATATATGTTCTATAGAGAGCAGTAAGGTCTACTGTATATATGTTCTATAGAGAGCAGTAAGGTCTACTGTATATATGTTCTATAGAGAGAATTACGGTCTACTGTATATATGTTACTATAGAGAGCAGTAGGGTCTAATGTATACATGTTAATATAGAGAGCTGTAAGGTCTACTGTATATATGTTACTAGAGAGAGCATTAAGGTCTACTGTATATATGTTAATATAGAGAGCAGTAAGGTCTACTGTATATATGTTATATAGAGAGCAGTAAGGTCTACTGTATATATGTTCTATAGAGAGCAGTAAGGTCTACTGTATATATGTTACTATAGAGAGCAGTAAGGTCTACTGTATATATGTTCTATAGAGAGCAGTAAGGTCTACTGTATATATGTTACTATAGAGAGCAGTAAGGTCTACTGTATATATGTTCTATAGAGAGCAGTAAGGTCTACTGTATATATGTTACTATAGAGAGCAGTAAGGTCTACTGTATATATGTTACTATAGAGAGCAGTAAGGTCTACTGTATATATGTTCTATAGAGAGCAGTAAGGTCTACTGTATATATGTTAATATAGAGAGCAGTAAGGTCTACTGTATATATGTTCTATAGAGAGCAGTAAGGTCTACTGTATATATGTTCTATAGAGAGCAGTAAGGTCTACTGTATATATGTTACTATAGAGAGCAGTAAGGTCTACTGTATATATGTTAATACAGAGAGCAGTAAGGTCTACTGTATATATGTTAATATAGAGAGCAGTAAGGTCTACTGTATATATGTTCTATAGAGAGCAGTAAGGTCTACTGTATATATGTTACTATAGAGAGCAGTAAGGTCTACTGTATATATGTTAATATAGAGAGCAGTAAGGTCTACTGTATATATGTTAATATAGAGAGCAGTAAGGTATACTGTATATATGTTAATATAGAGAGCAGTAAGGTATACTGTATATATGTTACTATAGAGAACAGTAAGGTCTACTGTATATATGTTATATAGAGAGCAGTAAGGTCTACTGTATATATGTACTATAGAGAGCAGTAAGGTCTACTGTATATATGTTCTATAGAGAGCAGTAAGGTCTACTGTATATATGTTCTATAGAGAGCAGTAAGGTCTACTGTATATATGTTACTATAGAGAGCAGTAGGGTCTACTGTATATATGTTAATATAGAGAGCAGTAAGGTCTACTGTATATATGTTACTATAGAGAGCATTAAGGTCTACTGTATATATGTTAATATAGAGAGCAGTAAGGTCTACTGTATATATGTTATATAGAGAGCAGTAAGGTCTACTGTATATATGTTCTATAGAGAGCAGTAAGGTTTACTGTATATATGTTACTATAGAGAGCAGTAAGGTCTTCTGTATATATGTTACTATAGAGAGCAGTAAGGTCTACTGTATATATGTTACTATAGAGAGCAGTAAGGTCTACTGTATATATGTTCTATAGAGAGCAGTAAGGTCTACTGTATATATGTTACTATAGAGAGCAGTAAGGTCTACTGTATATATGTTACTATAGAGAGCAGTAAGGTCTACTGTATATATGTTCTATAGAGAGCAGTAAGGTCTACTGTATATATGTTAATATAGAGAGCAGTAAGGTCTACTGTATATGTTACTATAGAGAGCAGTAAGGTCTACTGTATATATGTTCTATAGAGAGCAGTAAGGTCTACTGTATATATGTTAATATAGAGAGCAGTAAGGTCTACTGTATATATGTTACTATAGAGAGCAGTAAGGTCTACTGTATATATGTTACTATAGAGAGCAGTAAGGTCTACTGTATATACGTTAATACAGAGAGCAGTAAGGTCTACTGTATATATGTTAATATAGAGAGCAGTAAGGTCTACTGTATATATGTTCTATAGAGAGCAGTAAGGTCTACTGTATATATGTTACTATAGAGAGCAGTAAGGTCTACTGTATATATGTTCTATAGAGAGCAGTAAGGTCTACTGTATATATGTTCTATAGAGAGCAGTAAGGTCTACTGTATATATGTTACTATAGAGAGCAGTAAGGTCTACTGTATATATGTTACTATAGAGAGCAGTAAGGTCTACTGTATAAATGTTACTATAGAGAGCAGTAAGGTCTACTGTATATATGTTACTATAGAGAGCAGTAAGGTCTACTGTATATATGTTACTATAGAGAGCAGTAAGGTCTACTGTATATATGTTACTATAGAGAGCAGTAAGGTCTACTGTATATATGTTCTATAGAGAGCAGTAAGGTCTACTGTATATATGTTAATATAGAGAGCAGTAAGGTCTAATGTATATATGTTACTATAGAGAGCAGTAAGGTCTACTGTATATATGTTACTATAGAGAGCATAAGGTCTACTGTATATATGTTACTATAGAGAGCAGTAAGGTCTACTGTATATATGTTACTATAGAGAGCAGTAAGGTCTACTGTATATATGTTACTATAGAGAGCAGTAAGGTCTACTGTATATATGTTACTATAGAGAGCAGTAAGGTCTACTGTATATATTTGTTATTACATTTTAGCAGACGCTCTTATCCAGAGTGACTTACAGTAGTGAATGCATACATTTCACACATTTTTTTTCTGTGCTGGCCCCCCGTGGGAATCGAACCCACAACCCTGGTGTTGCAAACACCATGCTCTACCAACTGAGCTACAGGGACGTCTACTGTATATATGTTAATATAGAGAGCATTAAGGTCTACTGTATATATGTTACTATAGAGAGCAGTAAGGTCTACTGTATATATGTTACTATAGAGAGCAGTAGGGTCTACTGTATATATGTTACTATAGAGAGCATTAAGGTCTACTGTATATATGTTAATATAGAGAGCAGTAAGGTCTACTGTATATATGTTAATATAGAGAGCAGTAAGGTCTACTGTATATATGTTACTATAGAGAGCATTAAGGTCTACTGTATATATGTTAATATAGAGACCCAGTAAGGTCTACTGTATATATGTTAATATAGAGAGCAGTAAGGTCTACTGTATATATGTTCTATAGAGAGCAGTAAGTTCTACTGTATATATGTTCTATAGAGAGCAGTAAGGTCTACTGTATATATGTTCTATAGAGAGCAGTAAGGTCTACTGTATATATGTTACTATAGAGAGCAGTAGGGTCTACTGTATATATGTTAATATAGAGAGCAGTAAGGTCTACTGTATATATGTTAATATAGAGAGCAGTAAGGTATACTGTATATATGTTACTATAGAGAGCAGTAAGGTCTACTGTCTATATGTTAATATAGAGAGCAGTAAGGTATACTGTATATATGTTAATATAGAGAGCAGTAAGGTCTACTGTATATATGTTCTATAGAGAGCAGTAAGGTCTACTGTATATATGTTAATATAGAGAGCAGTAAGGTCTACTGTATATATGTTCTATAGAGAGCAGTAAGGTCTACTGTATATATGTTAATATAGAGAGCAGTAAGGTGCACTGTATATATGTTAATATAGAGAGCAGTAAGGTCTACTGTATATATGTTACTATAGAGAGCAGTAAGGTCTACTGTATATATGTTAATATAGAGAGCAGTAAGGTCTACTGTATATGTTATATAGAGAGCAGTAAGGTCTACTGTATATATGTTCTATAGAGAGCAGTAAGGTCTACTGTATATATGTTCTATAGAGAGCAGTAAGGTCTACTGTATATATGTTACTATAGAGAGCAGTAAGGTCTACTGTATATATGTTACTATAGAGAGCAGTAAGGTCTACTGTATATATGTTCTATAGAGAGCAGTAAGGTCTACTGTATATATGTTACTATAGAGAGCAGTAAGGTCTACTGTATATATGTTACTATAGAGAGCAGTAAGGTCTACTGTATATATGTTCTATAGAGAGCAGTAAGGTCTACTGTATATATGTTAATATAGAGAGCAGTAAGGTCTACTGTATATATGTTAATACAGAGAGCAGTAAGGTCTACTGTATATATGTTCTATAGAGAGCAGTAAGGTCTACTGTATATATGTTACTATAGAGAGCTGTAAGGTCTACTGTATATATGTTCTATAGAGAGCAGTAAGGTCTACTGTATATATGTTACTATAGAGAGCAGTAAGGTCTACTGTATATATGTTAATACAGAGAGCAGTAAGGTCTACTGTATATATGTTAATATAGAGAGCAGTAAGGTCTACTGTATATATGTTAATATAGAGAGCAGTAAGGTCTACTGCATATATGTTAATACAGAGAGCAGTAAGGTCTACTGTATATATGTTCTATAGAGAGCAGTAAGGTCTACTGTATATATGTTCTATAGAGAGCAGTAAGGTCTACTGTATATATGTTACTATAGAGAGCAGTAAGGTCTTCTGTATATATGTTACTATAGAGAGCAGTAAGGTCTACTGTATATATGTTACTATAGAGAGCAGTAAGGTCTACTGTATATATGTTCTATAGAGAGCAGTAAGGTCTACTGTATATATGTTACTATAGAGAGCAGTAAGGTCTACTGTATATATGTTACTATAGAGAGCAGTAAGGTCTACTGTATATATGTTCTATAGAGAGCAGTAAGGTCTACTGTATATATGTTAATATAGAGAGCAGTAAGGTCTACTGTATATATGTTCTATAGAGAGCAGTAAGGTCTACTGTATATATGTTACTATAGAGAGCAGTAAGGTCTACTGTATATATGTTCTATAGAGAGCAGTAAGGTCTACTGTATATATGTTAATATAGAGAGCAGTAAGGTCTACTGTATATATGTTCTATAGAGAGCAGTAAGGTCTACTGTATATATGTTACTATAGAGAGCAGTAAGGTCTACTGTATATATGTTCTATAGAGAGCAGTAAGGTCTACTGTATATATGTTAATATAGAGAGCAGTAAGGTCTACTGTATATATTTTACTATAGAGAGCAGTAAGGTCTACTGTATATATGTTACTATAGAGAGCAGTAAGGTCTACTGTATATATGTTAATACAGAGAGCAGTAAGGTCTACTGTATATATGTTAATATAGAGAGCAGTAAGGTCTACTGTATATATGTTCTATAGAGAGCAGTAAGGTCTACTGTATATATGTTACTATAGAGAGCAGTAAGGTCTACTGTATATATGTTCTATAGAGAGCAGTAAGGTCTACTGTATATATGTTCTATAGAGAGCAGTAAGGTCTACTGTATATATGTTACTATAGAGAGCAGTAAGGTCTACTGTATATATGTTACTATAGAGAGCAGTAAGGTATACTGTATATATGTTAATATAGAGAGCAGTAAGGTCTACTGTATATATGTTACTATAGAGAGCAGTAAGGTCTACTGTATATATGTTACTATAGAGAGCAGTAAGGTCTACTGTATATATGTTACTATAGAGAGTAGTAAGGTCTACTGTATAAATGTTACTATAGAGAGCAGTAAGGTCTACTGTATATATGTTACTATAGAGAGCAGTAAGGTCTACTGTATATATGTTCTATAGAGAGCAGTAAGGTCTACTGTATATATGTTAATATAGAGAGTAGTAAGGTCTACTGTATATATGTTACTATAGAGAGCAGTAAGGTCTACTGTATATATGTTCTATAGAGAGCAGTAAGGTCTACTGTATATATGTTAATATAGAGAGCAGTAAGGTCTAATGTATATATGTTACTATAGAGAGCAGTAAGGTCTACTGTATATATGTTACTATAGAGAGCATAAGGTCTACTGTATATATGTTACTATAGAGAGCAGTAAGGTCTACTGTATATATGTTACTATAGAGAGCAGTAAGGTCTACTGTATATATGTTAATACAGAGAGCAGTAAGGTCTACTGTATATATGTTAATATAGAGAGCAGTAAGGTCTACTGTATATATGTTCTATAGAGAGCAGTAAGGTCTACTGTATATATGTTACTATAGAGAGCAGTAAGGTCTACTGTATATATGTTCTATAGAGAGCAGTAAGGTCTACTGTATATATGTTCTATAGAGAGCAGTAAGGTCTACTGTATATATGTTACTATAGAGAGCAGTAAGGTCTACTGTATATATGTTACTATAGAGAGCAGTAAGGTATACTGTATATATGTTAATATAGAGAGCAGTAAGGTCTACTGTATATATGTTACTATAGAGAGCAGTAAGGTCTACTGTATATATGTTACTATAGAGAGCAGTAAGTTCTACTGTATATATGTTACTATAGAGAGTAGTAAGGTCTACTGTATAAATGTTACTATAGAGAGCAGTAAGGTCTACTGTATATATGTTAATACAGAGAGCAGTAAGGTCTACTGTATATATGTTAATATAGAGAGCAGTAAGGTCTACTGTATATATGTTCTATAGAGAGCAGTAAGGTCTACTGTATATATGTTACTATAGAGAGCAGTAAGGTCTACTGTATATATGTTCTATAGAGAGCAGTAAGGTCTACTGTATATATGTTCTATAGAGAGCAGTAAGGTCTACTGTATATATGTTACTATAGAGAGCAGTAAGGTCTACTGTATATATGTTACTATAGAGAGCAGTAAGGTATACTGTATATATGTTAATATAGAGAGCAGTAAGGTCTACTGTATATATGTTACTATAGAGAGCAGTAAGGTCTACTGTATATATGTTACTATAGAGAGCAGTAAGGTCTACTGTATATATGTTACTATAGAGAGTAGTAAGGTCTACTGTATAAATGTTACTATAGAGAGCAGTAAGGTCTACTGTATATATGTTACTATAGAGAGCAGTAAGGTCTACTGTATATATGTTCTATAGAGAGCAGTAAGGTCTACTGTATATATGTTAATATAGAGAGTAGTAAGGTCTACTGTATATATGTTACTATAGAGAGCAGTAAGGTCTACTGTATATATGTTCTATAGAGAGCAGTAAGGTCTACTGTATATATGTTAATATAGAGAGCAGTAAGGTCTAATGTATATATGTTACTATAGAGAGCAGTAAGGTCTACTGTATATATGTTACTATAGAGAGCATAAGGTCTACTGTATATATGTTACTATAGAGAGCAGTAAGGTCTACTGTATATATGTTACTATAGAGAGCAGTAAGGTCTACTGTATATATGTTAATACAGAGAGCAGTAAGGTCTACTGTATATATGTTAATATAGAGAGCAGTAAGGTCTACTGTATATATGTTCTATAGAGAGCAGTAAGGTCTACTGTATATATGTTACTATAGAGAGCAGTAAGGTCTACTGTATATATGTTCTATAGAGAGCAGTAAGGTCTACTGTATATATGTTCTATAGAGAGCAGTAAGGTCTACTGTATATATGTTACTATAGAGAGCAGTAAGGTCTACTGTATATATGTTACTATAGAGAGCAGTAAGGTATACTGTATATATGTTAATATAGAGAGCAGTAAGGTCTACTGTATATATGTTACTATAGAGAGCAGTAAGGTCTACTGTATATATGTTACTATAGAGAGCAGTAAGGTCTACTGTATATATGTTACTATAGAGAGTAGTAAGGTCTACTGTATAAATGTTACTATAGAGAGCAGTAAGGTCTACTGTATATATGTTACTATAGAGAGCAGTAAGGTCTACTGTATATATGTTCTATAGAGAGCAGTAAGGTCTACTGTATATATGTTAACATAGAGAGCAGTAAGGTCTACTGTATATATGTTACTATAGAGAGCAGTAAGGTCTACTGTATATATGTTCTATAGAGAGCAGTAAGGTCTACTGTATATATGTTAATATAGAGAGCAGTAAGGTCTACTGTATATATGTTCTATAGAGAGCAGTAAGGTCTACTGTATATATGTTAATATAGAGAGTAGTAAGGTCTACTGTATATATGTTACTATAGAGAGCAGTAAGGTCTACTGTATATATGTTCTATAGAGAGCAGTAAGGTCTACTGTATATATGTTAATATAGAGAGCAGTAAGGTCTAATGTATATATGTTACTATAGAGAGCAGTAAGGTCTACTGTATATATGTTACTATAGAGAGCATAAGGTCTACTGTATATATGTTACTATAGAGAGCAGTAAGGTCTACTGTATATATGTTACTATAGAGAGCAGTAAGGTCTACTGTATATATTTGTTATTACATTTTAGCAGACGCTCTTATCCAGAGTGACTTACAGTAGTGAATGCATACATTTCACACATTTTTTTTCTGTGCTGGCCCCCCGTGGGAATCGAACCCACAACCCTGGTGTTGCAAACACCATGCTCTACCAACTGAGCTACAGGGACGTCTACTGTATATATGTTAATATAGAGAGCAGTAAGGTCTACTGTTTATATGTTACTATAGAGAGCAGTAAGGTCTACTGTATATATGTTAATATAGAGAGCAGTAAGGTCTACTGTATATATGTTACTATAGAGAGCATTAAGGTCTACTGTATATATGTTAATATAGAGAGCAGTAAGGTCTACTGTATATATGTTAATATAGAGAGCAGTAAGGTCTACTGTATATATGTTATATAGAGAGCAGTAAGGTCTACTGTATATATGTTCTATAGAGAGCAGTAAGTTCTACTGTATATATGTTCTATAGAGAGCAGTAAGGTCTACTGTATATATGTTCTATAGAGAGCAGTAAGGTCTACTGTATATATGTTACTATAGAGAGCAGTAGGGTCTACTGTATATATGTTAATATAGAGAGCAGTAAGGTCTACTGTATATATGTTACTATAGAGAGCAGTAAGGTCTACTGTATATATGTTAATATAGAGAGCAGTAAGGTCTACTGTATATATGTTACTATAGAGAGCAGTAAGGTCTACTGATATATGTTATATAGAGAGCAGTAAGGTCTACTGTATATATGTTACTATAGAGAGCAGTAAGGTCTACTGTATATGTTATATAGAGAGCAGTAAGGTCTACTGTATATATGTTACTATAGAGAGCAGTAAGGTCTACTGTATATATGTTCTATAGAGAGCAGTAAGGTCTACTGTATATATGTTAATATAGAGAGCAGTAAGGTCTACTGTATATATGTTACTATAGAGAGCAGTAAGGTCTACTGTATATATGTTCTATAGAGAGCAGTAAGGTCTACTGTATATATGTTACTATAGAGAGCAGTAAGGTCTACTGTATATATGTTAATATAGAGAGCAGTAAGGTCTACTGTATATATGTTACTATAGAGAGCAGTAAGGTCTACTGTATATATGTTAATATAGAGAGCAGTAAGGTCTACTGTATATATGTTAATATAGAGAGCAGTAAGGTCTACTGTATATATGTTACTATAGAGAGTAGTAAGGTCTACTGTATAAATGTTACTATAGAGAGCAGTAAGGTCTACTGTATATATGTTACTATAGAGAGCAGTAAGGTCTACTGTATATATGTTCTATAGAGAGCAGTAAGGTCTACTGTATATATGTTAATATAGAGAGTAGTAAGGTCTACTGTATATATGTTACTATAGAGAGCAGTAAGGTCTACTGTATATATGTTCTATAGAGAGCAGTAAGGTCTACTGTATATATGTTAATATAGAGAGCAGTAAGGTCTAATGTATATATGTTACTATAGAGAGCAGTAAGGTCTACTGTATATATGTTACTATAGAGAGCATAAGGTCTACTGTATATATGTTACTATAGAGAGCAGTAAGGTCTACTGTATATATGTTACTATAGAGAGCAGTAAGGTCTACTGTATATATTTGTTATTACATTTTAGCAGACGCTCTTATCCAGAGTGACTTACAGTAGTGAATGCATACATTTCACAATTTTTTTTTCTGTGCTGGCCCCCCGTGGGAATCGAACCCACAACCCTGGTGTTGCAAACACCATGCTCTACCAACTGAGCTACAGGGACGTCTACTGTATATATATTAATATAGAGAGCAGTAAGGTCTACTGTATATATGTTACTATAGAGAGCAGTAAGGTCTACTGTATATATGTTAATATAGAGAGCAGTAAGGTCTACTGTATATATGTTACTATAGAGAGCAGTAAGGTCTACTGTATATATGTTACTATAGAGAGCAGTAAGGTCTACTGTATATATGTTCTATAGAGAGCAGTAAGGTCTACTGTATATATGTTAATATAGAGAGCAGTAAGGTCTAATGTATATATGTTACTATAGAGAGCAGTAAGGTCTACTGTATATATGTTACTATAGAGAGCATAAGGTCTACTGTATATATGTTACTATAGAGAGCAGTAAGGTCTACTGTATATATGTTACTATAGAGAGCAGTAAGGTCTACTGTATATATGTTACTATAGAGAGCAGTAAGGTCTACTGTATATATGTTACTATAGAGAGCAGTAAGGTCTACTGTATATATTTGTTATTACATTTTAGCAGACGCTCTTATCCAGAGTGACTTACAGTAGTGAATGCATACATTTCACACATTTTTTTTCTGTGCTGGCCCCCCGTGGGAATCGAACCCACAACCCTGGTGTTGCAAACACCATGCTCTACCAACTGAGCTACAGGGACGTCTACTGTATATATGTTAATATAGAGAGCATTAAGGTCTACTGTATATATGTTACTATAGAGAGCAGTAAGGTCTACTGTATATATGTTACTATAGAGAGCAGTAGGGTCTACTGTATATATGTTACTATAGAGAGCATTAAGGTCTACTGTATATATGTTAATATAGAGAGCAGTAAGGTCTACTGTATATATGTTAATATAGAGAGCAGTAAGGTCTACTGTATATATGTTACTATAGAGAGCATTAAGGTCTACTGTATATATGTTAATATAGAGACCCAGTAAGGTCTACTGTATATATGTTAATATAGAGAGCAGTAAGGTCTACTGTATATATGTTCTATAGAGAGCAGTAAGTTCTACTGTATATATGTTCTATAGAGAGCAGTAAGGTCTACTGTATATATGTTCTATAGAGAGCAGTAAGGTCTACTGTATATATGTTACTATAGAGAGCAGTAGGGTCTACTGTATATATGTTAATATAGAGAGCAGTAAGGTCTACTGTATATATGTTAATATAGAGAGCAGTAAGGTATACTGTATATATGTTACTATAGAGAGCAGTAAGGTCTACTGTCTATATGTTAATATAGAGAGCAGTAAGGTATACTGTATATATGTTAATATAGAGAGCAGTAAGGTCTACTGTATATATGTTCTATAGAGAGCAGTAAGGTCTACTGTATATATGTTAATATAGAGAGCAGTAAGGTCTACTGTATATATGTTCTATAGAGAGCAGTAAGGTCTACTGTATATATGTTAATATAGAGAGCAGTAAGGTGCACTGTATATATGTTAATATAGAGAGCAGTAAGGTCTACTGTATATATGTTACTATAGAGAGCAGTAAGGTCTACTGTATATATGTTAATATAGAGAGCAGTAAGGTCTACTGTATATGTTATATAGAGAGCAGTAAGGTCTACTGTATATATGTTCTATAGAGAGCAGTAAGGTCTACTGTATATATGTTCTATAGAGAGCAGTAAGGTCTACTGTATATATGTTACTATAGAGAGCAGTAAGGTCTACTGTATATATGTTACTATAGAGAGCAGTAAGGTCTACTGTATATATGTTCTATAGAGAGCAGTAAGGTCTACTGTATATATGTTACTATAGAGAGCAGTAAGGTCTACTGTATATATGTTACTATAGAGAGCAGTAAGGTCTACTGTATATATGTTCTATAGAGAGCAGTAAGGTCTACTGTATATATGTTAATATAGAGAGCAGTAAGGTCTACTGTATATATGTTAATACAGAGAGCAGTAAGGTCTACTGTATATATGTTCTATAGAGAGCAGTAAGGTCTACTGTATATATGTTACTATAGAGAGCTGTAAGGTCTACTGTATATATGTTCTATAGAGAGCAGTAAGGTCTACTGTATATATGTTACTATAGAGAGCAGTAAGGTCTACTGTATATATGTTAATACAGAGAGCAGTAAGGTCTACTGTATATATGTTAATATAGAGAGCAGTAAGGTCTACTGTATATATGTTAATATAGAGAGCAGTAAGGTCTACTGCATATATGTTAATACAGAGAGCAGTAAGGTCTACTGTATATATGTTCTATAGAGAGCAGTAAGGTCTACTGTATATATGTTCTATAGAGAGCAGTAAGGTCTACTGTATATATGTTACTATAGAGAGCAGTAAGGTCTTCTGTATATATGTTACTATAGAGAGCAGTAAGGTCTACTGTATATATGTTACTATAGAGAGCAGTAAGGTCTACTGTATATATGTTCTATAGAGAGCAGTAAGGTCTACTGTATATATGTTACTATAGAGAGCAGTAAGGTCTACTGTATATATGTTACTATAGAGAGCAGTAAGGTCTACTGTATATATGTTCTATAGAGAGCAGTAAGGTCTACTGTATATATGTTAATATAGAGAGCAGTAAGGTCTACTGTATATATGTTCTATAGAGAGCAGTAAGGTCTACTGTATATATGTTACTATAGAGAGCAGTAAGGTCTACTGTATATATGTTCTATAGAGAGCAGTAAGGTCTACTGTATATATGTTAATATAGAGAGCAGTAAGGTCTACTGTATATATGTTCTATAGAGAGCAGTAAGGTCTACTGTATATATGTTACTATAGAGAGCAGTAAGGTCTACTGTATATATGTTCTATAGAGAGCAGTAAGGTCTACTGTATATATGTTAATATAGAGAGCAGTAAGGTCTACTGTATATATTTTACTATAGAGAGCAGTAAGGTCTACTGTATATATGTTACTATAGAGAGCAGTAAGGTCTACTGTATATATGTTAATACAGAGAGCAGTAAGGTCTACTGTATATATGTTAATATAGAGAGCAGTAAGGTCTACTGTATATATGTTCTATAGAGAGCAGTAAGGTCTACTGTATATATGTTACTATAGAGAGCAGTAAGGTCTACTGTATATATGTTCTATAGAGAGCAGTAAGGTCTACTGTATATATGTTCTATAGAGAGCAGTAAGGTCTACTGTATATATGTTACTATAGAGAGCAGTAAGGTCTACTGTATATATGTTACTATAGAGAGCAGTAAGGTATACTGTATATATGTTAATATAGAGAGCAGTAAGGTCTACTGTATATATGTTACTATAGAGAGCAGTAAGGTCTACTGTATATATGTTACTATAGAGAGCAGTAAGGTCTACTGTATATATGTTACTATAGAGAGTAGTAAGGTCTACTGTATAAATGTTACTATAGAGAGCAGTAAGGTCTACTGTATATATGTTACTATAGAGAGCAGTAAGGTCTACTGTATATATGTTCTATAGAGAGCAGTAAGGTCTACTGTATATATGTTAATATAGAGAGTAGTAAGGTCTACTGTATATATGTTACTATAGAGAGCAGTAAGGTCTACTGTATATATGTTCTATAGAGAGCAGTAAGGTCTACTGTATATATGTTAATATAGAGAGCAGTAAGGTCTAATGTATATATGTTACTATAGAGAGCAGTAAGGTCTACTGTATATATGTTACTATAGAGAGCATAAGGTCTACTGTATATATGTTACTATAGAGAGCAGTAAGGTCTACTGTATATATGTTACTATAGAGAGCAGTAAGGTCTACTGTATATATGTTAATACAGAGAGCAGTAAGGTCTACTGTATATATGTTAATATAGAGAGCAGTAAGGTCTACTGTATATATGTTCTATAGAGAGCAGTAAGGTCTACTGTATATATGTTACTATAGAGAGCAGTAAGGTCTACTGTATATATGTTCTATAGAGAGCAGTAAGGTCTACTGTATATATGTTCTATAGAGAGCAGTAAGGTCTACTGTATATATGTTACTATAGAGAGCAGTAAGGTCTACTGTATATATGTTACTATAGAGAGCAGTAAGGTATACTGTATATATGTTAATATAGAGAGCAGTAAGGTCTACTGTATATATGTTACTATAGAGAGCAGTAAGGTCTACTGTATATATGTTACTATAGAGAGCAGTAAGTTCTACTGTATATATGTTACTATAGAGAGTAGTAAGGTCTACTGTATAAATGTTACTATAGAGAGCAGTAAGGTCTACTGTATATATGTTAATACAGAGAGCAGTAAGGTCTACTGTATATATGTTAATATAGAGAGCAGTAAGGTCTACTGTATATATGTTCTATAGAGAGCAGTAAGGTCTACTGTATATATGTTACTATAGAGAGCAGTAAGGTCTACTGTATATATGTTCTATAGAGAGCAGTAAGGTCTACTGTATATATGTTCTATAGAGAGCAGTAAGGTCTACTGTATATATGTTACTATAGAGAGCAGTAAGGTCTACTGTATATATGTTACTATAGAGAGCAGTAAGGTATACTGTATATATGTTAATATAGAGAGCAGTAAGGTCTACTGTATATATGTTACTATAGAGAGCAGTAAGGTCTACTGTATATATGTTACTATAGAGAGCAGTAAGGTCTACTGTATATATGTTACTATAGAGAGTAGTAAGGTCTACTGTATAAATGTTACTATAGAGAGCAGTAAGGTCTACTGTATATATGTTACTATAGAGAGCAGTAAGGTCTACTGTATATATGTTCTATAGAGAGCAGTAAGGTCTACTGTATATATGTTAATATAGAGAGTAGTAAGGTCTACTGTATATATGTTACTATAGAGAGCAGTAAGGTCTACTGTATATATGTTCTATAGAGAGCAGTAAGGTCTACTGTATATATGTTAATATAGAGAGCAGTAAGGTCTAATGTATATATGTTACTATAGAGAGCAGTAAGGTCTACTGTATATATGTTACTATAGAGAGCATAAGGTCTACTGTATATATGTTACTATAGAGAGCAGTAAGGTCTACTGTATATATGTTACTATAGAGAGCAGTAAGGTCTACTGTATATATGTTAATACAGAGAGCAGTAAGGTCTACTGTATATATGTTAATATAGAGAGCAGTAAGGTCTACTGTATATATGTTCTATAGAGAGCAGTAAGGTCTACTGTATATATGTTACTATAGAGAGCAGTAAGGTCTACTGTATATATGTTCTATAGAGAGCAGTAAGGTCTACTGTATATATGTTCTATAGAGAGCAGTAAGGTCTACTGTATATATGTTACTATAGAGAGCAGTAAGGTCTACTGTATATATGTTACTATAGAGAGCAGTAAGGTATACTGTATATATGTTAATATAGAGAGCAGTAAGGTCTACTGTATATATGTTACTATAGAGAGCAGTAAGGTCTACTGTATATATGTTACTATAGAGAGCAGTAAGGTCTACTGTATATATGTTACTATAGAGAGTAGTAAGGTCTACTGTATAAATGTTACTATAGAGAGCAGTAAGGTCTACTGTATATATGTTACTATAGAGAGCAGTAAGGTCTACTGTATATATGTTCTATAGAGAGCAGTAAGGTCTACTGTATATATGTTAACATAGAGAGCAGTAAGGTCTACTGTATATATGTTACTATAGAGAGCAGTAAGGTCTACTGTATATATGTTCTATAGAGAGCAGTAAGGTCTACTGTATATATGTTAATATAGAGAGCAGTAAGGTCTACTGTATATATGTTCTATAGAGAGCAGTAAGGTCTACTGTATATATGTTAATATAGAGAGTAGTAAGGTCTACTGTATATATGTTACTATAGAGAGCAGTAAGGTCTACTGTATATATGTTCTATAGAGAGCAGTAAGGTCTACTGTATATATGTTAATATAGAGAGCAGTAAGGTCTAATGTATATATGTTACTATAGAGAGCAGTAAGGTCTACTGTATATATGTTACTATAGAGAGCATAAGGTCTACTGTATATATGTTACTATAGAGAGCAGTAAGGTCTACTGTATATATGTTACTATAGAGAGCAGTAAGGTCTACTGTATATATTTGTTATTACATTTTAGCAGACGCTCTTATCCAGAGTGACTTACAGTAGTGAATGCATACATTTCACACATTTTTTTTCTGTGCTGGCCCCCCGTGGGAATCGAACCCACAACCCTGGTGTTGCAAACACCATGCTCTACCAACTGAGCTACAGGGACGTCTACTGTATATATGTTAATATAGAGAGCAGTAAGGTCTACTGTTTATATGTTACTATAGAGAGCAGTAAGGTCTACTGTATATATGTTAATATAGAGAGCAGTAAGGTCTACTGTATATATGTTACTATAGAGAGCATTAAGGTCTACTGTATATATGTTAATATAGAGAGCAGTAAGGTCTACTGTATATATGTTAATATAGAGAGCAGTAAGGTCTACTGTATATATGTTATATAGAGAGCAGTAAGGTCTACTGTATATATGTTCTATAGAGAGCAGTAAGTTCTACTGTATATATGTTCTATAGAGAGCAGTAAGGTCTACTGTATATATGTTCTATAGAGAGCAGTAAGGTCTACTGTATATATGTTACTATAGAGAGCAGTAGGGTCTACTGTATATATGTTAATATAGAGAGCAGTAAGGTCTACTGTATATATGTTACTATAGAGAGCAGTAAGGTCTACTGTATATATGTTAATATAGAGAGCAGTAAGGTCTACTGTATATATGTTACTATAGAGAGCAGTAAGGTCTACTGATATATGTTATATAGAGAGCAGTAAGGTCTACTGTATATATGTTACTATAGAGAGCAGTAAGGTCTACTGTATATGTTATATAGAGAGCAGTAAGGTCTACTGTATATATGTTACTATAGAGAGCAGTAAGGTCTACTGTATATATGTTCTATAGAGAGCAGTAAGGTCTACTGTATATATGTTAATATAGAGAGCAGTAAGGTCTACTGTATATATGTTACTATAGAGAGCAGTAAGGTCTACTGTATATATGTTCTATAGAGAGCAGTAAGGTCTACTGTATATATGTTACTATAGAGAGCAGTAAGGTCTACTGTATATATGTTAATATAGAGAGCAGTAAGGTCTACTGTATATATGTTACTATAGAGAGCAGTAAGGTCTACTGTATATATGTTAATATAGAGAGCAGTAAGGTCTACTGTATATATGTTAATATAGAGAGCAGTAAGGTCTACTGTATATATGTTACTATAGAGAGTAGTAAGGTCTACTGTATAAATGTTACTATAGAGAGCAGTAAGGTCTACTGTATATATGTTACTATAGAGAGCAGTAAGGTCTACTGTATATATGTTCTATAGAGAGCAGTAAGGTCTACTGTATATATGTTAATATAGAGAGTAGTAAGGTCTACTGTATATATGTTACTATAGAGAGCAGTAAGGTCTACTGTATATATGTTCTATAGAGAGCAGTAAGGTCTACTGTATATATGTTAATATAGAGAGCAGTAAGGTCTAATGTATATATGTTACTATAGAGAGCAGTAAGGTCTACTGTATATATGTTACTATAGAGAGCATAAGGTCTACTGTATATATGTTACTATAGAGAGCAGTAAGGTCTACTGTATATATGTTACTATAGAGAGCAGTAAGGTCTACTGTATATATTTGTTATTACATTTTAGCAGACGCTCTTATCCAGAGTGACTTACAGTAGTGAATGCATACATTTCACAATTTTTTTTTCTGTGCTGGCCCCCCGTGGGAATCGAACCCACAACCCTGGTGTTGCAAACACCATGCTCTACCAACTGAGCTACAGGGACGTCTACTGTATATATATTAATATAGAGAGCAGTAAGGTCTACTGTATATATGTTACTATAGAGAGCAGTAAGGTCTACTGTATATATGTTAATATAGAGAGCAGTAAGGTCTACTGTATATATGTTACTATAGAGAGCATTAAGGTCTACTGTATATATGTTAATATAGAGAGCAGTAAGGTCTACTGTATATATGTTAATATAGAGAGCAGTAAGGTCTACTGTATATATGTTATATAGAGAGCAGTAAGGTCTACTGTATATATGTTCTATAGAGAGCAGTAAGTTCTACTGTATATATGTTCTATAGAGAGCAGTAAGGTCTACTGTATATATGTTCTATAGAGAGCAGTAAGGTCTACTGTATATATGTTACTATAGAGAGCAGTAGGGTCTACTGTATATATGTTAATATAGAGAGCAGTAAGGTCTACTGTATATATGTTACTATAGAGAGCAGTAAGGTCTACTGTATATATGTTAATATAGAGCGCAGTAAGGTCTACTGTATATATGTTACTATAGAGAGCAGTAAGGTCTACTGATATATGTTATATAGAGAGCAGTAAGGTCTACTGTATATATGTTACTATAGAGAGCAGTAAGGTCTACTGTATATGTTATATAGAGAGCAGTAAGGTCTACTGTATATATGTTACTATAGAGAGCAGTAAGGTCTACTGTATATATGTTCTATAGAGAGCAGTAAGGTCTACTGTATATATGTTAATATAGAGAGCAGTAAGGTCTACTGTATATATGTTACTATAGAGAGCAGTAAGGTCTACTGTATATATGTTCTATAGAGAGCAGTAAGGTCTACTGTATATATGTTACTATAGAGAGCAGTAAGGTCTACTGTATATATGTTAATATAGAGAGCAGTAAGGTCTACTGTATATATGTTACTATAGAGAGCAGTAAGGTCTACTGTATATATGTTACTATAGAGAGCAGTAAGGTCTACTGTATATATGTTAATACAGAGAGCAGTAAGGTCTACTGTATATATGTTAATATAGAGAGCAGTAAGGTCTACTGTATATATGTTCTATAGAGAGCAGTAAGGTCTACTGTATATATGTTACTATAGAGAGCAGTAAGGTCTACTGTATATATTTTAATATAGAGAGCAGTAAGGTCTACTGTATATATGTTACTATAGAGAGCAGTAAGGTCTACTGTATATATGTTAATATAGAGAGCAGTAAGGTGTACTGTATATATGTTACTATAGAGAGCAGTAAGGTCTACTGTATATATGTTCTATAGAGAGCAGTAAGGTCTACTGTATATATGTTAATATAGAGAGCAGTAAGGTCTACTGTATATATTTTACTATAGAGAGCAGTAAGGTCTACTGTATATATGTTCTATAGAGAGCAGTAAGGTCTACTGTATATATGTTACTATAGAGAGCATAAGGTCTACTGTATATATGTTACTATAGAGAGCAGTAAGGTCTACTGTATATATGTTACTATAGAGAGCAGTAATGTCTACTGTATATATGTTCTATAGAGAGCAGTAAGGTCTACTGTATATATGTTCTATAGAGAGCAGTAAGGTCTACTGTACATATGTTCTATAGAGAGCAGTAAGGTCTACTGTATATATGTTACTATAGAGAGCAGTAAGGTCTACTGTATATATGTTAATATAGAGAGCAGTAAGGTCTACTGTATATATGTTCTATAGAGAGCAGTAAGGTCTACTGTATATATGTTACTATAGAGAGCAGTAAGGTCTACTGTATATATGTTACTATAGAGAGCAGTAAGGTCTACTGTATATATGTTATATAGAGAGCAGTAAGGTCTACTGTATATATGTTCTATAGAGAGCAGTAAGGTCTACTGTATATATGTTCTATAGAGAGCAGTAAGGTCTACTGTATATATGTTACTATAGAGAGCAGTAAGGTCTACTGTATATATGTTCTATAGAGAGCAGTAAGGTCTACTGTATATATGTTACTATAGAGAGCAGTAAGGTCTACTGTATATATGTTCTATAGAGAGCAGTAAGGTCTACTGTATATATGTTAATATAGAGAGCTGTAAGGTCTACTGTATATATGTTACTATAGAGAGCAGTAAGGTCTACTGTATATATGTTCTATAGAGAGCATTAAGGTCTACTGTATATATGTTCTATAGAGAGCAGTAAGGTCTACTGTATATATGTTAATATAGAGAGCAGTAAGGTCTACTGTATATATGTTACTATAGAGAGCAGTAAGGTCTACTGTATATATGTTAATATAGAGAGCAGTAAGGTCTACTGTATATATGTTCTATAGAGAGCAGTAAGGTCTACTGTATATATGTTACTATAGAGAGCAGTAAGGTCTACTGTATATATGTTACTATAGAGAGCAGTAAGGTCTACTGTATATATGTTAATATAGAGAGCAGTAAGGTCTACTGTATATATGTTACTATAGAGAGCAGTAAGGTCTACTGTATATATGTTACTATAGAGAGCAGTAAGGTCTACTGTATATATGTTACTATAGAGAGCAGTAAGGTCTACTGTATATATGTTACTATAGAGAGCAGTAAGGTCTACTGTATATATGTTACTATAGAGAGCAGTAAGGTCTACTGTATATATGTTACTATAGAGAGCAGTAAGGTCTACTGTATATATGTTCTATAGAGAGCAGTAAGATCTACTGTATATATGTTACTATAGAGAGCAGTAAGGTCTACTGTATTTATGTTAATATAGAGAGCAGTAAGGTATACTGTATATATGTTCTATAGAGAGCAGTAAGGTCTACTGTATGTATGTTACTATAGAGAGCAGTAAGGTCTACTGTATATATGTTAATATAGAGAGCAGTAAGGTCTACTGTATATATGTTACTATAGAGAGCAGTAAGGTCTACTGTATATATGTTACTATAGAGAGCAGTAAGGTCTACTGTATATATGTTAATACAGAGAGCAGTAAGGTCTACTGTATATATGTTAATATAGAGAGCAGTAAGGTCTACTGTATATATGTTCTATAGAGAGCAGTAAGGTCTACTGTATATATGTTAATATAGAGAGCAGTAAGGTCTACTGTATATATGTTAATATAGAGAGCAGTAAGGTCTACTGTATATATGTTCTATAGAGAGCAGTAAGGTCTACTGTATATATGTTACTATAGAGAGCAGTAAGGTCTACTGTATATATGTTACTATAGAGAGCAGTAAGGTCTACTGTATATATGTTAATATAGAGAGCAGTAAGGTCTACTGTATATATGTTCTATAGAGAGCAGTAAGGTCTACTGTATATATGTTACTATAGAGAGCAGTAAGGTCTACTGTATATATGTTAATACAGAGAGCAGTAAGGTCTACTGTATATATGTTACTATAGAGAGCAGTAAGGTCTACTGTATATATGTTACTATAGAGAGCAGTAAGGTCTACTGTATATATGTTAATATAGAGAGCAGTAAGGTCTACTGTATATATGTTCTATAGAGAGCAGTAAGGTCTACTGTATATATGTACTATAGAGAGCAGTAAGGTCTACTGTATATATGTTACTATAGAGAGCAGTAAGGTCTACTGTATATATGTTAATATAGAGAGCAGTAACGTCTACTGTATATATGTTAATATAGAGAGCAGTAAGGTTACTGTATATATGTTCTATAGAGAGCAGTAAGGTGTACTGTATATATGTTCTATAGAGAGCAGTAAGGTCTACTGTATATATGTTAATATAGAGAGCAGTAAGGTCTACTGTATATATGTTCTATAGAGAGCAGTAAGGTCTACTGTATATATGTTACTATAGAGAGCAGTAAGGTCTACTGTATATATGTTAATATAGAGAGCAGTAAGGTCTACTGTATATATGTTACTATAGAGAGCAGTAAGGTCTACTGTATATATGTTCTATAGAGAGCAGTAAGGTCTACTGTATATATGTTAATATAGAGAGCAGTAAGGTCTACTGTATATATGTTAATATAGAGAGCAGTAAGGTCTACTGTATATATGTTCTATAGAGAGCATTAAGGTCTACTGTATATATGTTCTATAGAGAGCAGTAAGGTCTACTGTATATATATTTTAATATAGAGAGCAGTAAGGTCTACTGTATATATGTTACTATAGAGAGCAGTAAGGTCTACTGTATATATGTTAATATAGAGAGCAGTAAGGTCTACTGTATATATGTTAATATAGAGAGCAGTAAGGTCTACTGTATATATGTTAATATAGAGAGCAGTAAGGTCTACTGTATATATGTTAATATAGAGAGCAGTAAGGTCTACTGTATATATGTTATATAGAGAGCAGTAAGGTCTACTGTATATATGTTCTATAGAGAGCAGTAAGGTCTACTGTATATATGTTCTATAGATAGCAGTAAGGTCTACTGTATATATGTTCTATAGAGAGCAGTAAGGTCTACTGTATATATGTTACTATAGAGAGCAGTAGGGTCTACTGTATATATGTTAATATAGAGAGCAGTAAGGTCTACTGTATATATGTTACTAGAGAGAGCATTAAGGTCTACTGTATATATGTTAATATAGAGAGCAGTAAGGTCTACTGTATATATGTTATATAGAGAGCAGTAAGGTCTACTGTATATATGTTCTATAGAGAGCAGTAAGGTCTACTGTATATATGTTCTATAGAGAGCAGTAAGGTCTACTGTATATATGTTAATATAGAGAGCAGTAAGGTCTACTGTATATATGTTACTATAGAGAGCAGTAAGGTCTTCTGTATATATGTTACTATAGAGAGCAGTAAGGTCTACTGTATATATGTTACTATAGAGAGTAGTAAGGTCTACTGTATATATGTTCTATAGAGAGCAGTAAGGTCTACTGTATATATGTTACTATAGAGAGCAGTAAGGTCTACTGTATATATGTTAATATAGAGAGCAGTAAGGTCTACTGTATATATGTTACTATAGAGAGCAGTAAGGTCTACTGTATATATGTTAATATAGAGAGCAGTAGGGTCTACTGTATATATGTTAATATAGAGAGCAGTAAGGTGCACTGTATATATGTTAATATAGAGAGCAGTAAGGTATACTGTATATATGTTACTATAGAGAGCAGTAAGGTCTACTGTATATATGTTAATATAGAGAGCAGTAAGGTCTACTGTATATATGTTACTATAGAGAGCAGTAAGGTCTACTGTATATATGTTCTATAGAGAGCAGTAAGGTCTACTGTATATATGTTACTATAGAGAGCAGTAAGGTCTACTGTATATATGTTAATATAGAGAGCAGTAAGGTATACTGTATATATGTTAATATAGAGAGCAGTAAGGTATACTGTATATATGTTACTATAGAGAGCAGTAAGGTCTACTGTATATATGTTAATATAGAGAGTAGTAAGGTCTACTGTATATATGTTCTATAGAGAGCAGTAAGGTCTACTGTATATATGTTTCTATAGAGAGCAGTAAGGTCTACTGTATATATGTTAATGTAGAGAGCAGTATGGTCTACTGTATATATGTTAATGTAGAGAGCAGTAATGTCTACTGTATATATGTTACTATAGAGAGCAGTAAGGTCTACTGTATATATGTTAATGTAGAGAGCAGTAAGGTCTACTGTATATATGTTACTATAGAGAGCAGTAAGGTCTACTGTATATATGTTACTATAGAGAGCAGTAAGGTCTACTGTATATATGTTACTATAGAGAGCAGTAAGGTCTACTGTATATATGTTAATGTAGAGAGCAGTAAGGTCTACTGTATATATGTTCTATAGAGAGCAGTAAGGTCTACTGTATATATGTTACTATAGAGAGCAGTAAGGTCTACTGTATATATGTTACTATAGAGAGCAGTAAGGTCTACTGTATATATGTTCTATAGAGAGCAGTAAGATCTACTGTATATATGTTACTATAGAGAGCAGTAAGGTCTACTGTATTTATGTTAATATAGAGAGCAGTAAGGTATACTGTATATATGTTCTATAGAGAGCAGTAAGGTCTACTGTATGTATGTTACTATAGAGAGCAGTAAGGTCTACTGTATATATGTTAATATAGAGAGCAGTAAGGTCTACTGTATATATGTTACTATAGAGAGCAGTAAGGTCTACTGTATATATGTTACTATAGAGAGCAGTAAGGTCTACTGTATATATGTTAATACAGAGAGCAGTAAGGTCTACTGTATATATGTTAATATAGAGAGCAGTAAGGTCTACTGTATATATGTTCTATAGAGAGCAGTAAGGTCTACTGTATATATGTTAATATAGAGAGCAGTAAGGTCTACTGTATATATGTTAATATAGAGAGCAGTAAGGTCTACTGTATATATGTTCTATAGAGAGCAGTAAGGTCTACTGTATATATGTTACTATAGAGAGCAGTAAGGTCTACTGTATATATGTTACTATAGAGAGCAGTAAGGTCTACTGTATATATGTTAATATAGAGAGCAGTAAGGTCTACTGTATATATGTTCTATAGAGAGCAGTAAGGTCTACTGTATATATGTTAATACAGAGAGCAGTAAGGTCTACTGTATATATGTTACTATAGAGAGCAGTAAGGTCTACTGTATATATGTTACTATAGAGAGCAGTAAGGTCTACTGTATATATGTTAATATAGAGAGCAGTAAGGTCTACTGTATATATGTTCTATAGAGAGCAGTAAGGTCTACTGTATATATGTACTATAGAGAGCAGTAAGGTCTACTGTATATATGTTACTATAGAGAGCAGTAAGGTCTACTGTATATATGTTAATATAGAGAGCAGTAACGTCTACTGTATATATGTTAATATAGAGAGCAGTAAGGTTACTGTATATATGTTCTATAGAGAGCAGTAAGGTGTACTGTATATATGTTCTATAGAGAGCAGTAAGGTCTACTGTATATATGTTAATATAGAGAGCAGTAAGGTCTACTGTATATATGTTCTATAGAGAGCAGTAAGGTCTACTGTATATATGTTACTATAGAGAGCAGTAAGGTCTACTGTATATATGTTAATATAGAGAGCAGTAAGGTCTACTGTATATATGTTACTATAGAGAGCAGTAAGGTCTACTGTATATATGTTCTATAGAGAGCAGTAAGGTCTACTGTATATATGTTAATATAGAGAGCAGTAAGGTCTACTGTATATATGTTAATATAGAGAGCAGTAAGGTCTACTGTATATATGTTCTATAGAGAGCATTAAGGTCTACTGTATATATGTTCTATAGAGAGCAGTAAGGTCTACTGTATATATATTTTAATATAGAGAGCAGTAAGGTCTACTGTATATATGTTACTATAGAGAGCAGTAAGGTCTACTGTATATATGTTAATATAGAGAGCAGTAAGGTCTACTGTATATATGTTAATATAGAGAGCAGTAAGGTCTACTGTATATATGTTAATATAGAGAGCAGTAAGGTCTACTGTATATATGTTAATATAGAGAGCAGTAAGGTCTACTGTATATATGTTATATAGAGAGCAGTAAGGTCTACTGTATATATGTTCTATAGAGAGCAGTAAGGTCTACTGTATATATGTTCTATAGATAGCAGTAAGGTCTACTGTATATATGTTCTATAGAGAGCAGTAAGGTCTACTGTATATATGTTACTATAGAGAGCAGTAGGGTCTACTGTATATATGTTAATATAGAGAGCAGTAAGGTCTACTGTATATATGTTACTAGAGAGAGCATTAAGGTCTACTGTATATATGTTAATATAGAGAGCAGTAAGGTCTACTGTATATATGTTATATAGAGAGCAGTAAGGTCTACTGTATATATGTTCTATAGAGAGCAGTAAGGTCTACTGTATATATGTTCTATAGAGAGCAGTAAGGTCTACTGTATATATGTTAATATAGAGAGCAGTAAGGTCTACTGTATATATGTTACTATAGAGAGCAGTAAGGTCTTCTGTATATATGTTACTATAGAGAGCAGTAAGGTCTTCTGTATATATGTTACTATAGAGAGCAGTAAGGTCTACTGTATATATGTTACTATAGAGAGTAGTAAGGTCTACTGTATATATGTTCTATAGAGAGCAGTAAGGTCTACTGTATATATGTTACTATAGAGAGCAGTAAGGTCTACTGTATATATGTTAATATAGAGAGCAGTAAGGTCTACTGTATATATGTTACTATAGAGAGCAGTAAGGTCTACTGTATATATGTTAATATAGAGAGCAGTAGGGTCTACTGTATATATGTTAATATAGAGAGCAGTAAGGTGCACTGTATATATGTTAATATAGAGAGCAGTAAGGTATACTGTATATATGTTACTATAGAGAGCAGTAAGGTCTACTGTATATATGTTAATATAGAGAGCAGTAAGGTCTACTGTATATATGTTACTATAGAGAGCAGTAAGGTCTACTGTATATATGTTCTATAGAGAGCAGTAAGGTCTACTGTATATATGTTACTATAGAGAGCAGTAAGGTCTACTGTATATATGTTAATATAGAGAGCAGTAAGGTATACTGTATATATGTTAATATAGAGAGCAGTAAGGTATACTGTATATATGTTACTATAGAGAGCAGTAAGGTCTACTGTATATATGTTAATATAGAGAGTAGTAAGGTCTACTGTATATATGTTCTATAGAGAGCAGTAAGGTCTACTGTATATATGTTTCTATAGAGAGCAGTAAGGTCTACTGTATATATGTTAATGTAGAGAGCAGTATGGTCTACTGTATATATGTTAATGTAGAGAGCAGTAATGTCTACTGTATATATGTTACTATAGAGAGCAGTAAGGTCTACTGTATATATGTTAATGTAGAGAGCAGTAAGGTCTACTGTATATATGTTACTATAGAGAGCAGTAAGGTCTACTGTATATATGTTACTATAGAGAGCAGTAAGGTCTACTGTATATATGTTACTATAGAGAGCAGTAAGGTCTACTGTATATATGTTACTATAGAGAGCAGTAAGGTCTACTGTATATATGTTACTATAGAGAGCATAAGGTCTACTGTATATATGTTCTATAGAGAGCAGTAAGGTCTACTGTATATATATGTTACTATAGAGAGCAGTAAGGTCTACTGTATATATGTTCTATAGAGAGCAGTAAGGTCTACTGTATATATGTTAATATAGAGAGCAGTAAGGTCTACTGTATATATGTTAATATAGAGAGCAGTAAGGTCTACTGTATATATGTTAATATAGAGAGCATAAGGTCTACTGTATATATGTTACTATAGAGAGCAGTAAGGTCTACTGTATATATGTTCTATAGAGAGCAGTAAGGTATACTGTATGTATGTTAATATAGAGAGCAGTAAGGTCTACTGTATATATGTTACTATAGAGAGCAGTAAGGTCTACTGTATATATGTTCTATAGAGAGCAGTAAGGTCTACTGTATATATGTTCTATAGAGAGCAGTAAGGTCTACTGTATATATGTTAATATAGAGAGCAGTAAGGTCTACTGTATATATGTTAATATAGAGAGCAGTAAGGTCTACTGTATATATGTTCTATAGAGAGCAGTAAGGTCTACTGTATATATGTTACTATAGAGAGCAGTAAGGTCTACTGTATATATGTTAATATAGAGAGCAGTAAGGTATACTGTACATATGTTAATATAGAGAGCAGTAAGGTATACTGTATATATGTTACTATAGAGAGCAGTAAGGTCTACTGTATATATGTTAATATAGAGAGTAGTAAGGTCTACTGTATATATGTTCTATAGAGAGCAGTAAGGTCTACTGTATATATGTTTCTATAGAGAGCAGTAAGGTCTACTGTATATATGTTAATACAGAGAGCAGTAAGGTCTACTGTATATATGTTAATATAGAGAGCAGTAAGGTCTACTGTATATATGTTCTATAGAGAGCAGTAAGGTCTACTGTATATATGTTAATATAGAGTGCAGTAAGGTCTACTGTATATATGTTAATATAGAGAGCAGTAAGGTCTACTGTATATATGTTACTATAGAGAGCAGTAAGGTCTACTGTATATATGTTACTATAGAGAGCAGTAAGGTCTACTGTATATATGTTAATATAGAGAGCAGTAACGTCTACTGTATATATGTTAATATAGAGAGCAGTAAGGTTACTGTATATATGTTCTATAGAGAGCAGTAAGGTCTACTGTATATATGTTCTATAGAGAGCAGTAAGGTCTAATGTATATATGTTACTATAGAGAGCATTAAGGTCTACTGTATATATGTTACTATAGAGAGCAGTAAGGTCTACTGTATATATGTTAATATAGAGAGCAGTAAGGTCTACTGTATATATGTTAATATAGAGAGCAGTAAGGTCTACTGTATATATGTTACTATAGAGAGCAGTAAGGTCTACTGTATATATGTTACTATAGAGAGCAGTAAGGTCTACTGTATATATGTTAATATAGAGAGCAGTAAGGTCTACTGTATATATGTTCTATAGAGAGCAGTAAGGTCTACTGTATATATGTTCTATAGAGAGCAGTAAGGTCTACTGTATATATGTTAATATAGAGAGCAGTAAGGTCTACTGTATATATGTTAATATAGAGAGCAGTAAGGTCTACTGTATATATGTTCTATAGAGAGCATTAAGGTCTACTGTATATATGTTCTATAGAGAGCAGTAAGGTCTACTGTATATATATTTTAATATAGAGAGCAGTAAGGTCTACTGTATATATGTTACTATAGAGAGCAGTAAGGTCTACTGTATATATGTTAATATAGAGAGCAGTAAGGTCTACTGTATATATGTTACTATAGAGAGCATTAAGGTCTACTGTATATATGTTAATATAGAGAGCAGTAAGGTCTACTGTATATATGTTAATATAGAGAGCAGTAAGGTCTACTGTATATATGTTCTATAGAGAGCAGTAAGGTCTACTGTATATATGTTCTATAGAGAGCATTAAGGTCTACTGTATATATGTTCTATAGAGAGCAGTAAGGTCTACTGTATATATATTTTAATATAGAGAGCAGTAAGGTCTACTGTATATATGTTACTATAGAGAGCAGTAAGGTCTACTGTATATATGTTAATATAGAGAGCAGTAAGGTCTACTGTATATATGTTACTATAGAGAGCATTAAGGTCTACTGTATATATGTTAATATAGAGAGCAGTAAGGTCTACTGTATATATGTTAATATAGAGAGCATTAAGGTCTACTGTATATATGTTCTATAGAGAGCAGTAAGGTCTACTGTATATATGTTCTATAGAGAGCAGTAAGGTCTACTGTATATATGTTCTATAGAGAGCAGTAAGGTCTACTGTATATATGTTCTATAGAGAGCAGTAAGGTCTACTGTATATATGTTACTATAGAGAGCAGTAGGGTCTACTGTATATATGTTAATATAGAGAGCAGTAAGGTCTACTGTATATATGTTACTAGAGAGAGCATTAAGGTCTACTGTATATATGTTAATATAGAGAGCAGTAAGGTCTACTGTATATATGTTATATAGAGAGCAGTAAGGTCTACTGTATATATGTTCTATAGAGAGCAGTAAGGTCTACTGTATATATGTTCTATAGAGAGCAGTAAGGTCTACTGTATATATGTTAATATAGAGAGCAGTAAGGTCTACTGTATATATGTTACTATAGAGAGCAGTAAGGTCTACTGTATATATGTTCTATAGAGAGCAGTAAGGTCTACTGTATATATGTTACTATAGAGAGCAGTAAGGTCTACTGTATATATGTTAATATAGAGAGTAGTAAGGTCTACTGTATATATGTTCTATAGAGAGCAGTAAGGTCTACTGTATATATGTTTCTATAGAGAGCAGTAAGGTCTACTGTATATATGTTAATGTAGAGAGCAGTATGGTCTACTGTATATATGTTAATGTAGAGAGCAGTAATGTCTACTGTATATATGTTACTATAGAGAGCAGTAAGGTCTACTGTATATATGTTAATGTAGAGAGCAGTAAGGTCTACTGTATATATGTTACTATAGAGAGCAGTAAGGTCTACTGTATATATGTTACTATAGAGAGCAGTAAGGTCTACTGTATATATGTTACTATAGATAGCAGTAAGGTCTACTGTATATATGTTCTATAGAGAGCAGTAAGGTCTACTGTATATATGTTACTATAGAGAGCAGTAAGGTCTACTGTATTTATGTTAATATAGAGAGCAGTAAGGTCTACTGTATATATGTTCTATAGAGAGCAGTAAGGTCTACTGTATGTATGTTACTATAGAGAGCAGTAAGGTCTACTGTATATATGTTAATATAGAGAGCAGTAAGGTCTACTGTATATATGTTACTATAGAGAGCAGTAAGGTCTACTGTATATATGTTACTATAGAGAGCAGTAAGGTCTACTGTATATATGTTAATACAGAGAGCAGTAAGGTCTACTGTTTATATGTTAATATAGAGAGCAGTAAGGTCTACTGTATATATGTTCTATAGAGAGCAGTAAGGTCTACTGTATATATTTTAATATAGAGTGCAGTAAGGTCTACTGTATATATGTTAATATAGAGAGCAGTAAGGTCTACTGTATATATGTTACTATAGAGAGCAGTAAGGTCTACTGTATATATGTTACTATAGAGAGCAGTAAGGTCTACTGTATATATGTTAATACAGAGAGCAGTAAGGTCTTGTGTATATATGTTAATATAGAGAGCAGTAAGGTCTACTGTATATATGTTACTATAGATAGCAGTAAGGTCTACTGTATATATGTTCTATAGAGAGCAGTAAGGTCTACTGTATATATGTTAATATAGAGAGCAGTAAGGTCTACTGTATATATGTTCTTTAGAGAGCAGTAAGGTCTACTGTATATATGTTAATATAGAGAGCAGTAAGGTCTACTGTATATATGTTCTATAGAGAGCAGTAAGGTCTACTGTATATATGTTACTATAGAGAGCAGTAAGGTCTACTGTATATATGTTACTATAGAGAGCAGTAAGGTCTACTGTATATATGTTACTATAGAGAGCAGTAAGGTCTACTGTATATATGTGAATATAGAGAGCAGTAAGGTCTACTGTATATATGTTACTATAGAGAGTAGTAAGGTCTACTGTATATATGTTACTATAGACAGCAGTAAGGTCTACTGTATATATGTTAATATAGAGAGCAGTAAGGTTTACTGTATATATGTTAATATAGAGAGCAGTAAGGTCTACTGTATATATGTTACTATAGAGAGCAGTAAGGTATACTGTATATATGTTAATATAGAGAGCAGTAAGGTCTACTGTATATATGTTAATATAGAGAGCAGTAAGGTCTACTGTATATATGTTACTATAGAGAGCAGTAAGGTCTACTGTATATATGTTCTATAGAGAGCAGTAAGGTCTACTGTATATATGTTCTATAGAGAGCAGTAAGGTCTACTGTATATATGTTCTATAGAGAGCAGTAAGATCTACTGTATATATGTTACTATAGAGAGCAGTAAGGTCTACTGTATTTATGTTAATATAGAGAGCAGTAAGGTATACTGTATATATGTTCTATAGAGAGCAGTAAGGTCTACTGTATGTATGTTACTATAGAGAGCAGTAAGGTCTACTGTATATATGTTAATATAGAGAGCAGTAAGGTCTACTGTATATATGTTACTATAGAGAGCAGTAAGGTCTACTGTATATATGTTACTATAGAGAGCAGTAAGGTCTACTGTATATATGTTAATACAGAGAGCAGTAAGGTCTACTGTATATATGTTAATATAGAGAGCAGTAAGGTATACTGTATATATGTTCTATAGAGAGCAGTAAGGTCTACTGTATGTATGTTACTATAGAGAGCAGTAAGGTCTACTGTATATATGTTAATATAGAGAGCAGTAAGGTCTACTGTATATATGTTACTATAGAGAGCAGTAAGGTCTACTGTATATATGTTACTATAGAGAGCAGTAAGGTCTACTGTATATATGTTAATACAGAGAGCAGTAAGGTCTACTGTATATATGTTAATATAGAGAGCAGTAAGGTCTACTGTATATATGTTCTATAGAGAGCAGTAAGGTCTACTGTATATATGTTAATATAGAGTGCAGTAAGGTCTACTGTATATATGTTAATATAGAGAGCAGTAAGGTCTACTGTATATATGTTACTATAGAGAGCAGTAAGGTCTACTGTATATATGTTACTATAGAGAGCAGTAAGGTCTACTGTATATATGTTAATATAGAGAGCAGTAAGGTCTACTGTATATATGTTAATATAGAGAGCAGTAAGGTTACTGTATATATGTTCTATAGAGAGCAGTAAGGTCTACTGTATATATGTTCTATAGAGAGCAGTAAGGTCTACTGTATATATGTTAATATAGAGAGCAGTAAGGTCTACTGTATATATGTTCTATAGAGAGCAGTAAGGTCTACTGTATATATGTTAATATAGAGAGCAGTAAGGTCTACTGTATATATGTTACTATAGAGAGCAGTAAGGTCTACTGTATATATGTTACTATAGAGAGCAGTAAGGTCTACTGTCTATATGTTAATATAGAGAGCAGTAAGGTCTACTGTATATATGTTACTATAGAGAGCAGTAAGGTCTACTGTATATATGTTAATATAGAGAGCAGTAAGGTCTACTGTATATATGTTCTATAGAGAGCAGTAAGGTCTACTGTATATATGTTCTATAGAGAGCAGTAAGGTCTACTGTATATATGTTAATATAGAGAGCAGTAAGGTCTACTGTATATATGTTCTATAGAGAGCATTAAGGTCTACTGTATATATGTTCTATAGAGAGCAGTAAGGTCTACTGTATATATTTTAATATAGAGAGCAGTAAGGTCTACTGTATATATGTTACTATAGAGAGCAGTAAGGTCTACTGTATATATGTTAATATAGAGAGCAGTAAGGTCTACTGTATATATGTTAATATAGAGAGCAGTAAGGTCTACTGTATATATGTTATATAGAGAGCAGTAAGGTCTACTGTATATATGTTCTATAGAGAGCAGTAAGGTCTACTGTATATATGTTCTATAGAGAGCAGTAAGGTCTACTGTATATATGTTCTATAGAGAGCAGTAAGGTCTACTGTATATATGTTCTATAGAGAGCAGTAAGGTCTACTGTATATATGTTACTATAGAGAGCAGTAGGGTCTACTGTATATATGTTAATATAGAGAGCAGTAAGGTCTACTGTATATATGTTACTAGAGAGAGCATTAAGGTCTACTGTATATATGTTAATATAGAGAGCAGTAAGGTCTACTGTATATATGTTATATAGAGAGCAGTAAGGTCTACTGTATATATGTTCTATAGAGAGCAGTAAGGTCTACTGTATATATGTTCTATAGAGAGCAGTAAGGTCTACTGTATATATGTTAATATAGAGAGCAGTAAGGTCTACTGTATATATGTTAATATAGAGAGCAGTAAGGTCTACTGTATATATGTTACTATAGAGAGCAGTAAGGTCTACTGATATATGTTACTATAGAGAGCAGTAAGGTCTACTGTATATATGTTACTATAGAGAGCAGTATGGTCTACTGTATATATGTTAATATAGAGAGCAGTAAGGTCTACTGTATATATGTTCTATAGAGAGCAGTAAGGTCTACTGTATATATGTTAATATAGAGTGCAGTAAGGTCTACTGTATATATGTTAATATAGAGAGCAGTAAGGTCTACTGTATATATGTTACTATAGAGAGCAGTAAGGTCTACTGTATATATGTTACTATAGAGAGCAGTAAGGTCTACTGTATATATGTTAATACAGAGAGCAGTAAGGTCTTCTGTATATATGTTAATATAGAGAGCAGTAAGGTCTACTGTATATATGTTAATATAGAGAGCAGTAAGGTCTACTGTATATATGTTCTTTAGAGAGCAGTAAGGTCTACTGTATATATGTGAATATAGAGAGCAGTAAGGTCTACTGTATATATGTTACTATAGAGAGTAGTAAGGTCTACTGTATATATGTTACTATAGACAGCAGTAAGGTCTACTGTATATATGTTAATATAGAGAGCAGTAAGGTCTACTGTATATATGTTAATATAGAGAGCAGTAAGGTCTACTGTATATATGTTACTATAGAGAGCAGTAAGGTATACTGTATATATGTTAATATAGAGAGCAGTAAGGTCTACTGTATATATGTTAATATAGAGAGCAGTAAGGTCTACTGTATATATGTTACTATAGAGAGCAGTAAGGTCTACTGTATATATGTTCTATAGAGAGCAGTAAGGTCTACTGTATATATGTTAATATAGAGAGCAGTAAGGTCTACTGTATATATGTTACTATAGAGAGCAGTAAGGTCTACTGTATATATGTTAATATAGAGAGCAGTAAGGTCTACTGTATATATGTTACTATAGAGAGCAGTAAGGTCTACTGTATATATGTTAATATAGAGAGCAGTAAGGTCTACTGTATATATGTTCTATAGAGAGCAGTAAGGTCTACTGTATATATGTTCTATAGAGAGCAGTAAGGTCTACTGTATATATGTTAATATAGAGAGCAGTAAGGTCTACTGTATATATGTTCTATAGAGAGCAGTAAGGTCTACTGTATATATGTTCTATAGAGAGCAGTAAGGTCTACTGTATATATGTTAATATAGAGAGCAGTAAGGTCTACTGTATATATGTTACTATAGAGAGCAGTAAGGTCTACTGTATATATGTTCTATAGAGAGCAGTAAGGTCTACTGTATATATGTTAATATAGAGAGCAGTAAGGTCTACTGTATATATGTTCTATAGAGAGCAGTAAGGTCTACTGTATATATGTTCTATAGAGAGCAGTAAGGTCTACTGTATATATGTTAATATAGAGAGCAGTAAGGTCTACTGTATATATGTTAATATAGAGAGCAGTAAGGTCTACTGTATATATGTTACTATAGAGAGCAGTAAGGTCTACTGTATATATGTTCTATAGAGAGCATTAAGGTCTACTGTATATATGTTCTATAGAGAGCAGTAAGGTCTACTGTATATATGTTAATATAGAGAGCAGTAAGGTCTACTGTATATATGTTACTATAGAGAGCAGTAAGGTCTACTGTATATATGTTAATATAGAGAGCAGTAAGGTCTACTGTATATATGTTACTATAGAGAGCATTAAGGTCTACTGTATATATGTTAATATAGAGAGCAGTAAGGTCTACTGTATATATGTTAATATAGAGAGCAGTAAGGTCTACTGTATATATGTTATATAGAGAGCAGTAAGGTCTACTGTATATATGTTCTATAGAGAGCAGTAAGGTCTACTGTATATATGTTCTATAGAGAGCAGTAAGGTCTACTGTATATATGTTCTATAGAGAGAATTACGGTCTACTGTATATATGTTACTATAGAGAGCAGTAGGGTCTAATGTATACATGTTAATATAGAGAGCTGTAAGGTCTACTGTATATATGTTACTAGAGAGAGCATTAAGGTCTACTGTATATATGTTAATATAGAGAGCAGTAAGGTCTACTGTATATATGTTATATAGAGAGCAGTAAGGTCTACTGTATATATGTTCTATAGAGAGCAGTAAGGTCTACTGTATATATGTTACTATAGAGAGCAGTAAGGTCTACTGTATATATGTTCTATAGAGAGCAGTAAGGTCTACTGTATATATGTTACTATAGAGAGCAGTAAGGTCTACTGTATATATGTTCTATAGAGAGCAGTAAGGTCTACTGTATATATGTTACTATAGAGAGCAGTAAGGTCTACTGTATATATGTTACTATAGAGAGCAGTAAGGTCTACTGTATATATGTTCTATAGAGAGCAGTAAGGTCTACTGTATATATGTTAATATAGAGAGCAGTAAGGTCTACTGTATATATGTTCTATAGAGAGCAGTAAGGTCTACTGTATATATGTTCTATAGAGAGCAGTAAGGTCTACTGTATATATGTTACTATAGAGAGCAGTAAGGTCTACTGTATATATGTTAATACAGAGAGCAGTAAGGTCTACTGTATATATGTTAATATAGAGAGCAGTAAGGTCTACTGTATATATGTTCTATAGAGAGCAGTAAGGTCTACTGTATATATGTTACTATAGAGAGCAGTAAGGTCTACTGTATATATGTTAATATAGAGAGCAGTAAGGTCTACTGTATATATGTTAATATAGAGAGCAGTAAGGTATACTGTATATATGTTAATATAGAGAGCAGTAAGGTATACTGTATATATGTTACTATAGAGAACAGTAAGGTCTACTGTATATATGTTATATAGAGAGCAGTAAGGTCTACTGTATATATGTACTATAGAGAGCAGTAAGGTCTACTGTATATATGTTCTATAGAGAGCAGTAAGGTCTACTGTATATATGTTCTATAGAGAGCAGTAAGGTCTACTGTATATATGTTACTATAGAGAGCAGTAGGGTCTACTGTATATATGTTAATATAGAGAGCAGTAAGGTCTACTGTATATATGTTACTATAGAGAGCATTAAGGTCTACTGTATATATGTTAATATAGAGAGCAGTAAGGTCTACTGTATATATGTTATATAGAGAGCAGTAAGGTCTACTGTATATATGTTCTATAGAGAGCAGTAAGGTTTACTGTATATATGTTACTATAGAGAGCAGTAAGGTCTTCTGTATATATGTTACTATAGAGAGCAGTAAGGTCTACTGTATATATGTTACTATAGAGAGCAGTAAGGTCTACTGTATATATGTTCTATAGAGAGCAGTAAGGTCTACTGTATATATGTTACTATAGAGAGCAGTAAGGTCTACTGTATATATGTTACTATAGAGAGCAGTAAGGTCTACTGTATATATGTTCTATAGAGAGCAGTAAGGTCTACTGTATATATGTTAATATAGAGAGCAGTAAGGTCTACTGTATATGTTACTATAGAGAGCAGTAAGGTCTACTGTATATATGTTCTATAGAGAGCAGTAAGGTCTACTGTATATATGTTAATATAGAGAGCAGTAAGGTCTACTGTATATATGTTACTATAGAGAGCAGTAAGGTCTACTGTATATATGTTACTATAGAGAGCAGTAAGGTCTACTGTATATACGTTAATACAGAGAGCAGTAAGGTCTACTGTATATATGTTAATATAGAGAGCAGTAAGGTCTACTGTATATATGTTCTATAGAGAGCAGTAAGGTCTACTGTATATATGTTACTATAGAGAGCAGTAAGGTCTACTGTATATATGTTCTATAGAGAGCAGTAAGGTCTACTGTATATATGTTCTATAGAGAGCAGTAAGGTCTACTGTATATATGTTACTATAGAGAGCAGTAAGGTCTACTGTATATATGTTACTATAGAGAGCAGTAAGGTCTACTGTATAAATGTTACTATAGAGAGCAGTAAGGTCTACTGTATATATGTTACTATAGAGAGCAGTAAGGTCTACTGTATATATGTTACTATAGAGAGCAGTAAGGTCTACTGTATATATGTTACTATAGAGAGCAGTAAGGTCTACTGTATATATGTTCTATAGAGAGCAGTAAGGTCTACTGTATATATGTTAATATAGAGAGCAGTAAGGTCTAATGTATATATGTTACTATAGAGAGCAGTAAGGTCTACTGTATATATGTTACTATAGAGAGCATAAGGTCTACTGTATATATGTTACTATAGAGAGCAGTAAGGTCTACTGTATATATGTTACTATAGAGAGCAGTAAGGTCTACTGTATATATGTTACTATAGAGAGCAGTAAGGTCTACTGTATATATGTTACTATAGAGAGCAGTAAGGTCTACTGTATATATTTGTTATTACATTTTAGCAGACGCTCTTATCCAGAGTGACTTACAGTAGTGAATGCATACATTTCACACATTTTTTTTCTGTGCTGGCCCCCCGTGGGAATCGAACCCACAACCCTGGTGTTGCAAACACCATGCTCTACCAACTGAGCTACAGGGACGTCTACTGTATATATGTTAATATAGAGAGCATTAAGGTCTACTGTATATATGTTACTATAGAGAGCAGTAAGGTCTACTGTATATATGTTACTATAGAGAGCAGTAGGGTCTACTGTATATATGTTACTATAGAGAGCATTAAGGTCTACTGTATATATGTTAATATAGAGAGCAGTAAGGTCTACTGTATATATGTTAATATAGAGAGCAGTAAGGTCTACTGTATATATGTTACTATAGAGAGCATTAAGGTCTACTGTATATATGTTAATATAGAGACCCAGTAAGGTCTACTGTATATATGTTAATATAGAGAGCAGTAAGGTCTACTGTATATATGTTCTATAGAGAGCAGTAAGTTCTACTGTATATATGTTCTATAGAGAGCAGTAAGGTCTACTGTATATATGTTCTATAGAGAGCAGTAAGGTCTACTGTATATATGTTACTATAGAGAGCAGTAGGGTCTACTGTATATATGTTAATATAGAGAGCAGTAAGGTCTACTGTATATATGTTAATATAGAGAGCAGTAAGGTATACTGTATATATGTTACTATAGAGAGCAGTAAGGTCTACTGTCTATATGTTAATATAGAGAGCAGTAAGGTATACTGTATATATGTTAATATAGAGAGCAGTAAGGTCTACTGTATATATGTTCTATAGAGAGCAGTAAGGTCTACTGTATATATGTTAATATAGAGAGCAGTAAGGTCTACTGTATATATGTTCTATAGAGAGCAGTAAGGTCTACTGTATATATGTTAATATAGAGAGCAGTAAGGTGCACTGTATATATGTTAATATAGAGAGCAGTAAGGTCTACTGTATATATGTTACTATAGAGAGCAGTAAGGTCTACTGTATATATGTTAATATAGAGAGCAGTAAGGTCTACTGTATATGTTATATAGAGAGCAGTAAGGTCTACTGTATATATGTTCTATAGAGAGCAGTAAGGTCTACTGTATATATGTTCTATAGAGAGCAGTAAGGTCTACTGTATATATGTTACTATAGAGAGCAGTAAGGTCTACTGTATATATGTTACTATAGAGAGCAGTAAGGTCTACTGTATATATGTTCTATAGAGAGCAGTAAGGTCTACTGTATATATGTTACTATAGAGAGCAGTAAGGTCTACTGTATATATGTTACTATAGAGAGCAGTAAGGTCTACTGTATATATGTTCTATAGAGAGCAGTAAGGTCTACTGTATATATGTTAATATAGAGAGCAGTAAGGTCTACTGTATATATGTTAATACAGAGAGCAGTAAGGTCTACTGTATATATGTTCTATAGAGAGCAGTAAGGTCTACTGTATATATGTTACTATAGAGAGCTGTAAGGTCTACTGTATATATGTTCTATAGAGAGCAGTAAGGTCTACTGTATATATGTTACTATAGAGAGCAGTAAGGTCTACTGTATATATGTTAATACAGAGAGCAGTAAGGTCTACTGTATATATGTTAATATAGAGAGCAGTAAGGTCTACTGTATATATGTTAATATAGAGAGCAGTAAGGTCTACTGCATATATGTTAATACAGAGAGCAGTAAGGTCTACTGTATATATGTTCTATAGAGAGCAGTAAGGTCTACTGTATATATGTTCTATAGAGAGCAGTAAGGTCTACTGTATATATGTTACTATAGAGAGCAGTAAGGTCTTCTGTATATATGTTACTATAGAGAGCAGTAAGGTCTACTGTATATATGTTACTATAGAGAGCAGTAAGGTCTACTGTATATATGTTCTATAGAGAGCAGTAAGGTCTACTGTATATATGTTACTATAGAGAGCAGTAAGGTCTACTGTATATATGTTACTATAGAGAGCAGTAAGGTCTACTGTATATATGTTCTATAGAGAGCAGTAAGGTCTACTGTATATATGTTAATATAGAGAGCAGTAAGGTCTACTGTATATATGTTCTATAGAGAGCAGTAAGGTCTACTGTATATATGTTACTATAGAGAGCAGTAAGGTCTACTGTATATATGTTCTATAGAGAGCAGTAAGGTCTACTGTATATATGTTAATATAGAGAGCAGTAAGGTCTACTGTATATATGTTCTATAGAGAGCAGTAAGGTCTACTGTATATATGTTACTATAGAGAGCAGTAAGGTCTACTGTATATATGTTCTATAGAGAGCAGTAAGGTCTACTGTATATATGTTAATATAGAGAGCAGTAAGGTCTACTGTATATATTTTACTATAGAGAGCAGTAAGGTCTACTGTATATATGTTACTATAGAGAGCAGTAAGGTCTACTGTATATATGTTAATACAGAGAGCAGTAAGGTCTACTGTATATATGTTAATATAGAGAGCAGTAAGGTCTACTGTATATATGTTCTATAGAGAGCAGTAAGGTCTACTGTATATATGTTACTATAGAGAGCAGTAAGGTCTACTGTATATATGTTCTATAGAGAGCAGTAAGGTCTACTGTATATATGTTCTATAGAGAGCAGTAAGGTCTACTGTATATATGTTACTATAGAGAGCAGTAAGGTCTACTGTATATATGTTACTATAGAGAGCAGTAAGGTATACTGTATATATGTTAATATAGAGAGCAGTAAGGTCTACTGTATATATGTTACTATAGAGAGCAGTAAGGTCTACTGTATATATGTTACTATAGAGAGCAGTAAGGTCTACTGTATATATGTTACTATAGAGAGTAGTAAGGTCTACTGTATAAATGTTACTATAGAGAGCAGTAAGGTCTACTGTATATATGTTACTATAGAGAGCAGTAAGGTCTACTGTATATATGTTCTATAGAGAGCAGTAAGGTCTACTGTATATATGTTAATATAGAGAGTAGTAAGGTCTACTGTATATATGTTACTATAGAGAGCAGTAAGGTCTACTGTATATATGTTCTATAGAGAGCAGTAAGGTCTACTGTATATATGTTAATATAGAGAGCAGTAAGGTCTAATGTATATATGTTACTATAGAGAGCAGTAAGGTCTACTGTATATATGTTACTATAGAGAGCATAAGGTCTACTGTATATATGTTACTATAGAGAGCAGTAAGGTCTACTGTATATATGTTACTATAGAGAGCAGTAAGGTCTACTGTATATATGTTAATACAGAGAGCAGTAAGGTCTACTGTATATATGTTAATATAGAGAGCAGTAAGGTCTACTGTATATATGTTCTATAGAGAGCAGTAAGGTCTACTGTATATATGTTACTATAGAGAGCAGTAAGGTCTACTGTATATATGTTCTATAGAGAGCAGTAAGGTCTACTGTATATATGTTCTATAGAGAGCAGTAAGGTCTACTGTATATATGTTACTATAGAGAGCAGTAAGGTCTACTGTATATATGTTACTATAGAGAGCAGTAAGGTATACTGTATATATGTTAATATAGAGAGCAGTAAGGTCTACTGTATATATGTTACTATAGAGAGCAGTAAGGTCTACTGTATATATGTTACTATAGAGAGCAGTAAGTTCTACTGTATATATGTTACTATAGAGAGTAGTAAGGTCTACTGTATAAATGTTACTATAGAGAGCAGTAAGGTCTACTGTATATATGTTAATACAGAGAGCAGTAAGGTCTACTGTATATATGTTAATATAGAGAGCAGTAAGGTCTACTGTATATATGTTCTATAGAGAGCAGTAAGGTCTACTGTATATATGTTACTATAGAGAGCAGTAAGGTCTACTGTATATATGTTCTATAGAGAGCAGTAAGGTCTACTGTATATATGTTCTATAGAGAGCAGTAAGGTCTACTGTATATATGTTACTATAGAGAGCAGTAAGGTCTACTGTATATATGTTACTATAGAGAGCAGTAAGGTATACTGTATATATGTTAATATAGAGAGCAGTAAGGTCTACTGTATATATGTTACTATAGAGAGCAGTAAGGTCTACTGTATATATGTTACTATAGAGAGCAGTAAGGTCTACTGTATATATGTTACTATAGAGAGTAGTAAGGTCTACTGTATAAATGTTACTATAGAGAGCAGTAAGGTCTACTGTATATATGTTACTATAGAGAGCAGTAAGGTCTACTGTATATATGTTCTATAGAGAGCAGTAAGGTCTACTGTATATATGTTAATATAGAGAGTAGTAAGGTCTACTGTATATATGTTACTATAGAGAGCAGTAAGGTCTACTGTATATATGTTCTATAGAGAGCAGTAAGGTCTACTGTATATATGTTAATATAGAGAGCAGTAAGGTCTAATGTATATATGTTACTATAGAGAGCAGTAAGGTCTACTGTATATATGTTACTATAGAGAGCATAAGGTCTACTGTATATATGTTACTATAGAGAGCAGTAAGGTCTACTGTATATATGTTACTATAGAGAGCAGTAAGGTCTACTGTATATATGTTAATACAGAGAGCAGTAAGGTCTACTGTATATATGTTAATATAGAGAGCAGTAAGGTCTACTGTATATATGTTCTATAGAGAGCAGTAAGGTCTACTGTATATATGTTACTATAGAGAGCAGTAAGGTCTACTGTATATATGTTCTATAGAGAGCAGTAAGGTCTACTGTATATATGTTCTATAGAGAGCAGTAAGGTCTACTGTATATATGTTACTATAGAGAGCAGTAAGGTCTACTGTATATATGTTACTATAGAGAGCAGTAAGGTATACTGTATATATGTTAATATAGAGAGCAGTAAGGTCTACTGTATATATGTTACTATAGAGAGCAGTAAGGTCTACTGTATATATGTTACTATAGAGAGCAGTAAGGTCTACTGTATATATGTTACTATAGAGAGTAGTAAGGTCTACTGTATAAATGTTACTATAGAGAGCAGTAAGGTCTACTGTATATATGTTACTATAGAGAGCAGTAAGGTCTACTGTATATATGTTCTATAGAGAGCAGTAAGGTCTACTGTATATATGTTAACATAGAGAGCAGTAAGGTCTACTGTATATATGTTACTATAGAGAGCAGTAAGGTCTACTGTATATATGTTCTATAGAGAGCAGTAAGGTCTACTGTATATATGTTAATATAGAGAGCAGTAAGGTCTACTGTATATATGTTACTATAGAGAGCATAAGGTCTACTGTATATATGTTACTATAGAGAGCAGTAAGGTCTACTGTATATATGTTCTATAGAGAGCAGTAAGGTCTACTGTATATATGTTACTATAGAGAGCAGTAAGGTCTACTGTATATATGTTCTATAGAGAGCAGTAAGGTCTACTGTATATATGTTCTATAGAGAGCAGTAAGGTCTACTGTATATATGTTACTATAGAGAGCAGTAAGGTCTACTGTATATATGTTACTATAGAGAGCAGTAAGGTATACTGTATATATGTTAATATAGAGAGCAGTAAGGTCTACTGTATATATGTTACTATAGAGAGCAGTAAGGTCTACTGTATATATGTTACTATAGAGAGCAGTAAGGTCTACTGTATATATGTTACTATAGAGAGTAGTAAGGTCTACTGTATAAATGTTACTATAGAGAGCAGTAAGGTCTACTGTATATATGTTACTATAGAGAGCAGTAAGGTCTACTGTATATATGTTCTATAGAGAGCAGTAAGGTCTACTGTATATATGTTAACATAGAGAGCAGTAAGGTCTACTGTATATATGTTACTATAGAGAGCAGTAAGGTCTACTGTATATATGTTCTATAGAGAGCAGTAAGGTCTACTGTATATATGTTAATATAGAGAGCAGTAAGGTCTACTGTATATATGTTACTATAGAGAGCATAAGGTCTACTGTATATATGTTACTATAGAGAGCAGTAAGGTCTACTGTATATATGTTACTATAGAGAGCAGTAAGGTCTACTGTATATATTTGTTATTACATTTTAGCAGACGCTCTTATCCAGAGTGACTTACAGTAGTGAATGCATACATTTCACACATTTTTTTTCTGTGCTGGCCCCCCGTGGGAATCGAACCCACAACCCTGGTGTTGCAAACACCATGCTCTACCAACTGAGCTACAGGGACGTCTACTGTATATATGTTAATATAGAGAGCAGTAAGGTCTACTGTATATATGTTACTATAGAGAGCAGTAAGGTCTACTGTATATATGTTACTATAGAGAGCAGTAGGGTCTACTGTATATATGTTACTATAGAGAGCATTAAGGTCTACTGTATATATGTTAATATAGAGAGCAGTAAGGTCTACTGTATATATGTTCTATAGAGAGCAGTAAGGTCTACTGTATATATGTTACTATAGAGAGCAGTAAGGTCTACTGTATATATGTTCTATAGAGAGCAGTAAGGTCTACTGTATATATGTTCTATAGAGAGCAGTAAGGTCTACTGTATATATGTTACTATAGAGAGCAGTAAGGTCTACTGTATATATGTTACTATAGAGAGCAGTAAGGTATACTGTATATATGTTAATATAGAGAGCAGTAAGGTCTACTGTATATATGTTACTATAGAGAGCAGTAAGGTCTACTGTATATATGTTACTATAGAGAGCAGTAAGGTCTACTGTATATATGTTACTATAGAGAGTAGTAAGGTCTACTGTATAAATGTTACTATAGAGAGCAGTAAGGTCTACTGTATATATGTTACTATAGAGAGCAGTAAGGTCTACTGTATATATGTTCTATAGAGAGCAGTAAGGTCTACTGTATATATGTTAATATAGAGAGTAGTAAGGTCTACTGTATATATGTTACTATAGAGAGCAGTAAGGTCTACTGTATATATGTTCTATAGAGAGCAGTAAGGTCTACTGTATATATGTTAATATAGAGAGCAGTAAGGTCTAATGTATATATGTTACTATAGAGAGCAGTAAGGTCTACTGTATATATGTTACTATAGAGAGCATAAGGTCTACTGTATATATGTTACTATAGAGAGCAGTAAGGTCTACTGTATATATGTTACTATAGAGAGCAGTAAGGTCTACTGTATATATTTGTTATTACATTTTAGCAGACGCTCTTATCCAGAGTGACTTACAGTAGTGAATGCATACATTTCACACATTTTTTTTCTGTGCTGGCCCCCCGTGGGAATCGAACCCACAACCCTGGTGTTGCAAACACCATGCTCTACCAACTGAGCTACAGGGACGTCTACTGTATATATGTTAATATAGAGAGCAGTAAGGTCTACTGTTTATATGTTACTATAGAGAGCAGTAAGGTCTACTGTATATATGTTAATATAGAGAGCAGTAAGGTCTACTGTATATATGTTACTATAGAGAGCATTAAGGTCTACTGTATATATGTTAATATAGAGAGCAGTAAGGTCTACTGTATATATGTTAATATAGAGAGCAGTAAGGTCTACTGTATATATGTTATATAGAGAGCAGTAAGGTCTACTGTATATATGTTCTATAGAGAGCAGTAAGTTCTACTGTATATATGTTCTATAGAGAGCAGTAAGGTCTACTGTATATATGTTCTATAGAGAGCAGTAAGGTCTACTGTATATATGTTACTATAGAGAGCAGTAGGGTCTACTGTATATATGTTAATATAGAGAGCAGTAAGGTCTACTGTATATATGTTACTATAGAGAGCAGTAAGGTCTACTGTATATATGTTAATATAGAGAGCAGTAAGGTCTACTGTATATATGTTACTATAGAGAGCAGTAAGGTCTACTGATATATGTTATATAGAGAGCAGTAAGGTCTACTGTATATATGTTACTATAGAGAGCAGTAAGGTCTACTGTATATGTTATATAGAGAGCAGTAAGGTCTACTGTATATATGTTACTATAGAGAGCAGTAAGGTCTACTGTATATATGTTCTATAGAGAGCAGTAAGGTCTACTGTATATATGTTAATATAGAGAGCAGTAAGGTCTACTGTATATATGTTACTATAGAGAGCAGTAAGGTCTACTGTATATATGTTCTATAGAGAGCAGTAAGGTCTACTGTATATATGTTACTATAGAGAGCAGTAAGGTCTACTGTATATATGTTAATATAGAGAGCAGTAAGGTCTACTGTATATATGTTACTATAGAGAGCAGTAAGGTCTACTGTATATATGTTAATATAGAGAGCAGTAAGGTCTACTGTATATATGTTAATATAGAGAGCAGTAAGGTCTACTGTATATATGTTACTATAGAGAGTAGTAAGGTCTACTGTATAAATGTTACTATAGAGAGCAGTAAGGTCTACTGTATATATGTTACTATAGAGAGCAGTAAGGTCTACTGTATATATGTTCTATAGAGAGCAGTAAGGTCTACTGTATATATGTTAATATAGAGAGTAGTAAGGTCTACTGTATATATGTTACTATAGAGAGCAGTAAGGTCTACTGTATATATGTTCTATAGAGAGCAGTAAGGTCTACTGTATATATGTTAATATAGAGAGCAGTAAGGTCTAATGTATATATGTTACTATAGAGAGCAGTAAGGTCTACTGTATATATGTTACTATAGAGAGCATAAGGTCTACTGTATATATGTTACTATAGAGAGCAGTAAGGTCTACTGTATATATGTTACTATAGAGAGCAGTAAGGTCTACTGTATATATTTGTTATTACATTTTAGCAGACGCTCTTATCCAGAGTGACTTACAGTAGTGAATGCATACATTTCACAATTTTTTTTTCTGTGCTGGCCCCCCGTGGGAATCGAACCCACAACCCTGGTGTTGCAAACACCATGCTCTACCAACTGAGCTACAGGGACGTCTACTGTATATATATTAATATAGAGAGCAGTAAGGTCTACTGTATATATGTTACTATAGAGAGCAGTAAGGTCTACTGTATATATGTTAATATAGAGAGCAGTAAGGTCTACTGTATATATGTTACTATAGAGAGCATTAAGGTCTACTGTATATATGTTAATATAGAGAGCAGTAAGGTCTACTGTATATATGTTAATATAGAGAGCAGTAAGGTCTACTGTATATATGTTATATAGAGAGCAGTAAGGTCTACTGTATATATGTTCTATAGAGAGCAGTAAGTTCTACTGTATATATGTTCTATAGAGAGCAGTAAGGTCTACTGTATATATGTTCTATAGAGAGCAGTAAGGTCTACTGTATATATGTTACTATAGAGAGCAGTAGGGTCTACTGTATATATGTTAATATAGAGAGCAGTAAGGTCTACTGTATATATGTTACTATAGAGAGCAGTAAGGTCTACTGTATATATGTTAATATAGAGCGCAGTAAGGTCTACTGTATATATGTTACTATAGAGAGCAGTAAGGTCTACTGATATATGTTATATAGAGAGCAGTAAGGTCTACTGTATATATGTTACTATAGAGAGCAGTAAGGTCTACTGTATATGTTATATAGAGAGCAGTAAGGTCTACTGTATATATGTTACTATAGAGAGCAGTAAGGTCTACTGTATATATGTTCTATAGAGAGCAGTAAGGTCTACTGTATATATGTTAATATAGAGAGCAGTAAGGTCTACTGTATATATGTTACTATAGAGAGCAGTAAGGTCTACTGTATATATGTTCTATAGAGAGCAGTAAGGTCTACTGTATATATGTTACTATAGAGAGCAGTAAGGTCTACTGTATATATGTTAATATAGAGAGCAGTAAGGTCTACTGTATATATGTTACTATAGAGAGCAGTAAGGTCTACTGTATATATGTTACTATAGAGAGCAGTAAGGTCTACTGTATATATGTTAATACAGAGAGCAGTAAGGTCTACTGTATATATGTTAATATAGAGAGCAGTAAGGTCTACTGTATATATGTTCTATAGAGAGCAGTAAGGTCTACTGTATATATGTTACTATAGAGAGCAGTAAGGTCTACTGTATATATGTTCTATAGAGAGCAGTAAGGTCTACTGTATATATTTTAATATAGAGAGCAGTAAGGTCTACTGTATATATGTTACTATAGAGAGCAGTAAGGTCTACTGTATATATGTTAATATAGAGAGCAGTAAGGTGTACTGTATATATGTTACTATAGAGAGCAGTAAGGTCTACTGTATATATGTTCTATAGAGAGCAGTAAGGTCTACTGTATATATGTTAATATAGAGAGCAGTAAGGTCTACTGTATATATTTTACTATAGAGAGCAGTAAGGTCTACTGTATATATGTTCTATAGAGAGCAGTAAGGTCTACTGTATATATGTTACTATAGAGAGCATAAGGTCTACTGTATATATGTTACTATAGAGAGCAGTAAGGTCTACTGTATATATGTTACTATAGAGAGCAGTAATGTCTACTGTATATATGTTCTATAGAGAGCAGTAAGGTCTACTGTATATATGTTCTATAGAGAGCAGTAAGGTCTACTGTACATATGTTCTATAGAGAGCAGTAAGGTCTACTGTATATATGTTACTATAGAGAGCAGTAAGGTCTACTGTATATATGTTAATATAGAGAGCAGTAAGGTCTACTGTATATATGTTCTATAGAGAGCAGTAAGGTCTACTGTATATATGTTACTATAGAGAGCAGTAAGGTCTACTGTATATATGTTACTATAGAGAGCAGTAAGGTCTACTGTATATATGTTATATAGAGAGCAGTAAGGTCTACTGTATATATGTTCTATAGAGAGCAGTAAGGTCTACTGTATATATGTTCTATAGAGAGCAGTAAGGTCTACTGTATATATGTTACTATAGAGAGCAGTAAGGTCTACTGTATATATGTTCTATAGAGAGCAGTAAGGTCTACTGTATATATGTTACTATAGAGAGCAGTAAGGTCTACTGTATATATGTTCTATAGAGAGCAGTAAGGTCTACTGTATATATGTTAATATAGAGAGCTGTAAGGTCTACTGTATATATGTTACTATAGAGAGCAGTAAGGTCTACTGTATATATGTTCTATAGAGAGCATTAAGGTCTACTGTATATATGTTCTATAGAGAGCAGTAAGGTCTACTGTATATATGTTAATATAGAGAGCAGTAAGGTCTACTGTATATATGTTACTATAGAGAGCAGTAAGGTCTACTGTATATATGTTAATATAGAGAGCAGTAAGGTCTACTGTATATATGTTCTATAGAGAGCAGTAAGGTCTACTGTATATATGTTACTATAGAGAGCAGTAAGGTCTACTGTATATATGTTACTATAGAGAGCAGTAAGGTCTACTGTATATATGTTAATATAGAGAGCAGTAAGGTCTACTGTATATATGTTACTATAGAGAGCAGTAAGGTCTACTGTATATATGTTACTATAGAGAGCAGTAAGGTCTACTGTATATATGTTACTATAGAGAGCAGTAAGGTCTACTGTATATATGTTACTATAGAGAGCAGTAAGGTCTACTGTATATATGTTACTATAGAGAGCAGTAAGGTCTACTGTATATATGTTACTATAGAGAGCATTAAGGTCTACTGTATATATGTTTATATAGAGAGCAGTAAGGTCTACTGTATATATGTTAATATAGAGAGCAGTAAGGTCTCTGTATATATGTTATATAGAGAGCAGTAAGGTCTACTGTATATATGTTCTATAGAGAGCAGTAAGGTCTACTGTATATGTGTTCTATAGAGAGCAGTAAGGTCTACTGTATATATGTTACTATAGAGAGCAGTAAGGTCTACTGTATATATGTTAATATAGAGAGCAGTAAGGTCTACTGTATATATGTTAATATAGAGAGCAGTAAGGTCTACTGTATATATGTTACTATAGAGAGCAGTAAGGTCTACTGTATATATGTTCTATAGAGAGCAGTAAGGTCTACTGTATATATGTTAATATAGAGAGTAGTAAGGTCTACTGTATATATGTTACTATAGAGAGCAGTAAGGTCTACTGTATATATGTTCTATAGAGAGCAGTAAGGTCTACTGTATATATGTTAATATAGAGAGCAGTAAGGTCTAATGTATATATGTTACTATAGAGAGCAGTAAGGTCTACTGTATATATGTTACTATAGAGAGCATAAGGTCTACTGTATATATGTTACTATAGAGAGCAGTAAGGTCTACTGTATATATGTTACTATAGAGAGCAGTAAGGTCTACTGTATATATTTGTTATTACATTTTAGCAGACGCTCTTATCCAGAGTGACTTACAGTAGTGAATGCATACGTTTCACAATGGGTTCAAATAGTATTTGTTTTCATCCAAATAAGTTTATGGGCATTTGTGAGACTCCTCCATTGGTTCCATTGCACCAGGCCAGCCTAATCAAGCACAGAAAAAGTACTTAAAAGATTTCAAATACTCTTTGAACCCAGCTCTGGGGGTTCTGCCTCCTACAGAGCTCTTCTTCTGGTGGCTGACTGGCTCTGGCCTGGCTCCAGCTGACTGTGGGCGCTGTGCTGCTCTGGACACTACTCTGCTCTCTCACACATGGCTGAGTCTTCTGCCCCTCCAACATCCCTCTCTCCACATTATATAGCTACTGAGTCAGACCTACCAGCTGAATGCAATAGTAGACAGGCATCTCTCTATTGCTCATCTAAGGAGGCTAGCAAATACTGTACTGTACACAGCTAGTGCCCAGAGGGAGAGAGCTCATGCAGTATTCTATAGGGATATACATTGCTCAACTAAGGAGGCCAGCAAATACTATATAGTGTCCAGAGCAGATTAAATATAATTGTATTTGTCACATGCGCCGAATACAACAGGTGTAGACCTTACCATGAAATGCTTACTTACAAGCCCTTAACCAACAATGCAGTTTTAAGAAGAAAAAAAAGTGTTAAGAAAGCATTTACTAAAATAGACTGAGGTAAAAAAATAAAAATTAAAAATATGAAAATTGAAAAATGATTAAGTATCAAGAATAAAATAACTGTAACGAGGCTATATACAGGGGGTAGAGGTACAAAGTCAATGTACGGGGGCACAGTTTAGTCAAGGTACTATGTACATGTAGGTAGAGGTAAAGTGACTATGCATGGATAATAAACAGAGAGTAGCAGCACCGTAAAAATGGGTGCGGGGGGAGGGGGCAATGCAAATAATCCAGGTTGGCATTTGTGTAGCTAGTCAGCAGTCTTATTTATTTATTTAACCTTTATTTAACCAGGAAGGGCTCATTGAGATTTAAAATCTCTTTTTCAAGAGCGTCCTGGCTGAGATAGGCAGCACCAAGTCATTACAAAAATTACAGACAAACAACATGAAAAACTACAAGTAATCTAGTAAAAACCATAGAATTTACAAGAGTATAACAAAATCAAAAACAGCAAATTAAAAACATTGACAGGTCAGGGAATAAGACTCGAGATCATTCATCAAAAATACCAATTGGGACAAGTTCTTCCAGTTTAAAAGTATTTTGTAAGGCGTTCCAAGACGATGGGGCAGAGTACATAAAAGCCCTTTTACCAAATTCAGTTCGGACATTTGGAACAGTTAGCAGGATAAAGTCAAGCAAACGAAGAGAGTACCCACCACATTTCTGAACAATAAAAATGCCCAAATAAAAAGGTAATAAACCCAAAATGGCTTTGTAAATAAAAGTATACCAGTGACTGAGCCTACGAGTGACTAGAGAAGGCCAGCCAACCCTGGTATACAAAGTGCAGTGGTGCGTAAGGGTTTTGCAGTTTATAATAAATCTCAAAGTGCCATGGTAAAGGGTGTCAATTGATCTCAAACACTGATCGGAAGCATTCATATATAAAATATCCCCATAGTCTAGTAAAGGCATAAATGTAGCTAATACTAGCCTCCTTCTGGCTTCAAAAGAAAAACAAGCCTGATTCCTAAAATAAAATCCCAATTTCAGCTTCAATTTTTTTGTAAGTTGTTGAATATGCATTTCAAAAGAGAGGCCATCATCAATCAAAATTCCAAGATATTTATATGAGGTTACAACCTCAATCTCTTTGCCCTGACAGGTAGTAATAGGTGAAAGGTTCAGAGGTCTATTTCTTGCTTTAGAAAACACCATTAGTTTAGTTGTCAGTATTGAGGATAAGCTTCAATTGACACAAGGTATGTTGAACAGTATAAAAAGCAGTTTGCAAGTTCTGGAAAGCTTTTGTAAGAGACGAGGCACAACAGTAAATAACAGTATCATCAGCATAAAAATGAAGTTGCGCATTTTGGACATTTTTGTCTAAATTATTTATATAAATAGTGAATAAGAAAGGACCAAGTACAGAGCCTTGGGGCACACCATTAAAGACAGACAATTTAACAGACCTAAGCCCATCAAATTGAGTGCACTGAGTTCTATCAGACAGATAGTTAACAAAACATGCAACTGCATGCTTTGAAAGACCTACACTCGACAATCTCTGCCTTAGTATATCATGATCAACTGTATCAAAAGCCTAAGAGAGATCAATAAAAAGTGTGACACAATGCTGTTTTTTGTCAAGAGCTTCAGTGATATCATTTAAAACCTTATGGCTTGAGGGTAGAAGCTGTTAAGTAGCCTTTTGGACCTAGACTTGGCGCTCCGGTACCGCTTGCCGTGTGGTAGCAGAGAGAACAGTCTATGACTAGGGTGGCTGGAGTCTGGCAATTTTTTGGGCCTTCCTCTGACACTGCCTGGTATAGAGGTCCTAGATGGCAGGAATCTTTGATTCCTGGGCCGTTCGCACTACCCTCTGTAGTGCCTTGCGGTCGGAGGCCGAGCAGTTGCCGTACCAGCTGGTGATGCAACCAGTCAGGATGCTCTCGATGGTGCAGCTGTAGAACTTTTCGAGGATCTGAGGACTCATGCCAAATCTTTTCAGTCTCCTGAGGGGGAATAGGTCTTGTTTTGCCCTCTTCACAACTGTCTTGGTGTGTTTGGACCATGATAGTTTGTTGTTGATGTGAACACCAAGGAACTTGAAGCTCTCAACCTGCTCCACTACATCTCCGTCGATGAGAATGGGGGCATGCTTGGTCCTCCTTTTCCTGTAGTCCACAATCATATATTTTCTTGATCACGTTGAGGGAGAGGTTGTTATCCTGGCACCACACTGCCAGGTCTCTGACCTCCTCCCTATAGGCTGTCTCATCATTGTTGTTGGTGATCAGGCCTACCACTGTTGTGTCGTCGGGCAAACTTAATGATGGTGTTGGAGTCGTGCCTGGCCGTGCAGTCATGAGTGAACAGGGAGTACAGGGGGGGACTGAGCATGCACCCCTGAGGGGCCCCCGTGTTGAGGATCAGCGTGGCAGATGTGTTGTTACCTACCTGCGAGCGGCCCGTCAGGAAGTCCAGGATCCAGTTGCAGAGGGAGGTGTTTAGTCCCAGGGTCCTTAGCTTAGTGATGAGCTTTGAGGGCACTATGGTGTTGAACGCTGAGCTGTAGTCAATGAACAGGAGTCTCACGTAGGTGTTCAAAGGGCAGTGTGGAGTGCAATAGAGATTGCATCATCTGTGGATCTGTTGGTGCGGTATGAAAATTGGAGTGGGTCTAGGGTTTCTGGGGTAATGGTGTTGATGTGAGCCATGACCGGCCTTTAACTTGCCCCCATGCAGTTTTCTAAGGGTTTTTTCATATGCACACAGAGCAATACTATCAATAGTTTTTTAAATGTTTTTATTTAACCTTTATTTAAATAGGCAAGTTAATTACAAACAAATTCGTATTTACAATGACAGCCTACCAAGAGGCAAAAGGCTTCCTGCATGGACAGGGGCTGGAATTAAATATGTATGTTCATCCATAAATAACTAATGAACGAATTGTCCATGTTACTAGAAAATAATGGATATGTTATACCAAAGAATAATGTAACTGATGGCATCCTTCATAAATCAGGAAATGTAATGTGAAATAGTGATGTTACATTTGAGTTCAAATGCTTTGGAGGTTAAATGTGCTATAAAGCACATTTACAGTATGGTGGAGAATGTCCTTTAGCCAATTCTCTAGAGTTGTTTGGAATTGTAGACACTGGGTTCATTCAATCAAACCACCATTGTAGTATATGCAGAATAGGATATTTTAGTAACATATTTAAAAAAATATATATATATACTGCTCAAAAAAATAAAGGGAACACTTAAACAACACAATGTAACTCCAAGTCAATCACACTTCTGTGAAATCAAACTGTCCACTTAGGAAGCAACACTGATTGACAATAAATTTCACATGCTGTTGTGCAAATGGAATAGACAACAGGTGGAAATTATAGGCAATTAGCAAGACACCCCCAATAAAGGGGTGGTTCTGCAGGTAGTAACCACAGACCACTTCTCAGTTCCTATGCTTCCTGGCTGATGTTTTGGTCACTTTTGAATGCTGGCGGTGCTTTCACTCTAGTGGTAGCATGAGACGGAGTCTACAACCAACACAAGTGACTCAGGTAGTGCCGCTCATCCAGGATGGCACATCAATGCGAGCTGTGGCAAGAAGGTTTGCTGTGTCTGTCAGCGTAGTGTCCAGAGCATGGAGGCGCTACCAGGAGACAGGCCAGTATATATGGAGACGTGGAGGAGGCCGTAGGAGGGCAACAACCCAGCAGCAGGACCGCTACCTCCACCTTTGTGCAAGGAGGAGCAGGAGGAGCACTGCCAGAGCCCTGCAAAATGACCTCCAGCAGGCCACAAATGTGCATGTGTCTGCTCAAACGGTCAGAAACAGACTCCATGAGGGTGGTATGAGGGCCCGACGTCCACAGGTGGGGGTTGTGCTTACAGCCCAACACCGTGCAGGACGTTTGGCATTTGCCAGAGAACACCAAGATTGGCAAATTCGCCACTGGCGCCCTGTGCTCTTCACAGATGAAAGCAGGTTCACACAGAGCACATGTGACAGATGTGACAGTCTGGAGACGCCGTGTAGAACGTTCTGCTGCCTGCAACATCCTCCAGCATGACCGGTTTGGTGGTGGGTCAGTCATGGTGTGGGGTGGCATTTCTTTGGGGGGCCGCACAGCCCTCCATGTGCTCGCCAGAGTTAGCCTGACTGCCATTAGGTACCGAGATGAGATCCTCAGACCCCTTGTGAGACCATATGCTGGTGCGGTTGGCCCTGGGTTCCTCCTAATGCAAGACAATGCTAGACCTGATGTGGCTGGAGTGTGTCAGCATTTCCTGCAAGAGGAAGGCATTGATGCTATGGACTGGCCCGCCCGTTCCCCAGACCTGAATCCAATTGAGCACATCTGGGACATCATGTCTTGCTCCATCCACCAACGCCACGTTGCACCACAGACTGTCCAGGAGTTGGCGGATGCTTTAGTCCCGGTCTGGGAGGAGATCCCTCAGGAGACCATCCGCCACCTCATCAGGAGCATGCCCAGGCGTTGTAGGGAGGTCATACAGGCACGTGGAGGCCACACACACGACTGAGCCTCATTTTGACTTGTTTTAAGGACATTACATCAAATTTGGATCAGCCTGTAGTGTGGTTTTCCACTTTAATTTTGAGTGTGACTCCAAATCCAGACCTCCATGGGTTGATAAATTGGATTACCATTGATTATTTTTGTGTGATTTTGTTGTCAGCACATTCAACTATGTAAAGAAAAAAGTATTTAATAAGATTACTTCATTCATTCAGATCTAGGATGTGTTATTATTTTTTTGAGCAGTGTATATATATATATATATATATATATATATATATATATATATATACCAATATACAGTTGGAGGAACGTCTACATAAAAAGACAAGGGGGGCTCTACTTCCTGTTCTGTCTGGCTCTGTTAGCACAGTGCAGGTTGAGGAACAATCAACACCTGGGTTATCACACTCTCTCAAACACTCTCAGGGACTATCACACTACTACCACTTGTTCTATTCTTCATAGATTCACTATATCAATCCTACAATATCATCATCAGCTTTATGTATTTTCAAAATACCTGTCTCCTTAACAAGTATGATGTTCATTTACTGTAGTAAAATCGGTGCTGAGAGAGAGCAAGGGCAGTCCTTACTCCTTTAGTCAATGTGTTGCTATACCCTGCAGTGGCACTCGGATAGCTATGCTAGGTAGATAGAGGGGCAGTAGGACCCAGAGACGAGGCTCTGTTCTGGCTGTTGTGTTGCCCAGAGAGAGTGTGGTTGTGGATCTCAGCCAGCTAGGGTTGCTTCTACAGCACATAACAGCACAGCCAAGGCAAGGAGAGAGATATAAGGTACCAGAACAGCACAGCCAAGGCAAGGAGAGAGATATCAGGTACCAGAACAGCACAGCCAAGGCAAGGAAAGGAAAGAGAGATCAAGTTTCAGAAGAGAACAGCCAAGGCAAGGAGAGAGAGGTCAAGTTTCAGAACAGCACAGCCAATGCAAGGAGAGAGAGATCAAGTTTCAGAACAGCACAGCCAAGGCAAGGAGAGAGAGATTTCAGAACATGCACATGTCTAGAGAGATGCAGGGAGATGATGGCACCCTGATGCAGTGTTTGCTCAGAAACAGGGGAGATGGTATAGCTAGGTCTATTATAGCTAGTACCAAGAGTTACTAGACAGCAATCCAACTACAACAAACTAATGATCAATCATGCATTTTTTATAAGCTAGGTCTACAATATTCATTACTAGACAGCAATGTACAGACCCTATATGTTCCTCCTGAAATGTAGATGGTTAAGTAAACATTTCTGTGGATTATTGTTAAAAGTAGTCTTCGTGCATAGAGTTCTATAGTTTGTTAAACTTTCAAATCAATGTTTTTTGTTTGGTATACTTTTTAAAGTGACAAATCTGAGTTGCAGCGTACTTCCATTACCATGGAATTGCCCATGAGTAAGATGAGTTAGTTATACAGCAATGTGTGGTTGCTCAGCAACAGAGGGAAATCATATGGGTTTATTTACATTCACAACTAAACAGTGTGTAATTGCTCATCTACAATTTCCATTCAGGACATGCAGTCCTGTGATTCTGTCTGAATCACAGGACTGCATGTCTGTTCATTTTTAATACAACAACACTCCAATTCACTGTGTCCTCCATCTTGACATGACGGGTTTATGATGCACCTCATAGACATTGATGGAGTGATGTTGGATTTTATACAATGGGTGGGTTTAATCCTGAATGCTGATTGGTTAAAACCGCATTCCAGTAGGATGTGGGATTCCTTAAGATAAAGTACTCTCTACCACATTCCACCTCTCCAAACATTTATCTCCACAGATCAATTAGTTTCATTCCCATACCGTAATCACTTTAAACTCGATTAAACCCCAAAGCCATTATAATACTTCAATCCTGTCAACGTTGCTAACATGATATGATGATAGTAATGAAAAAAATGGTGTGTAGAGTAGAAGCATTGTTTGGTCCCTAGACACCCTAACCATCCATCCACCTTTGTGTTTTACAGGTATGGGAAAATTGTGTCCACAAAAGCCATCCTGGACAAGACCACTAACACATGCAAAGGTGAGGAGAGGTGTTCTGTGACAAACACCCACACTGCTCCTACATGTCTGTATGTCACACAAAGCTCGAACATCCCAGAGAGCGCCTGTCTGTTTATTCTCAGCATGTGTGTCATGATGTAACCATAACACCACTGTGGACAGCGGAGCATTGGTTACATAACTCCACATCTGACCATGGTAGTGTTTTTCTGTTCTTCAACATGATCCCTGCCTGCTGTTTTACCTCCATTCAAAGCGTACTGTACATTACCTGGGTACATCACAATAGTGCTTCCAGAAGTTGATGTCAGGCATAAGATAAGATAGTACTTTAAAGGGCCAGGAGATTTTCATTATCGTGACCCTTCACCTGTCCAGGAACAACTATGGGCCCTAGCTACAGTCTAATTAGTGCCTGAAGTTTTCACAAAACTCCTGCCCCTAGGCCTGTTGCCACACTGTGTATTTCTCAGTGTCACAAATCAAAGTATGTCTGTCTTTGTCTGCAGGCTATGGCTTTGTAGACTTTGACAGTCCGTCAGCGGCACAGAAAGCAGTGACAGCACTGAAGGCTGGTGGAGTCCAGGCCCAGATGGCTAAGGTAAGACATCTCCTCCCTAACTCGTCTCCTGCCTATGAGTGTGTGTGTGGGGACTTTCGTATGTGTGTGTGTGGGGACTTTCGTATGTGTGTGTGTGGGGACTTTCGTATGTGTGTGTGTGGGGACTTTCGTATGTGTGTGTGTGGGGACTTTCGTATGTGTGTGTGTGGGGACTTTCGTATGTATGTATGTGTGTGTGTGTGGCGACTTTCATATGTATGTATGTGTGTGGGGACTTTCATATGTATGTATGTGTGTGGGGACTTTCGTATGTATGTATGTGTGTGTGGGGACTTTTGTATGTGTGTGTGTGTGGGGACTTTCATATGTATGTATGTATGTATGTATGTATGTGTGTGTGGGGACTTTCGTATGTATGTGTGTGTGTGGGGACTTTCGTATGTATGTATGTGTGTGTGTGGGGACTTTCGTATGTATGTATGTGTGTGTGGGGACTTTCGTATGTGTGTGTGGGGACTTTCGTATGTGTGTGTGGGGACTTTCGTATGTATGTATGTATGTATGTATGTATGTATGTATGTATGTATGTATGTATGTGTGTGTGGGGACTTTCGTATGTATGTGTGTGTGTGGGGACTTTCGTATGTATGTATGTG